>NC_064828.1:48782926-49084557 GCF_024166365.1 Elephas maximus indicus | reverse complement strand
GAGGTAAGTCTCCAAGCTAAAAGAACCGATTCCTTTGCATTTAATGACTTGGGCACTTGTTCTCCTATATTGTGGGATGGGGAAAACACTGCACATAAAATTTGGAGTCAGCAGCTCTAAGTGTGAATTCTGACTTTCAGTCATTCATTTAACACATGTGTATTGAGTCTCTAACATGTGTCAAGCCCTGTGCCAGGCACTGGAGGATATAATGGTGAGAAGCTGTCTCAGAGCTTACAAGGCCATGGAGGTAACAGATAAAAACAAGTCAACAAACAAACACAATTATAAATGATGAAGGAAAAGAGTGAAGAGAGCACACAATAGAGAGCCCCAGTATAATGCTGGTGGTCACGGAAGGCTTCCATGGGGAGGTGACGTTTGAGCAAGAGAATGAGTTAGGATTCAGTAGATGACAGCAGATGGGGACATGCATTCCAGACATAAGGACCATCTTACGTGAAGACTCTAGAGAGGGAGGGAGCTGAGTGCCTTGGATAAAATAAAATAGCCCATGCAGCTGAAGCAAAAGGATGAAGACAGTAGTGTGGCTAGAGGGACATGTGGGGATCACATCATACCAGCTCTTGCAGGCCATGCCAAGCCTTCTTATTTTTATCTAAGGAGCATGGGAAGCTAACAAAGGTTTTTAAGGAGAGGAATTGTCTGGTCACATTTGTACTCTTAAAAGATCACTCTGACTGCAGTGTGGGGAGAGAAAGGAGTAGGGGTGGTGGTAAGGGAAAGGCATAGTGTACACTCGGAAATGATTTAAGTTCAAAATCGTGGGGTCTTGCACTACAGTGTTCATGGTGGAGAAACAAAGTGGACAGATTTGAGGAATATTCAGGAGACAAAATATATTGAAAGTGGTGATGGAATATGTATGCATGCTGAGAAAAGGGAGGGAGTAAACATGACGCCTAGGTTTTCAGCTTGGACACCTGAAAACATAATGATGCTATTGACTGAGAAAGAAAACCAATGAAAGATAAACTGGTTTATGCAGAATAATATGAGCTCAGCCTGGAAGCTATGAGTTTAACTGCATTTGGAACTCCAAAATTCAGATGTTGAGTCAGGGGTTGGACGTGGGCTCTGGAGCTCGAGAGGAGATATCTGAGTTGGAGATAGACGTCATCAGCATACCTAAATGAGAGAGGAAGACTGTCACTTCCTGGTTGAATGAGCTTGGGCCCTTCGTTTCCTGCTCAGAGCTTCAGTTTTTTTATCTGTAGGTTGGAAAGCGAAGATTGTTCTTTGTACCTGGCAAGATTGTGTTGAGAATTCATATATGAAGTAGTTTGTGAACTTCAAGGTGCCATAGAACAGTTAAGCGTAATGGTGCTGTTGCCAGTGCTGGGGGAAGGAGGAGAGGTGGTGAGGCACGTGGTGGAAATAGTATGTATAACCGAACTCCCTGGTTGCAGACATAGTTAAGCGCTTGACTACTAGCCTAAAGTTTCAAACCCACCCAGAGGCACCTCTTATGTCAGGTCTGGCAATCTGCTTCCAAAAGGTCACAAGATTGAAAACCTATAGAGCAGTTCTACTAGGCACAGATGAGGTTGCTAGGAGTCAGAATGGACTCTAGGGCAACTAACAGAGCTGATCTGCGTGAGGAATTTTTCACCAGAACTAGTCCTTTTCACTTAAATGAACACTAAGTTTTGGGGTTTTTTTCTTTTCTTTCTTTTTTTTTTTTTTTGTCTAGAACAACGTCATCGACTTCATGTGTTATGTAATCTAAGCCTGATTCAGTACTAGGAAACCAGTATTCTTTAAATTTAAACCATAATAAATCAATCCTTTGTGAAGGGGAAGGTATGATAATCATTAAAACATGTTGAAGAACGTCACCAAGTTGTTATAAACCATGATGAGGAGGTGGTGTTCCTCGAAGGCTTTATTCCATCTTTGCTGTAGGCTGTCTCTGGCCATACGCTCTGGACGGTTTGTTTACAGGGTTATTGTTTCAATTCCCTCACCTAGCAATTGGTCATTCTGTTCTTCCAAGGGAATTTGAGACTTCACCAACTCTGACTGGCATGGGATAAGTCTAGCTTTCCTTTAATGTAATATTGTTTAAAAATCTGTAAGTTGTCTTGCAATCTTTTCCATTTTCTAAGCTTTTGATTTTACAAGAAACTGTTCATAATGATTATCTCTGGGAAGTGGGAATGGGGAGGGGCGTGTGTGTGTGTGTGTTTGAGAGAGAAAAAGAATTCAAGACTGAGCAGGAGAGAGCAAGCAGAAGCAGAGGGAAGGTACTTTTTCTTTAACCATCTAAGCTGTTGGAAGCTTTTTACATTAAGCATGTATTTAAAAATGATTACAAAATAAATCAGTGGAAAATTTAACATGACCTCATAAAATAGAGTGCCTAGTTTGTCTTTTTCTGTTTGACTCAGTTCTACAGCTGTATCTACAGCGCTCAAGTAGAACTTGAAACAGTAAACAGTAAACTTCAGTCAGACATCCACCCCTGAGGGAGAGAGGGTTTTTTAACTTTAACTTTTCAGAATCGTGCTCTCTTACAGATATGTTTTTCAAGTTACGGAAATGGCCTGACCGTCTGTGCCATTTGATTCTATTAAAACCATTTTTGTACACTCTGATTCTGCCTGATCTTCAGCACGATAACTGTCATTTAGAGAGAAGGAAACCAAATGGGAAATTAAGATCAGAGGTGAAAGTGACTGCAGTGATTTTTCTGAGGTCACACAGCAGGGGGTGGGAGAGACAAACCAGTCAGAGCTCTCCACCGTACACCACGTACTGCTTTAACCTTACATTTTACCTTCCATTTTGTCACCACATAAATTATCTCTTAAAAACAGTGACCAAAATTTAAATACGTGAAATAGCCAGAATACCCAGAAATATAACTACATTCCTCTTCTCCCTCATTCACCCTTGTGACGTTGTCCTCCCTTTTCACATTCTTAGTCTATAATCCATAGAAGCATGGAATTATAAGACACAGCTCTAGGATAACTGGGGGTTACTAATTTGAAAATGATGCCCTGTGTTATATATTCTTTCAGATTTATTTTTTAGAGTTGGCTGTTCCCATTGAATGGTGAATAAGTGGTTACAATAGAGAAAAGGTTGTTTTGGATATTAACTGACCATAAAATTCATGTAATGAAGGCATTCATTTACATCCTGCACTTAATGAAATGTCAGTATAAGGAATTATCCCATCTCCCCAGAAAGAGGCTGTCACTTCTCAAACTAGGAACAGATATTAATTAACTTAAACGCTGACATCTTTTTCAAATACCCATGGGAGTAAGCTTTCACTGCAAAAATGAATTTTTTTTCATTCCCATTCCAAGTTGGGGATGTTCAGAGCATATAATTTGCAATGTTGACGCAAATGAGAATTTTAAGATTAAAGTGTTACATCTCTTTAATAAGTTTGTCTTCTATTTCGATATTTACTGCTTTCCATATGTTCCAGAAGTAAAATAATAGTAGAAATCTTTGCCAAGGCTCATGGTTGTCAACGGCATTGAACTATGCTTTCAGTTTGTATCCTAATTAAAGATGTTTGCAGGTTATTTTTCCAAAAACAATAGACGTTTTGTGTTGAATTTTGCCATGATATAAATGACATATGTGGGTTAGAAATGTTCTAAGAAAGAACAATTTTTCATATGTTCAATCTTTCTTACTTAATAAGCCATTTTAGACCCGTCCCTGTGGTCGCTTTACTACAGACAGCATTAAGTCGAACATATTTTATTTTCTTCTAATGTAATGTCCAGAGAAGATGGCCTTTTAGAATTACAAATGTTTTTCTTTTCGGTTTTTAATATTTTATTTGTTTTGTAAATCCTGTAGAAAATCTGATGGTGGTGCCAGACACGCTTCAGTTTATCAGAAGAAATGTGGAAACGTGTTAGTTTCATGATTGAGCTCTGTATTCTTCCCTAAGGTGTGCACTGAGCTGAATGAAAAATGTACCTTTGGGTTTAAGTGGAAAACTTGGACAGACCTGTCTGTATTTTGAAGAGAAGAATCTCAGTAGAATTAGAACATAATAGGATTTAATTTATGACTATATATTTTTCTGATTCTCTCTTAGTTGATCATTAGTCTTACCAATCATCCGGTAATGGAAAGGGCAAGAGCATTAAAGTTTCATTAAGAACAACTCTCCTTTCTGGTAACCACTGGAGGAGAAAAGGGAAACTACAAGTATGTATTATCTATAAAGTTCCAGGATATGTGACACAAGATTCTGTGGTAAAAGTCGTATCTTTCATCGGCAGTTTGCACAGACTCCCTGGAGTGTGTGCGTTGGGGAGAAGGAAGGGGGAAGGCAGAGAGAAGGGGGGCAGGGGTTCAGATGCCTTCTTAAATAAACTTCAGGCCAAAATTTTCCAGTCAGGCACCACCCAAGTGGATGGAAATGAGGTGCAAGTACCTTTAGATTCTCAGTGGGTTCATTCTATTCATTCATTCCAAAAGTATCCATCGCACATCTACCATGTGCTAGGCACCGTCTTACTAAGCATCAGCACTGCCCCTTCCTTAATGGGGTTTACAGTTTAGTAAAGGAAACAGATGGAGGAAGTGGGGGTTCAGTGGCAGAATTCTCGCCTTTCATGCAGGACACTCAGGTTCCATTCCCTGACAATACACCTCATGCACAGCCACTGAGTAGGGGTTTGTGAGTTGCCAAAGAAAGGCCTGGAGATCTGCTTCTGAAAATCAGCCACTTAAAACCCTGTAGATTACAATCATCTGACCCTCGACTGATTATGGGAATGACACATGACAGGGCAGCATTTCATTCTGTGGGTATGGACTCGCCATCAGTCGAAGGTGATCCCATGGCAACCGGTTTCCAAAGGAGGCAATGAACAAATCATTACACAGGGAGCTGCAATTGTGATACACTCCATAAAAGACAACTATCAGGTTATTAGAATGTATAGAAGCCAAGGACCTTAAATCTAGACCTATCATGGGGTCAGGGCAAGGGGGCGGGGGTGTAGGAATGGTCTTCTTTTGGAAAGCATGTTTAGGTGGGACCTTAAGGATGACAGGTAGCCAGACCAAGATGAAGAACAGGGTGTGCGACTGCAAAAAGAGGCTTGGGGACCTGGGAGAAGATAAAGAATGTGGGTAGCTGGCACATGGTGAACTGGGGGGAAAGTAGAGGCTTCAGAGGTCAACTGGGACAGAATATTTTAGACATGTAATATTAGCAATTTACTCCCCTTAAATTATTTAACTGAGGGTGCAGATCCAACAAGCATATTACATAAGTGGAGCTAAATCTGTGTGGGAAAAGTTTATTTATAAAAGATGTCCAGAAGTAGACTGTCATGGAACAAACTTGCTTCAAAGAATTCTTCTGGATCAGCTGCCTACCTCAATATCAGAGCATCTCAGTGCATCCTTGTCCTGGCTTCTCAACCTTTAGAATTTTGTTTTGGGAACCTGCATTGTTAGTTTTCCTTGGAATCAGTGCCTTTATAGAGGCAAGAAACAGAACATGCCAAAACAGAAAAATCCTGCTGGGTTCCCAACCCCAAAAAAAACCCAAACTTATTGCTGTTGAGTAGATTCTGACTCATAGCGACTCTACAGAACAGAGTAGAAATGCCCCATAGGATTTCCAAGGAGTAGCTGGTGGATCCGAACTGCCAACCTTTTGGTGAGCAGCCGTAGCTCGCCATATCTCTTAACCACTGAGCCACCAGGGCTCCAAAGGAAATACATAAATACTTTCCTTCATTTTGCATGCTAATACCCAGTGACATAATTGACTCTCAGAAGGTATTTGTATTTTGGAAATAATGAAGTGATAACTTTTATGCTAACCCATTTTGCCATTGTATTTATTTTGTAATTTTGGCTAAGTGGGTTAGATCTTTGAGCTTATTTTCAGTTTGACAGCGCTTTAAAGAAATGCCGTTGTTGAAGTAAGATGCTGTAGAGTTGGTTCTGACTCATAGGGACCCTATGTACCACAGAACAAAACACTGCCCGGTCCTGCACCATCCTCACAATCGTTGAGATGTTTGAGCCCATTGTTGCAGCCACAGTGTCAATCCATCTTGATGAGGGTCTTCTTTTTCACTGACTCTCTGCTTTACCAAGCATGGTGCCATTCTTCAGGGACTGGTCCCTCCGGATAACATGTCCAAAGAACAGACAGCTTAGGGGGGAAAAGGAATTTTCATGGCTATTTTCTGAATGGCTACATTTAGATGTGGAGCTTTTAACAAGGACTTTGATTTCATTCCAAAGCCCAGAGCCTTGCAATGATAGGATCTTGGGAATACTCCACATTCCTTAAAGAATGCTTATCAATTAAACCCATCTCATTTTAGTTAGTGACCTTCTGTGGAGTAAGGAGCTAGCATTTCCTAAAATTATTTGACATGAAGAGAAAACAAACACTAACAGATTCTTCTGATAGCTGTGAAGTAGAAACAACTGTATTTTTAATTAAGTTTTAATAGCAGGCATTTTCACTGGGGACAAAACGGCATGATGCCATAACATCAAGGAAAAAAAAATACTTTTGTGAGAGCATATGAACAAAACAAAAAAGAGAGCCAAGGTTAGAGAGAATGACTCTACCCCTAGCTGACTTGGAGCCACTAAAACCAACAATATCTAAATGCAAATTTCCTCTTTAAAAAAAAAAAAAAATGCAGTTCATTCTCGCTCAAGCTGCCTCCTTGTTCAGTTACCAGGAGGCAACTATAATTTTAACGCACCACATCATTTTCATGACCACCATTGCCAGCTGTGGGCAAGGCAAAATGATGAGCTGCTATTATTTGCCTTGCGGTTGCTACCAGGTGCTTAACTAGCATGTGTATGTACCTCCTTTGTAATTTGCTTCTGAGACCTTGGTTCTTTGTTTATTATGTCTTTATAAAGGAGAGGGAAAGCATTTATTAAATACCTATGATGCGTCAGACTCAGTATATATACAACGATGAATGTGACATGGCACAATGCTGCCCTGTCAGAGGCTCTTGAGGAAGCCTGCAGAGAGCATATGAGTTCAGGAGCTGGAGGTTGAAGGGTGCTTACAGGTGGCCATCTTCACTGGATCCTGTCAAAGGTCTGGTCCCAGGCAATTTGACCAAAGAACTCCTAATAATTGTACTGTTATTGTTGTTAGGTGTTGTCGAGTCAGTTTTCAACTCATAGTGACCTCATGTGACAAGAGTAGAACTGCCCCACAAGGTTTCCTAAGTTATAATCTTCATGAGAGCAGATCATCAGGTCTTTGACCCACAGAGCCACTGGGTGAGTTTGAACCACCAACCTTTTGGTTAGCAGCCATTGCGCTACCAGGGCTCCTAATCATCGTACTACACTCTTTCAAATGTGTAGATATCTGTGCATTTGAGTCTTTTTTATTTAGACTACTCCCAACAAGCAGGCCTTCCACATCTTCACCTAGTTCACCTGGCCCCTTGCCAGGTTGCCACATGGACTCATCTTCCACAGAAGAACAGCCTTTAGTTTAGCCAGATGAGAATCCCTCCATCTATACTTTCATCCATCCTCCATTCAATGTCTTATTAATTGGGATGTCCTGGGAGACTTTTCCAACTGATTTTCTGAAGTCAAAATGTGCAAGATGATTCAAAAGGAAATAAAACTTTCAAAGATTTATTACTAGAGTGAATTTTCTGTGGTTTCTTCTGGCAGGGATACATCAAGAGCCTAGTGTTTGTATCACCTCTTGCTCATAGCCTTGGAAGAACTGCATCATGATCACCATAATAGCTACTGATGACGTTATGTTGTTGTTGTTAGGTGCCATCGAGTTGGTTTTGACTCACAGCAACCATATGTGCCACAAAAGGAAACACTGCCTAGTCCTGCTCCATCCTCACAATTGTTGCTATGTTTGAGCCCATTGTTGCAGCCACTGTGTCAGTCCATCTCATTGAGGGGCTTCCTCTTTTTCACTGACCCTCCACTTTACCAGGCATGATGTCCTTCTCCAGGGACTCACCCCTCCTGATAACATGTCCAGAGCATGTGAGACGAAGTTTCACCATCCTCGCTTCTAATGAGCATTCTGGCTGTACTTCTTCCAAGACAGATTTGTTCATTCTTCTGGCAGTCCATGGTATATTCAATATTCTTCTCCAACACCATAATCAAAGACATCAATTCTTCTTCAGTCTTCATTATTCATTGTCCAACTTTCCCATGCATATGAGGTGATTGAAATTACCATGACTTGGATCAGGCACACCTTAATCCTCAAGGTGACATCTTTCCTTTTTACACTTTAGAGAGGTCTTTTGCAGCAGATTTGCCCAATGCCATACATTGTGTGACTTCTTGACTGCTGCTTCCATGGGTGCTGATTGTGGATCCAAGTAAAATGAAATCCTTGACAACTTCAATGTTTTCTCCGTTTATCATGATATTGCCTATTGGTCCAGTTACAGGATTTTTGTTTTCTTTATGTTGAGGTGTAATCCATACTAAAGGCTATATTCTTTGATCTTCATCGGTAAGTGCTTCAAGTCTTCTTTGCTTTCAATACGCAAGGTTGTGTCATATCACCAGTTACTAATGAGTCTTCATCCAATCTTGATGCTTTATTCTTCTTCATATAGTCTGGCTTCTCAGATTATTTGCTCCACATACAAGTTGAATAAGTATGGTGAAAGAATACAACCCCAATGCACACCATTTCTGATTTTAAACCACTTGGTATCTCCTTGTTTTCTTCAAACGACTACCTCTTGATCTACACACAGTTTCCTCATGAGCACAATTAAGTGTTCTGGAATTCTCATTCTTCTCAATGTTGTCCATAATTTGGTATGATCCACACAGTCAAATGCCTTTGCATAGTCAATAAAACACAGGTAAACATCTTTCTGGTATTCTCTGCTTTCAGCCAAGATCCATCTGACATCAAGAATGACAGATGTCCCTTGTTCCAAGTCCTCTTCTGAATCCGGCTTGAATTTCTGAATGGTAATGTGCTACAAAGAGCCTGGGTAAATTAAAGTATAAAATTTCTGTGTGCCCTTAGTACAAATTGAGCATTTGTAAGATTATGGAAATACCTCTCATAGGTTCTATTCAAACTCCTTTTGACTACGTGTTTGTTGTTGTTGTTGGGATCTATTAAGTCATTTTCAACTCATAGCAACCTCATGTGACAGAGTAGAAGTGCTCCATGGGGTTTTATTGCGGAAGCAGATCGCCAGGACTTTCTCCGACTGAATCACTGCATGGGTTCGAACCGCCAACCTTTTGGTTAGCAGCCAAGCACTTAACTGTTTGTGCTACCATGGCTCCTGGACTACACGTTTATATATAACTTAATTATTGAGTAATAAATTTATAAAATTTTCAATTCTTTTTGAAACACCCTATTGTGGCCATGATGTTCTCTTCAACAAACAACTCATGAACCCATTTGAGGTAGACGGAGCAGAATAAAAGAGCTCTGCAAAGAAATACTTTCATGATACCTTGAAAATTATCCAGCTCCTCGTACTATGTTCTTTAATTTTCTTATCTAAAGGATTTTGTGGCAGTCTCCTTGAATTGCTTTTGAACAATAATTTCAGTTCTTCAGATGGAAAACCTGTTTTAGCAATTTTTGACAAGCACCGTCAAACGCAGTCTACGCTAATCCAAAGCCAATCATGAACAGAAGACCTTCCTATCAATGTGCTCATTTTAAGGTTGTCTGGGGAACTAGGGTGGACCAACTTCAGGTTAGGTCATTACAGAATTTTTTAACATGACCCAGAGCCAAAGTCAGAGAGGATCTCAGATTTGGTGTGGTACCAGGGAGAATTAAAGAGTGAAGGAATTACAAGAAGTAAAGCAAGTGTGATTTGGGTTGGCAGAAGATGGGAAGAGGATTCTAGGACTAGACATTTATGTATATGTTAATGCCCCGTCACTGCACACTCTGTTCAACCTTGCCTTGTGGGGAGTAGCAGGCTTCCTGCCCAGTCTTCTCACCCCCTTCCGGTCCTCACTAGCTAACAAATCCTGCTCCCTATCTTCCCTAACCTCCTCCTTCTGTCATGTCTCTTTGTGGAATGTCTGCTTGAAGTTGCCAGACCCTAATCACAAAGGCCTGTGAGATGGGCAAAGGCTTGCTGTTTATCAAACTAGCAGCCAGCTGGCCAGTCACTAAGCAGGGCATCAGAGCCCATGCCAGGGAAGGTAAAGGGGGGCACATATACTTCTCTTAATCAAAATATCTTGCCTCTGTGCATATTAACTCCTTAAGTCCCATTGCCTTAAATTACTGATGCTCTCGTTAGCTGCTGGGTGTATAGTTTGGTTGAGATGGTTAAATTAGTTACAAATATGTGGCAGGTTAATTGTTAACTATTTTGAGTCATTTGATAACTTGGCACCTTTCCTTGAACTTTTAGAGATTGTGGAATGCCACAGCCACCAACATTTTGTGCTGATTTTTTAGTATCTCTTGTTACACCGTGGGGAGTCCATAAATAATGTGTCCTGTTAGGGAAACTCATTCATCTCCCTAAAGAGGGGCTGGAGAACATGTCTCTCTTGCTCTACACTCACGCAAAGATCTCGTGTGGTGCAAACTGCCAGGCAGTTCTAGTTAGAGAAGCTGGTGTGAATTACCAGTTCTGGTATTTGCTAGTTAGCCATGTGTCCTTGGCAAGTTATATCTTCTGTCTGTATCAGTTTTCTCATTTGTCAAGTGGGATAGTAACATCAGCCTACAAATGTTTGCAGGGGAATTCAACTATAAAATAAACTATGAATATTTTATTTTGTATCTCCATCACAATATAAGGCCAATGCATGTAAGATCTCTTAATATTTCAGGCTACTCAGCTCCAGTTTAGTTATAAGCCACATATCTTACAAGGAACAAAAACAGAAAACGCTTATAAGAATAAAACTCACCCATAGATGCAAAAATAATTTACTTGTAAATAAGTATTTAAAGGGAACTGTGTTTTTTAAGCATGAAGAAGAAAAGCCTATTTCAATAAAGGTTTGTAAATCCTGATGAATTACATACAGAATGGTGACATTTGCTTGCCTTTACCACTGGGCAAAGAACCAGAGTAAAATAGTTTAAGCTTATGCATGAGGAATGTAAGAGGCTAGGAGCAAGGGGAGTTTCCTGATTGGTGACTGTTGGAGAAAATTATGGAAGGAAGTTGGGAATTTTAAATAACAGAATGGATTCTTCATCAATAATGGTATTCAATTACATCATTTAGGTGTAATCCATCCTAAATACTTTACTTAGGCTAACTGATGTCCTGGTGGCATAGTGGTTAAGTGCTATGGCTGCTAACCAAAAGGTTGGCAGTTCGAATCCACCAGGCACCCCTTGGAAACTCCATGGGCAGTTCTACTCTGTCCTATAGGGTCACTCTGAGTCAGAATCAACTCGAGGGCAATGGGTTTGATTTTGGGGGGGTTTTCGTTAAGCGATACCCTCAGTTCACTTCTAATCTTGTGATTCTTGGATTTTATTTTCTACTGCTTTAAGTCTTTTCTTGGACTAAGAGGTGATCCCCTTGAATCTCCTTAGGTCGTTTAAATTAGAACACAGTCCTGAGAGGCAAGCATGAGCGTGTGTCTCTCATTCTACTTGTAGATGTGTGAAAGTTTCAGGCCTCCTCACTGCTTTGGCTTCTTTACCTCCAAATAATAGAATCTTAGCTCTCTTTTGAATAATTCAAAATTATATTCCTTTATAAGGTAGTGAATTTCTGTAAGCCTCAAGGATTTTCTTGAGGTTTAAATCACAGGAAGTGCTTAGCAAAATGCCTGGCATACAGTAAGTGTCATCACTACCATCATCACTTTCTTCCAGTTTTTAAAATAAATTAGTAGAAAAAGCAAAATAAGATTCCAAGGCCATGTGATACTCTAGTCAGAGGACTAGCTGCTAATGCATGGTGACTTCCTAAACACTCGAAGAGTGACTAAATTTTCAAGAGACAGAAGCTGGATACTGTGTCACACAACATTGGTGGTGAAACCCCAGGATTGTTGTTTATACAACCACCCTCCCTCTCTGGACTGTTACCTTCAAACCCAACACTAGCATCCAGTGTAGACCCAGCCGAGCAATTAACCACTTCACTACCAGGGCTCCAGGCATATAAACAATAATATATATAAATATCATATTTTTATAAATATAAATGTTACATATATATAAATGTTATATGTAAAAAATTTACAAAACATATGCTATTGTTGTTGTTAGGTGTGTCAAGTCAGTTCTGATTCATAGCGACCCTATGTACAACAGAACAAAACACTGCCCGGTCCTGTGCCTTCCTTACAATCGTTATTCTTAAGGCTATAGTTGCAGCCAATGTATCAGTCCATCTTGTTGAGGGTCTTCCTCTTTTTCGCTGACACTGTACTTTACCAAGCATGATGTCCTTCTCCAGGAACTGATCCCTCCTGACAACATGTCCAAAGCACGTGAGACGTAATCTCAGCATCCTCACTTCTAGGGAGCGTTCTGGCTGTACTTCTTCTAAGACATATTTGTTAGTTCTTCTGGCAGTCCATGGTATAATTCAGTGTTCTTCACCAACACCATAATTCAAAGGCATCAATTCTTCTTCAGTCTTCCTTATTCATTGTCCGGCTTTTGCATGCATATGAGGTGGTTGAAAATACCATTGCTTGGGTCAGGCACACCTTAATCCTCAAAGAGACATTTTTGCTTTTTAACACTTTAAAGAGGCCTTTTGCTGCAGATTTGCCCACTCGTCTGTCATTTTATCTTACTGTGGTGGCTTTTGTGTTGCTGTGATGTTGGAGGCTATGCCACCCGTATTTCAAATACCAGCAGGGTCACCCATGGTGGACAGGTTTCATGGAGCTTCCAGAGTAAAATAAGCTAGGAAAAAGGACCTGGCGATCTACTTCTTAAAAAATTTGCCAGTGTCTTACTTTATTTTTGCTGCTGATTTTGTTATTTATTGTTATGGTTATTGACAGAAATGCTGGAGTGGTTCACTGATAGCCAGTACAGAATGACCCATTCTAATTGTGGGACTAGATATCACTCAGACCAGGTGACCTCACAGATAGGCAAAATATATTCTTTCTTTGGAGTGAGCTGGGGGTCCAAAAAGCCCATTGCAGTTGAGTCAATTCGGACTCATAGTGGCCCTATAGGAGACAGTAGAGTTGCCCCATAGGGTTTCCAAGGCTGTAATCTTTACAGAAGCAGTCTGTTTCCCTCAGAGAGGCTGGTGGGTTTGAACCACCCACCTTTTGGTTAGCAGCCAAGTATTTAACCACTATACCACCAGGACCTCTAAGCTGGAGGTAGGAGAAGTAAGGCAGAGTTATCCAGAGTTGCCTTTCACCAAAGAAAGCTTTAAAATGTTTCCTAGCATCTCTAGGGGCCAGTAATTAAGAGTAGGCTTAAAAGCATCACTTATACAGCCCAAAGGCCCAAAGAGGATGAACTGTACACATCAGTTAAGTAGTAGTTCTCAGACCTTAGCATCAATCAGAATAACTTGGAGGACCTGGTTAAGCAGATTGCTGTGCTCTACCCCCAGAGTGTTAGATTCAGTAGGGCTGGGGTTGAATCCTGACCTGTGTTTCTAACAAGCTTCCACATGATGGTGATGATGGTGGTCCCAAGACCAAACTGTGAGAGCCACTGAATTAACAGATATGGTTGAGGTATGAGTAATCTTTTTCTAGAGTGGGAATGTGTACGGAAATCTTTTCACCAAGGTGAATTGCCTGATAACTCCCATGAAATTAGTGTCCCTGTTTTCAAACCCAGTGTTCAGAACCTCGCATTGCTCTTTCCTTACCTCTTTCGTTACATTGGCATAAACCACACGCCGGCCATTTTTTACGCCTCTGGACCTCAGAGGTAAGGCATTATTCCGGTTCTAATGCATTTAGTGTCAAGGTAGATCCCTTCTGAAATACGTCAAGCTCAGCAGATCAGAGTTGGAGCCTCATTGTTGTACAGGTTGAGCATTCTATTAGGTGATGCTTCCTGGATGTGTTAGTTTTATAAACTTTTGCCTTTTTCTTTTTCCTTTATTTCTGTGAGCTAATGCTAGCAAGCATAATTATGGCTTTCCTGTGTGATAGTTTGGGAGTCCTGATGGATTTGCTTTTGTTTTTCTGTGTCATATTTAGAAAACCAAAGGTTCCCCATGTAATCTAATGGAAAGGCACCTGAAATAAATTACTTACCTAACTCTCTTGGTATATTGTCGTACCACAGATCGGTGGCACCATAGTGCCACTAGCCTGATTGGTGGCTTGCATTACCAGATATTTCTCAAGATCCATATTATCAACCAAAAATTGAAACACAAGCAATTAGTGAGCATGCATTTCAATATTGAAAATGCATGCCATCAATATATGTATAGGAGAAAAAATGTGGCTACGAAAGGGTTCCTTTATAAAATTACCAATAGGGAAAACAGTCAGATGAAGTTGCTTTTAAGCTTTTACAAGCCTAATAAAATAGTATAGACAGTCTCCCCTGAAAAGACCATATCCGCATACACAGAAGCCTTGCTTATAGTTTCAGGACACCTCCTCCACCACCCCACCCATCAACCCTTAAGATGTATCAGGAGAAAAACTAAGCCCTGAAGCAAAGTCTGTGGGTTCACTTGGATGTAACAAAAACTTCCTTCTTATACTCAACCTTTCAGTTAACTCATTTGCAAATCAGGAGTAATAATAGTTCTTACCTCAAAGGCTGTGAAGACTAATTGATGTAACACGTAAAAATTTGCACTTAGCGGTATCTGGCACAAAAAATGTGCTTAAATGTTTAGTGTTATTATTATCATTACCTCTTCCGTGGACGGGGAATGGTGTGCTCACAGGAAGGGAAGAGGTCAAGAGGGGCAGCTGGGAATGTTTCTTTCTCTGGGAGTGGGGTGGTAGGATGGGAGGTAGCAGGGGCTTCCAAAGGCAACACCAGAATTAATGGGATCTAAGTTTTTTTTTTTTTTTTTTTTTTAAGTAGAGGTGACAACCCCACCCCACCTTTGTTCCTGGGGCAGGTCAGCCTCACTCAACTTTGTCATCTTCAGCAACCAGTATCTCAGCCTGGGCAAGGCCCTCGCCTCCTCTTATCCCCTCCCACAAGAGCTCAGTTGGGCTCTATGGAATGAGCTCCTTATACTGCTTACTTTCTCCTCTGCTCCAGGACCTCAAGTTAAGAACTTATTTCAAGGCTAGAACAGTAAAGGATAATTCCCCGAAGCTTTTTTTCCCCCCTACTAATGCCACTACTTGCCTACTATTGTTGGTGGTGTTGTTACCTGCCATCCAGTGAGCCCCTGACTCATGACTCGGTCCCATGCGTTATGGGATCAGACAGTGGTGGTCCATAGGGTTTTCGTTTTGTTTTTTATGTAATTTTATTTATTTTGTAGTTGTTGAGAATATACACAGCAAAACATAGATCAATTCAACCATTTCTACATGTATCGTTTAGTGACACTGATAACATTTTTGGGTTGTATAACCATTTTCACCCTCGTTTTCTGAGTTCTTTTTCCACCATTTGCATAAATTCACTGTCCCCTAAGGTTCCTATCTAATCTTTCAAGTTGTTGTTGTCAATTTGGCCCTATATAGATTGTTCTTAAAAGAGCATAATGGTCAAGGCAGACTTTTTTTTTTTTTAACTAGTTAAGCTAAACTATTGTTTAAAGTGTAAAGATTATCTCAGGACAATTGTTTCAGGGAGTCATCTAATCTTCATGGCTCCAGGAAGTCTGGAGTCCATTAGCATTTAAAATTCTGTCCTACACTTTCCCCCTTTTGATCAGGATTCTTCTATGGAATCTTTGATCAAAATGTTCAAATGGTAGCCAGGTAACATCCAGTCTTCTGGTCTCACAGCAAAGGAGGCAGTTGCTCATGGAATCAATTAGCCACACATCCCATATCCTCTTCCTATTCCTGACTGTCCTTCATCCTCTGTTGTTCCAGGCAAATAGAGACCAATTGTTGTGCATTGTATGGCCACTTACAATCTTTCAAAACCACAGGCACTACACTTCAAACTAGGAGGTAAAACAGAGGAATTAAACATTTTTAGGCCAATTAACTGGGATGTCCCTTGAAACCATGACTTTAAACCTCCAAACCAAGAAACGAAATCTCATGAGGTTTTTGGTTGTACATAATCAGCCTCAGGAGCTACTCTTTCTTTTTTTCTTTTTTGCTGATTGTTGTAAGTATCACACAACTTTTGTCAGTTCAACTTTTTTACAGCTGTATAACTTATTGACAGCAATTGTAATAATTGGTTGTGCAACTCTACCCTTAAATAACGTGATATTTCCATCACTGTTAACCCTCCCTTTACTCTTCCCTCCCACCCCTGGTAACCACTAGTAAACTCTGTTCTCTATACATTTGTCTTTTCTTATCTTTTTATATAAGTGAGGTCATACAGTATTTGTCCTTTTATGATTGACTCATTTCACTTAGCATTATGTCTTCCAGTTCCATCCGTATTGTAGCATGTATCAAGACTTCATTTCTCCTACTGGCTGAGGAGTATTCCATTGCATGTATGTACCACGTTTTGTTTATCCATTCATCTGTTGATGGGCATTTAGATTGTTTCCACCAAAAGGTGAATAGTGCTGCAACGAACAATGGTGTTTGAGTCTCTGCTTTCAAGTCTTTTAGGCGTATACCTAGGAGTAGAAATGCTGGGTCATATAATCGTTCTATTTTTAGTTTTTTGAGGAACCACCTTACTGATTTCCAAGATGGCTATACCATTTTGCATTCCCACTAGCAATGTACAATGGTTCCAATTTCCCCACATCCTCACCAACATTTGTTACTTTCTGATTTTGTTTTTGTTTTTGATTTTGTTTTTATCTTAACCATCCAAGTGGGAGTGAAGTGGTGTCTCATTGTTGCTTTGATTTTTAATGGCTAGTGACACATCCTTTCACGTGTTTGGTGGCCATTTCAATGTCCTCTTTGGTGAAATGTCTATTCAAGTCCTTTGCCCATTTTATGACTGGGTTATTTGCCTTTTTGTCGGCTAATTCTTTTCAGAAGTAGACCACTGGGGCCTTCTTCCTAGTCTGTCTTCGTCTGGAGGCTCAACAGAAACCCGTCCACCATTAGTGATCCTGCAGGTATTTGAATACCAGTGGCATAGCTTCCAGCATCACAGCAACACGCAAGCCCCCACAGTAAGACAAACTGACAGACGAGTGGGGGTTCCATTTATTTACATCTTATTTAATCTCTTTCAGCAGGGTTTATAGTTTTCATTGTATAAGTCTTTCATATCCCCAATTAGATTTATTCCTAGGTATTTTATTCTCTTAGATGCCATTGTAAATGGAATTGTTTTCCTAGTTTCCCTTTCAGATTTCTCATTTCTCATTGTGTATAGAAACCCAACTGATTTTTGTTTGTTGGCCTTGTGCCCTGCAAATTGGATAAATTCATATATTGCTCTAGAAGTTTTCTTGTGGACTCTTTGGGATTTTCTATCTATAGGGTAATATCATCCACAACTAGAGATAATTTTGCTTTTTTTTTTTTTTTCCAATCTGGATACTTTTATTTCTTTTTCTTGTCTTATCGTTCTGGATAGGACTTCTAATACAATATTGAATACAAGTGGAGAGGGCAGGCACTCATTTTCTTGTTTCTGATTTCAAGGAAAAACCTTTCTTCTTAAAGTATAATGTTGGATGTTGGCTTTTCATATATGCCCTGAATCATATTGAGGAATTTTCCTTCTATTTCAATCTTCTTTAGGGTTTTCATCAAAAAAAAGCACATTGGATTTTATCAAATACTTTTTCTGCATCCATCGAGATGATCATATGGTTCTTTTCCTTTGTTTTAATTGATGTGGTGTATTACATTGATTTTTTTTTTTTTTTATTACATTGATTGATTTTCTGATGTTGAAGAGTCCTTGCATTCCTGGAATAAATCCCATTTCGTCATGGAGTATGACTCTTTTAATATGCTGTTAGATTCTGTTCACTAGTACTTTGCTGAGAATTTTTGCATCTATATCATAAGAGATATTGGCCTATGATTTTCCTTTCTTGTGGTATCTTTGGTTTGGGTATCAGGGTTATGTTTGCTTCAGAGAATTAATTAGTGAGTATTCCTTCCTTTTCTATCTTTTGGAAGAGTTTGAACAGTATTGGTATCAATTCTCTAAATGTTTGGTATAATTCCTCAGTGAAGCCATCTTGTCCAGGACTTGTTACTGTTGGGAGGTTTTTGATCACTGATTTGATCTCTTCAGTTATTATGGGTCTGTTGAGACTTTCTATTTCCTCTTGAATCTGTTTGGGTAGGTTGTGTGTTTTGAAGAATTTGTCCATCTCATCTAGGTTGTCCAGTTTGTTGCCATGCAGCTGTTCATAATATTCTGTCATAATTCTCTTTATTTCTCTCAGGTCAGTTGTAATAGCCCCTCTTTCATTTTTTATTTTGATTATTTGCATCTTTTCTCTTCTTTGTCAGTCTAGCTAAAGGTTTGTCAATTTTATTGATCTTTTCAAAGAGCCGACTTCTAGTTTTATTGATTCTCTCTATTATTTTTCTGTTTCAATTTCATTTCTGCTCTGATCTGTTATTTCCTTTCTTCTGGTAGGTTTAGGCTTAGTTTGCTCTTCTCTTCTAGTTCCTGGAGTTGTCAAGTTAAGCTTCTGATTTGAGATCTTTCTTCTTTCTTCATGTAGACATTTACTGGCGTAAGTTTCCCATCTGAGTGCTGCCTTCATTGTTGCACGCTATAAGTTCTGGTATATTGTACTTTCATTTTCATTTGACTCTAGGAAATTTGTGATTTTTCTTTTGGTTTCTTTCTCAATCCATTGGTAGTTTAATAATGTGTTGTTTGCTTTCCATATGTTTGTGTATTTTCCAAGTTTGTTTCTGTTATTGATTTCTAGCTTCACTCCATTGTGGTCAGAGAAAATACTTTGTATGACTTCAATCTTCTTAAATTTGTTAAGACTTCCTTTGCGATCTAATATGTGGTGTGTTCTGGAGAATGATCCATGTGCACTGGAGTAGAATGTCTATTATGTTGTTTCTGGGTGGAGTGGTCTGTAAATGCCTGTTAAGTCTAGTTGGCTTATAGTGTCATTCAAGTCCTCTGTTTCCTTGTTAACCTTCTTTTTAGATGTTCTGTCCAATATGGAAAGTGGTGTATTGACATCTCCATCTATTATTGTAGCACTATCTATTTCTCCCTTCAATTCTATCAGTGTTTGGTTTATATATTTAGGTGCCCCAGTGTTGGATGCAACTATAATTATGATTGTGGGATCTTCTTGATTAATTGACCCTTTTGTCACCATATAATGTTCATTTTTATCTCTTCTAACAGATTTTGTCTTAAAATCTACTCTGTCTGATGTTACAATTGCCATCCCAGCTCTCTTTTGGTTATTATTTGCATAAAATATTTTTCCCATCCTTTTACTTTCAATCTGTGTGCTTGGCTTTAAGGTGTGTCTTTTGTAAATAGCATATAGTTGAATCATGTTGTTTTTGTTTTTGATTTTTTTTAAATCCATTCTTCCACTCTCTGACTTTTGATTGGAGTATTTAGTCATTTACATTTACTGTAATTACTGATAAAAAGTGACTTACTTTTGCTACTTTGTTGTTTTTCATGTGTTGTAAGCCTTCTTTGTCTTTGTACTTTACTACTGCTTTCTTTTTGTTTTGTCTATTTATAGTAGTGATGCTTTTTGGTTCCTTTCTCTCATTTTGTGTGTGTGTTTTTTAATATATTTTCTTAGTGCTCACCATGAATATTACACTTAATAGCTTGTATTTATAACATCCTAGGGTAAGTTGGTACCAACTTCACTTCAGTAACATGAAAGAGATTCTGTATCTATACCATTCCTCTCCCCCTCTTTTGTTACTGTTATCACTAATTACATCTTTATATTTCATGTGCCCTGCAACATAATTTTGTCCTTGCTTTTTATGTATTTGTTTTTAAAGAACATGAAGGATAAAACATTTATAATTATCAAGTATAAATACCTTATTACTAGCCCTTATACTTGTTCATGAATGTCCTTTTATTGAGGAACTTTCTTTTTATGTATACTTTGAATTTCTTTCTAGTGGCTTTTCTTTTCCACTTATAGAGATCCCATTAGTATTTTTTGTAGGACCAGTCTGGTGGTTATGAACTCTCAGCGTCTATTTGTCTGGGAATGTTTTAATTTCACCCACATTCTTGAAAGATATTTTTGCTGGGTTTTTTATAGTATTCTTGGTTGACAGTTGTATTTTGTTTTTTTCTTTCAGCGCTTTAAACATAGCATTCCATTGCCTTCTGGCCTCCAGTGTTTCTAAGGAGAAATCTGCACTTAATCTTATTGGGAATCCTTTGTATGTGACTGTTTGCTTCTCTCACTGCTGTCAGGATTTTCTCTTTATCTTTACTTTCTGAGAGCCTAACTATGATGTGCCTGGGTGTAGATCTCTTTGGGTTTATCTTGCTTGTAGTTTTTTGAGCTTCTTGGGTTTGTAGATTCATGTCCTTTGTTAGACTGGGGAAATTTTCTGTTATTATTTCTTCAAATATTCTTTCTTTCCCTTTGGTCTCTCATCTCCTGGAATTCCCATAATGCATATATTGTCTCATGTTGTTGTCCCATAATTCCATTAAACTGTGCTCAGCCTTCTTGAGCCCCATTCTTACTGCTCTTCAGTGTCTGTAATTTTAACTATCTTTTTTTTTTTATCCCCTAATTCACTGATTCTTTCTTCTGCTTGATTAAATCTGTTGGTAAGTCTTTCTATTGTATTTCTTATTTCAGTTATCATCCCTTTCAGTTGCAATATCTCTTTTTTAGGCCTTCATTTTGTTCAAGCATTGTTTTCCTTATTGATCCATAGGGTTTTTGGAAGTAGATCAACAGGCTGATTTTTTGGAAGTAGATCAACAGGCTTTTCTTCCCTGTCTGTCTTAGTCTGGGAGCTCCACTGAAACCTATCTATCATAGCAACACGAAAGCCTCCACTGACAGATGGGTGTTGGCTGTGCATGACGTGCGTTGGCCTGGAATCAAATCCAGGCCTCCCACATGAAAGGTGAGATTTCTACCACTGAACCAGCACTGCCCCCACTTGCCCAGTAGGATAACTGCAAAATGTTATGTAACCCCTCTCTGCCATGAAGTTTTAACCCTCAAAATGAAGGCGGAATTGTTGACCATCTCACAAGGATGTACACCTCTTTGAGAGCCTCAAAGGAAAGTTTCTAAATAAATAATAGTAACCTTACCCAAGGACCAGGGTTGGAACTTTCTCTTCCACACCACTTTCACTGTTCCCCAGCTTACTGGGGCCCTGGGCTGCTGACAAGGAGGTTGTCTGTCCAGGGCAGGTTGGAGGTACTCAGCAGTGTCTCAGGCACTAGGGGGTCTATCTCTGTATATTTCTCATGGGCCTGCTTTGGCAGCAGCTGTGGAATACTCCCTCCTCCCCCAACTCTATGAGGGCAGCTTCCAAGGAAGATGCTGTTCGGTGGCTACTCAGTGCTCACCAGAATGCCAAGGAAGGGTCTGACACATTGATGGCTCTCTGGCTACAGCTCCTAGTGGGGCCCCTTATACCTTCTCTCCACACGGACTCTATCCATTTTGCCCCCGTACCCATTCTTCTCCAAGATTATGCCTCCAAGAGGAATGAGGACTGATGTAGCAGGACTATAAAGAGAGAGAGAGAAAGTAATATTAAGTGTTTTTGGTTTGCAAATTAGGCTCTTGATAATCAAAACGAAGTCAACAAACCTCATTTTTCTTGGGGCAAGTGGATGCCTCTGCCCACTAGAGGAAAAGTCAGAAAGATCAAGAAAGAAAAGCTCAAAAATTAATATTTCAAGACTTTGCTCCATGCCCATTGCATTCTTTTGCTCAAAATGGGTCACAGGCTGCCATGTCATGCTGTTGCCTGTAAGTAACTGAGCAGTGGGGCATGATGAGTCCTAGTCTGCCTCTATGACTTGAGAGTCTCAATTCATCCACACTGAAATAGTCCACTTTCCAAATGTCCCATGCTTTATCATGCCCCGTGTTAATGCCACCTGACAGAAAGACAGAAATGTAAAATTCTAGTAGGAACTCATTTCCAAGCTAGAAGACACTTTGTCTTGAGAAAGAGTGATTAAGCGGTAAACCTAATTCTAATTATCCCTACAAAAATAAAGAAATAAGCACATTGATAGGCCAATCAGCAAACATATATTTAGCACCTACTGTACACACTGTGCAATGGATGACACAAAGAACAGTAACACATGCTTCTATGCTGTGTGAATATATTCCGTCAAGGAATATACAAAAAAAAACAAGCCAACGCCATTGCCATCGAGTTGATTCTGACTCACAGCCACCCTATAGGACAGAGTAGAACTGCCTCATAGGGTTTCCAAAGAGTAACTTGTGGATTTGAACTGCCAACCTTTTGATTAGCACCTGAACCACTATGACAGCAGGGTTTCCATCCGGGAATATAGATACATGCAAAAATAAACCAAACACAAAGTGGGCCACAGCAAGGGCAATGGTTGTGAGTGTTTCAGGAGTAGAGGGAAGGGAGAAATCAATTTTGACAATCCATAAAAATTTCTTGGAAGATGTGGTAGTAAACCTGGGCCTTAAAAGAAGAGTGGGATGCCAATAGATGAATATGATGGAGAAGGACATCCCAGACCGTCAGAGTAGTATAAAGAAAGTCATGGAGTTGCGGAAGTGGTTGGCATATTTGAATAATTATGAATTAATCTCTGTGACTATAATATGGGTGGGGGGCAGGGGAGTGTAGGACTTGTAGAAGAAAGATAAGTTGGAAGCATATGTAGAAAAGAAACAAATGTCAAATCGAGTTTTGTCTTTCTTTCCTCTTCATGTACTGGGGAACTATTGAGGGTCTTTGAGTAGGGAAATAAAACCCAGAAACCCAGCGCCGACGAGTCAATTCCGACTCATAGTGACCCTATAGGGAAATAGTAGAACCATGTTTGGTTTTATAAAAAGAGAACTCTAGAGCCACTGTGATAAAGGATAGAAAGACAGCAAGACATGGTGAGGGTAATGAACACTGGAACTAGACCTAGGGAGGTAGGAACAACCAGGGGGAGACATACAGGAGGGATATTTGAGAGGCTGCATTCATTTAAGAATGGTTGGTGACATGTTGCAAGAAAGCAGAAGTGAGCAGAGAGACTGGATTGCTAGCATAAAGCAGACCATGGGGTCAGGAGAAAAGACTGACCAAGTACCCAGAGGCCAAATGGTGAGAGAAACCCCCTTGGTCATCCAAAGAGGACTTTTCTACTCCCCAGAATGCCCACAGAGTCCCTGGATGGTACAAACAGTTAACACACTGGGCTGCTAACCAAAAGGTTGGAGGTTCAGGTCCACCCAGCTGTGCCTCAGAAAAGGCTTTGTGATCCGTTTTTGAAAAACCAGCCACTGAAACCCCTATGGAGCACAGTTTTACTCTGACACACATGGCGTTGCCATGAGTTAGAGATGGCTCAACAACAGCTAGTTTAGAATGCCCACAGGGATTGCAACTGACCATCTGCTTTGAGTGCATGGAGCATCAAAATCCAAGGTTCCCAGACAAGGATTTTCCACCTGGCAGCTTTCGAAGTCCTGAAAAAATTTTAAATCAAGTCTCAGGCACCTTCCCAGGAGATTCTGACAGAGTAGGTCTGAGACAGGGAATCCCTGGTGGCACAAACGGTTAAGCACTGGACTACTAGCCAAAAGGCTGGTGATTCAAACCCACCCAGAGCTAACCTGAAAGACAGACCTAGTGATCTGCTTCCAAATGTCACAGCCTTGAAAACCCTATGGAGCACAGTTCTACTCTGACGCACAAGGGGTGGCCATGAGTCATAATCGACTTGATGTCAACCAACAATAATGGCAACAGATCTGAGGTAGGACCCAAGCATCTGTATTTGTAATGCTCCCCCAGGAAATTCTGATGCACATGTGGATTTGCGATCTACTGTTGGAACTTGGTGGTGTAGGGGTTAAGAGCTACAGCTGCTACCAAAACGTTGGCAGTTCAAATCCACCGGGTGCTCCTTGGAAACTCTATGGGGCAGTTCTACTCTGTCCTATAGGGTCGCTATGAGTCAGAATTGACCCTATGGCAATGGGTTTGGTTTTTTGGCTCGGTTGGACCTTACTATTGTGCTATGAAGTGCTCTACAGGAAACATGGGTTCAACACTCATGCCTCTGGATCAACAGCCAAAGAAGGGTGTGATTGATCCTGATTACCAAGGGGAAATCAGATTGGTGTTGCATAATGGCAGTAAAGAAGAGCATATCTGGAACCCTTAGGTCATCTCTTAGTACTACCATGAGCTACGATTAAAGTCAATGAAAAACTACAGCAACTCAATTCTCACATAACTGCTAACGGCCCAGACCCTTCAGGAATGAAGGTTTGGGTCACCCAACCAGGCAAAGAACCACGACCAGCTGAGGTACTTGCCCAGTATAAAGGGAATGTGGAATGAGTGATGAAAGAAGGTAGTTCTAAATACCAGTTACAATCATGTGACCAGCTGCAGAAACAAGGACTGTAATTGTTATGAGTATTTCTTCCTTGGTTTATTAATATGCGTATGCGTGTGTGTATACATGTATGTATAATTTTTTTGTTTTGTTTTCTTCCCTCCCTTATCCATTCACTTGTAAGATGTAAATGAGAATTAGTCTTGTCTCCAGAAGGAAGCATGCCTCCCTTTGGAACTAAGGCCTCTAGACCCACAGAGCATAGGGTCACAAGGACAGGATGCAAAAATTTTGCGAGTGGGTCATGAAGGGTAATAGTGAGTGGTGTCACTCTTATTTCCACCCTTTGATTCCTGGACCCACAAATCCTGGCTATGGGAGAAATAGCACCATATATTGGATGCTGATTTAGAGCATATACAGCTTTGTGGAGAATATTGCCCCATCCCTGCAAAGTATTGCCACCTAGCTGGAGCCATAATTGTTCTTTAGAAGGCCATTCCCTCATTCGGTCAAGCCAGCTGCTTCAGGACAATGGGGAACATGATAGGACTAGTGAATTCTGTGAACATGTGTCCATTGCTGCACTTCATTTGCTGTAAAGTGAATCCCTCAATCCAAGGCAAGGCTGTGTGGGATGCCATGATGGTAGATAAGGCATTCTGTGAGCCCGCAGGTGGTAGTTTTGGCAGAAGCATTGCAGGCAGGAAAGGCAAATCCATTTCCAGAGTAAATGTCTATCCCAGTAAGAAAAAACGCTGCCCTTTCCATGATGGATGCA
The DNA here is from genome assembly GCF_024166365.1 of Elephas maximus indicus. Classification (NCBI taxonomy): domain Eukaryota; kingdom Metazoa; phylum Chordata; class Mammalia; order Proboscidea; family Elephantidae; genus Elephas; species Elephas maximus. The sequence continues at coordinate 49,059,202 of NC_064828.1, read as the reverse complement.
GTGCAATGTAATCAACCTGCCACCAGGTTGCTGGCTGATCACCTTGAAGAATGGTGCCATATCAGAGACACAGTATTGGCCTCTGCTGCTGGCAGATTGAGCACTTAGCAGTGGCTGTAGCCAAGTCGGCCTTGGGGAGTGGAGGTCCATGTTGCTGAGCATAACCTCCATCTCTGCCACCATGGCCATTTTGTTCATGAGCCCGTTGGGCAATGACAGGATTGGCTGGGGAAAGAGGATGACTGGTTTCCACAGAACATATCCTATCCACTTAATTGTTAAAATTCTCCTCTGATGAGGCCACACTTTGGTGAGCATTCACATGAGACACAAATATCTTCACTTCTTTGTCCCATTTCAGTACTCTTGCTAGTGAACAGTATGATGGTTTGGAGATCTTAGGTTTTGATCTCCAACAAAGTGTCTCAAGCACAATGACCTTCATTTGAGTTTCTTATTTTATCCTCTGTCCTCAACTCTGACCCTCAGCGAATACATCAGAAGAAGGAAGAGGCTGACTGCTTAAAGAGGTCTCCCAAACTTTCCAAAGGACAACACACACACACACATCATCATCATCATCATTTTCATTCTTGTCCTCAGTTGAAAAGAAAGACAGCTTGGCTGTGTCACAGGGATGCCATGAGAGTATCTGACAGGAGGGTGCTTTCTGTCTTTGGGAAACAGGCTACATAATAATACCATTTATTTTCTGCCAGGCTTGTACAACATTCATAGCACTGTCACTTCTAGTACCACTTTTATTTCTCAGAATAATCATACAGTACATAGGTAAGCAGGTATTAAGTTCTTCCCTTCTACATATCGGGGACACTGAGTAGGTGATTCATCGGAGGTCAGACAGCCAGAGCTGGTCCTGAGTTTCCAGTCTTCCAGAGCGACCACATCCAGTTTGCTTCTATGCCATAATGGAGAGAGGTAATATAAAGGCATTTTTCTCTCCTTGTAAAAGAGGAAAAAAGGGGGGTGGGGACTATTTAAACACACCTCACTCACACTGCAATCACTGCATTGTTTTTCCTGTTGAAACACCCTGTTGGTTTCTAAATCCCTTTAAACCTACCCAGCACCTGTATGGCCTAGATCCAAGCATTATTACGGAACCCCTTGCTCTATGTAACCACATAGGAGTTTCTGTGGTGGTTACTGGCCCTTGGTTTAGTCGAAAATTTCAGAACTTCAGGAAGTTTTCTTCTTCCATAGAAGATGGAAATATGAAATGCTCAGACCTGATCCTTTTTTTTTTTTTTTCAATTATGCAGGGATGTTTTCTCCCCTTTAGTTTTTCTGCTAGATAAAATAGTACCGTGCCACAACCCTGTATTGCTCCTCTGCAAAGATTCCTTCTGATCTATTGACTAAAAAAAGGGGTGCTTGCTGTATTCCCAACTGCATGGGGAAGGCAGGAGAAAAGGGGTCTCAGTCGGCAGCTTGGGGTATGTGATATGACCTCTTTTCAGGGCACAAATTGAAGTTGAAAACATAATGAGAACTTCCCATCAAATTCATTATAACAAAGCATAATGTGAGCTCACTGGGCATAAAAATAGGCTGAAGGAAAGTGACTCCCACATAAGACTTAATTAAATACTTTGATGTCAGAAAACAGAGCAGGGAGGGTGGAAAATTAAATCAGACCAATTTGCAGGACCTAAATTCAAATGGAAAGAAAAAATATTATTTCTCTTTCTCTCTCTCCTGCTCCCTCTCTCCTTTTCTTCCTTTGCCATGGAGCAAGAATAAGATTCAGAAACAATGGGTTGTAAATTCTTCAGCCAATTAGTCCAGTGACTTACTACTGTTTATAATGCACAGAATGTCACAGGCTGTTTTGCAGCCGCCCCAAGTTGGTTTGTTAATAACAGGAAGCTAGCACTTCTCAGTACAGTGGATCAGCTACACGTGAAAATAAATGCAAAAAACCTGGAGGCGAATAGCAGCAGACCGAGAGTAGCCTTGATTTAATTTAACATTTGGGGGTCCACACACAAATGAGCATTTTAGTAGGCTTCATGGTGGAAGTTGCTGTCATTTGTAAAATATTCTGGCCAATTAGCTAATAGTGTGCTTGGATTTCTCCTGTTTTGATACAGTAATACTAAGTACATTGTGAAGCCCAATTATACAAATCATCCCCATATGCCATACCAGTCTTTCTTTATGAACTGTGTTTATAAATCCTGTGTGAGGAAATGTGTACTTCAGCAATTTAGACCATGTGTAAAAACATAGCCAATGGGATTGTCAAGAAAACAAGTTCCAGCCTAGGAAATCCTAATGTGTTCCGCTGGAATAACAGGAGGGTGCCGGGGAGTGCAATGCTCTGCTTAAATACATATTGCTTTATAGTGTTTAACCTATTTAGGGGCTTCTACTTCCTTTTCTGTTATTTTGTTCTTCTTTTCTTTCAGGATCCAAAGTTGGAGTTTTTGAGAAAATTTGGGATTGGTCTTCTCTCGGGGACAATAGCCTCAGTCATTAACATCCCTTTTGATGTTGCCAAAAGTAGGATTCAAGGGCCTCAGCCAGTTCCTGGACAGATCAAGTACAGAACCTGTTTTAAAACAATAGCAACAGTCTACCAGGAAGAAGGGTAACACGTTCTTATTTAATAAATATGCAAGGCTCAGGTATTGTTAAAACCATATTGTACTTTCATTTTGAGGAGGGCTGTTAAGTCCTCCAAAATTGGGTGTGTGTCTAAGAAGCTCTGAGGAATGTATGATAAACTCAGCAAGATAAACACAGTAATGAGATGCTGGCAAAACTAGGAGCCACAATCTTACAGTCTGCTGCACGTTTGCCTCAGAAGACGAAGGTGAACATTTTACTTGCCAGTTTTCATAACATGCTATTGCATATTATATGCCCTATTAATATATGGGCTAGCTGAAGAATAATTATCTTCTGGCTGTATATCTAATCAAAATATCATCTAATTATATTCTCCTGGGAATATTAAATATGAGAGTTCTGTGGAAATAGTTTTTTTTTTTTTAAAGTGTGTGCCTTTTTTCTGATCTTTTTTTTTTCCAATCTTTCTGTCTCTTCATCCCTCCTCACCCATGCCTTATTATTCACCAGTAAACAAGTAATATTTTATTATTTTGATCTAAACTGCATCATATTTCCTAATGTGAAGATTGAGTTTGTGGTCTTTTAAATTCAATTACAAAAGCCATTTTGTCCATATACACAGCTGTCTTGAAAGTCAGACCTGTCTTGAAAGCAAAAACCATCTCGCTGCTGAAAGTTTTGTTTCTGATTGGACAAGATCAGTATAGCTTGGGTAATAAAGAATTGATTAACTCTTTCCCCTTGTCCAATTTGCTGCAGAGAATACTAAGCCACATACCGTCTGGTTTGGGATGTGTGTAATTTCAAATAAATTCGTGTGTGTGTGTGTATTGGGCCAGCATCTGAATAAAACTGAGGTATGACCCCATTTCATTTTCAGAATAAGAACATTGCTCTTTCCTTTCTGGTTACAGGTTTTTAGCTTTGTACAAAGGTCTGATTCCCAAGATTATGAGGCTTGGACCAGGTAATGATGTTTTTACTATTTATATCCTTCCTTCTTTTTGTTCTAGTACCTCTTCTTTTCTTATTTGTGTCTATCAGCAACACAATAAAAGTTGACCACACTATGAAAGAGAGAAACCTTGAGGATATAAAGTTATGTAGAATATTCAAGATACTGAAGTCATCCATTGGAAATGTTCTACTTTGTTAAAAATTGCTGTTTAGGACCTTGCTGGAGGCTGAGAAGCCAAATGCTGGCTTAAGTCAATAGAAAAGGACTCACAGCCACTGGTGTTTGAGGGAGCACTGGGATATACAGTGGCTTCTTGTTCAAGGGGAGAGACCGACCCAATAAAACTTTTCCTTGTGCTCCTGGTTCATTGTTGCTCCTGCCTAACTTCATTGCAGAAGGAGAAGAGGAAGGGAACCTGCCTCCATGAACAGCAAGAGCCACTTGCCTTCACAGTCATTTCTGGAGAGTGGGAAGCCAGGGCCCAGCCGGGCACTAACCTTTCCTGGCCTCTGTCAGTATGGCTGTGGAGGCTCCTGGCTCAGGGCCTTACCTCAAGACTCTAGCCCACAAAAAACCGGCTGCCATTCCCACAGGGAGAGTCAGCTGCCTCTATGTAAATAGATAAGAAAATAACTGCTGCAGACTCAACCGCCTGGGCAAATATTCTTGGATTATAGCAGCCTGGTGAATAAGTCCAAAAGCATGCACTAAACCACACATTTTGTTTTGTTTTGTTTTGTTTTGTTTTTTAACTAGGCCACACTCACCTACTTAGACATCCTGGTAAGCTTCCCTAGCACCTTCTCCCATTCCTCTCCTCTCTCTTTCCCAGTCCTCTCATTCTCTCCTTTTCCAACATCCTCCTCCCCTACCACACTCACACACATGCAAATTTATATCTAGATCTCAGCCCAATGAACCAGCATTTCTACCAACCTGAAAAATAGAACAGTCTGTAAACTGAAGGTGAACAGTTGACACTTTCATGGATTTAGAGAACACTTCCACAATTCTCCATCTACCTGTCCCAACCTTTCTAGGCATTTAAGCGTGGATTTTATTTCATATTTGAGATGCAAACCTGACTTCTGTTAGTCATTGGCCTGTGTGTAAAAACTAACCCAATAATAAAAAATGCTAAGAATTTTGTGCATCTCGGCAAATATATGGCATTTTTCCTTCACCACACAACACAAACCTACAAGTAGACCTAGTATTAGAGAAAATCACTGAACTAGCCCTAAACCAGCTTTCTCAGAAGGGGATGGGCTCAGAAAGGGTGGTGACCAGGGAAAGTTTAGCTAAAATGGCAATTGACTGGAACCTTAATCCAAAACTCTTAAATAATCTGACCCCAAGTATTGTTAGAGGCTTGCAAATGTTTGGTTCGCTTTTTAAATGTTTTTGCATGAGGTGTCCTGAATTGCTATGGTGTTAAATCCAATGAAAAGAGTTGCTGTGAACTTACTGACCAGGCTAAACCAAACTGGAAATAACTGGAAACCTCATTCAAGAACTTCATTCCAAATGCACAAGTCCCAGCATCTTCAAAGGAAAGAAAGGTAAAAAGGCAAGACTTCTGAGTTTAGGGTAAAAAAAAAAAAAAAAAAAGACAGTAAAGAAGAAAAGAAAGGTAAACCTGGAATTTTTATTCTCAAGAAACATTCAATCTAATGCCCCCTTTATTTTTTAACAGCCTAGCAGCTCTATGTAGCTAGTGATCAGGCACCTTCCACAAGAAGAGAATCTTGATGTCTGTGGTTTAAACTTCTAGAATCACTTGGCTGGAAACTAATCCAGTTCTGCATGTTCTTTTCTTACACTGTGAGCAGTTAATAAGGGTAAACATAGCTATTACATACATATTAACGACCCTCTGTGGCGTGTTCCTTTGTGTTCGCCAGAGCTCGAGGAGGGATACAGCAGCTGCGAAAAGTCTAATAAAACAGTGTCTTCATGAGTCAAAAATGAAAATTAAAGGCCAATAATTATCTTAGGTATATGGTTACACAAACATGTGCACCCTGTAGATTAAACAAACAACAACAAAAAAAAAAAGCAGCAGCATACAGCAGTGGGTACAAAATAACTAAGATCAAAACCAAGCTGTATTTTTTCCTGTCTGAAGTCAGCCTTCTATTGATGCAGCCAAGTCTTCTCTAAGTCATGTTCAGGCTATTTGTCAACATTTCGATTTTGTAATATTTTTCACCCAGTTACACATGAAAGGATAGAGATTTTCTATCCCAAAAGGCACAAGGCAAGTGCTACCACCGCACTAGATAGAACACAGAATCACCCACATACAAATGTTTCTCCCAATGGCTATTGAGCAGCCTCGGTGCCTATTTTCCTGTATCATTTATCTGTTGACATATCACACAGCAAGCCTCTTTGCTGCCAGTTACATAACTCTTCTCTTTCAAGTCGAATAACAGTCTCATGCCACCCAACTCCCACTACCAGATTTTCAAGTTCAATCCATATAGACTGAGGCAGATAAACGAATGAAAGCTAGCTTTCAGCCTCTTTTTAAGTTTTGCAGTACATTTTTTTTTTAATATTCAGAAGCCATTTTTCACATTGCAATCCAGTTTCAAAGCTATAAAGAGAAAACCAGACTCATCATCAAGCACCATTTTAGAGATTGCTTTCTTGAATGCAATTAGATTAATTATGGACTGAAAATGCTAATTATGGACTGAAAAAGATAAATCCTTTGCCTACATACAAAAAAATCTGAAGATTTCTGTCTGTAAGAAAGCCACATGCCCTTAGGTGACTAAATGTCTATATTTATTTAGTTTTAAAAATTAAAATGCCTGAAAAAAGAATCTGATGAGAAATGATAGAAGTTATAGAAACCACTGGAGAAAAATGTATTTGAAGACTCAAGATGGTCTTGGTTTTACACAATAGTTATATACATATGTATATATTATATGCATAGATACATATGTGCATGTATGTATATATTGGAGTTTGAGAACTGTTGATTAGGTAGGCTGCATGGGCCTTCATGAATTCAGAAGTCCAGTGGGAAAGATGTCGATATTTCACAAGATTTACAACAACCAGTCCTTTTCTTTTCTAGGTGGTGCGGTGATGCTGCTGGTTTATGAATACACCTATTCATGGCTTCAGAAGAGCTGGTGATTGCCTACGAAGTGTTTTTCCTCCTTGAAATAATGAGTATTTGCTAAGTAGCACCATGAAGAGGAGAGAATACGGATCCCCAAGCTGGGCATACAATTATAAAGGGGAAAACAGTTTCGGTGAAGAGCTAAACATATTTCAATACTTAAAAATATATATATCTTTAGGTACATTAAGACTATAGTTTTGGCTATGTACATAAAACTGGGAGAATAAAAATAATACAAAGTAATGAGGTATATAAATTGAATAGAGAAATCAGAGACATTTAATAAAAGCAATATAATTTCTGTCATATGTGTTCCTCTTGCATTGCTTCACAATTAAAATTCATTGTATGGATGATTATTTTTTCCTAAGAGGTCAAGAAATGTTTAAATTCTTGAAAATAAATCATCGTGTGGGGAGTTTTTTAAGAATTACTCAAAGAAAGAGTGGATAAAAAAAATTTAAACAGTTTTCATAAGGAATTAAATTTGTCCATAAATGATACTTAAAGGGCACAAGGAAATGTTGTTAAAGTACACAAAAATGATCTTTTTGGGGTTTTTTAGTACAACGTTAGAATGTAAATCGGTTGATTTTCTTTAGTAATAAGACACATCTCAGCTGTATTTCCCCAAATCTCTTTTACATTTGGAACTGTTGTTTGAAGAAGTTCATATTTGTAAACCACGATATGTGAAGTCTTCTTTTTTTTACAAATATAAACCATAAAATTATTATTACTTTCCCTCGCATAGTTCTCTTCGAAGGCAAATTTTATTGCTAAAATTTCTTGATGTTAAATCATAACTTGGAACCACTCCTTGGGCCCATTTCTGCTGTCTGTATTTGCATCCAAATGTCTTTGTTCAGAACCCTTACCTACCTCAGTCTTATGAACATGTAGAGTAAAACTGCATTTCCAGGTTATTAATTTTAAGTGACAGCTCAGGTGTGAAGTCCGCCATCTACAATGTTAAATTATGTATTATGAAGGGGGAAATGTTTTAAAATAGATGTATATTCTTAGCATTTCCAAGGATTCCTGTGTTAAAAACACACTCCAAAAAAATATCCTCTTGGTCTTGATAGAACCACACTTAATTCTCTATCTGTACCCTGAAATGACGCTACTTGAGTAGCTAAAATGGCTGCATGTTCCAGATGGCGCCTGTTCTTAACTACCACTACGGAATATTTCAACTATGTAGATATTCCATTAAAGTATTTTGAAAATGAAAAGTAAAAGATAACATCATAATTATTACTTTTATTAATTTAGAGCAAAGTATAAAAATAAAAGGCTTTTTGACATACTGTATATACATATACAGCCTTCTGTTGTACATCCTTTCCAACGTGTTTTTTTAATTTATATTTCAGCCCAATATCCAATAAGAGGGTCATTAAAAGCAGAAAAGCTAAGAAAAAGAACGTATATCTGTTGCACAAGTGCATTCTATCCTTGCAGGTAACAACTGTACTCCCACATCCTGTGAGGAAGCATGCTGGCCGCATAAGGCCATGAAATTGAACCTTGAACCTCTCCATGTGGATGGGATAGAACAGGCTCTCTGAAGAGTGCATTTGCCAGTTTAAAAACAACACTGTTACGCTCTGAGAAACAGAGGAGATATGTCAACATTAACCAACAATACCAACTTTTTTTAATTAAACAATTCCAAGCCCATATCCCATCCCATTTTCCATCTCCTGTTTTTTAAAGTGGCTTTAAATAAGAATTTGCTTTGAATAGCAAATTGTATTGGGGCTTTCTGTTGCCTTTTTAAACTTATTCCATGTGAACTCATTGTGGGTAAGACCTGGGGGAAAAAGAAAAAAGAAAACCTTGGTACCATCGATATTAGATTTTTTAAAATACAAGAACCAGGAAAAATATCATAAATAGCATAATAACAAGAGATTTCTTAACTTAAAGAAAATAACACTTAGTTGTGTTTCTATACAAACAATTGGGGTTTTTTTAAAGACTCCTATGGCCACCTAAAAACACTGGACAAAGAATAATTTTGTACCTTATGTCAGTTTTTCTGGACAGTAGGAGAGTCCTTGTTCGGTGTGGTTTTAAAGTTCCCACCAAAATATCAGACTGGTACTTTTGTTCCATTTGGTTTATAGTCTATTTTCTCACCAGACTGGGAACTCCAGATGTCAATGGGAGTTTTACAAGATCAAAGGAAGACTATGGCCCTGAGAGTTCATCTGCTCCTTCTGCTTATTCTTCTCCTGAAGTTATAATCCTCTGTTTGTAGCACTGAATTTTGGGTGCTTTAGAAATAAATGCAGTTCAAAGCTCTCTATAAGATATCTGCTGGTTGGTAAAATCATTTCCTTGAACATAACTTGTGTGTCAGAAATCTGCTTACTGTTTATATCCTAGTGATTTGAAAAACCTAGCTAATCTAGCCATCTGAGTTTGAAGTAAAGCCATGAAACCAATGTGGCGGAACTGGATTGCCATGTAGGCTGTGCACAGCACAAATAGGAAGAAATCAAAATCACCTCAGGAATGCATCTGCAACATCCATACCTAGTGATGTGCCCTTTTAGCTATTGCACAGAATTCACACCAAAAAAAAAAAAAAAAACCCCAATATATTAACAATTCCAATGGATGAATGGTACCAGTTATTTAAAAAGATATTTTCAAACCTGTGTTGCCAAGCAAGGAAGAACTTTCTAAACAGAAGGGATTTAAAAAAAAAAAAAAAAAAAGCTGTAGCATTACGCCCAAGAAAATCAGTTATTTTTAAAATACAATACAGAATCACACACTCATGCATGCATGCACAGACACACACACAACACACACACACACATCTCACAGCTCTATTATTAACATTAAAGGAAAAAAATTAATTGATCTAGAAAGATTTATCAGTTAAACTGTGTCCTGTAACTCCAAAAATGAATAAGGGGAGTTTGTTAAAATTAAATAGCATTTGTATTTCTAATACCACCACCATTGCCTATACATGAAACATGCTTCTGTACAACAATGTAAACTTCACAGCAAGCCATTTTTACATTCATTAGAGCAGACTTTTACATTTTCCTTAAATTACAACATAATTTTGGTCTGAGATAGCTGAACACACAGGTAAGCCAACAATAACAGTACAATTTTGTTTCACAGTGGTTTTCGCGACAAAGTTCATTTTAAGTGTCTTTCAAAGCATTTCACATTAAACTTAAGTTTCTAAGTGACTTCCTTTAGAGCCTTGTTGTTCAGATATTTTCCACCCTCTGGTCTTTATATGCTTGGCATGTGTGTTGTTTAATTAGGATACAAAATGGGAAACTGGCTTGTTTTATCTGCTTTTTTTGAGTCCTCTGCTGTAGGGGGGAAAAACGTCCTTCATGAGATGTTGAAACCTTCACTGCACACGCAAAATTTGGGGGCAAGGCCAGGTCCGGGAGCCCGAGCAGCCCACCACCAAACAGAGACAAAGATGTTGCCAAAAAGTCACCTTTTCGAAAAGAAAGAAAAATATATATATATATTTATATCTAGGGTGGAGGAGGGGGCTGTCCCATGGAATGAAAACACAAATGCCATTCAGAGTCCATATTTACAAATTAATAGAAAACATAAACATCATTATATTTGGAACCAAGTCAAAATGCCAGGAGGTGCTAAATTCAGACATTGTTCAGGTTCTATGCATGTTTTTCAACAAAATAGGTCATTTCTTAAAAATAAACAAAGGATCACTCAAACAAGTCAATTATTGATTGGTTTCCTAATGATGAATTAAGGCTTTCTTGGTTACGTTATTTGATTAGAGGGTGTGGCATAACTTCTTTTTCTATATGTATTTTCCTTTATTGATTTTGCAAAATCTCAACAATTGCACGTTTCAAAAGTTCAGGTTGATTTAGAATAAATACACATGTGTGGTTTTACCAAAGACTAGTTTTAAAAAGTTCTTTAAGCCCTTTGAGGGGTGCAGGTTTCTTCACTACTTAAAACAGTGTGTGGGCAACCCAAATGTCTCATTCAATCCTTAACGTTGCATTTGGTTTTTAATCCTGAAGTCAGGTCCGGTTTTCTGTGAGAGAGAAGTTGTGGCAAGAAATATTTAAGTGTTGTCACCACAAAGGATGTGAGTCCATAAAGCCAGCTCTCGGAGGCAGGAGGGTTGAGGGGCAGGAGGGGTGGGGTCTGAGACCTGGGAAGAGGAAGAGGATGAGCTGAGAGGGGGAGACCTGGGTAAAGCTGCTGGAGACAGAATCTCCCATCAGAGCGCAGAGGCCGCGACAGAATGACTACCTTCTCTGGCTGCCTGCATTCCCTTGAACGCCAGTGATACCGGAATGTCACAGTTGTGGGGGGAGAGCGGGGTGCCACTGGCATGTTGCCACCCATGTCCAGCAACATAACCGGAAGGAGCAGCGCTGTAGGTCATATAAGGCGACACTTGGGCCGGGGTAGGGTAAGGAGCCATGGTGGATGCTGACACAAAACTGCTCACAGCTGGGAGGCCATTTGGTGCCTGAGAGGAGTAGGGAAAGAGAAGAGGTAAAAAAACAATCACATTACACTAGTTGACATTTCTCAGGTTTGTAGAAAGAAGCAGAATGTGAGTTCTGACTAAACCTGCCATATTCTGACTGTACACTGATTTTTTAGGTTTGCCCTTAATTATACAATTCTAAAGACATTCGTGATCTTGCTACCTAAACAAACATGTCAAAAGGCAAGATATTATTCTTTCCATAAAGGCTTCGAGGAGGTTGCCACCGGAATATTCACAGTATTTGCTTTCGCTATTTGGAACTCTAGGAAGGAGATGGAGGGTGAGAAAAGATTTAATGATGATTAAATACTCTTAGAGTCTGTCTAGCTATCCGTATTGCCTTTGTCAACTTCCCCATCCTTCAGTTTTGTTTGACTCTTTTGTTGAGGCATTTCTGAAGAGCCTGGTGTAGCTTTCATTTCCAGTAAAGAAGGGCACGGAGTGTGGGCTGTCAGAGTAGAAACTCAAAATGAGCACGACCTTGGTTAAATAAAACATGGGCAGTGTTTTAAAATGTCATGTTGAAAATGCCTGTTGAACAAAGGACATGCAAAACCAGGTAGTTTGTCTCGTAAGAGCTTCTGATGAAGATTGGGTATATTTCTTCCAGAGCTATTTTATCAGAAAGGAAACTGTCTATCCAAATACAAAAGAACTGTATATGCATGGTTTTTAAATTGGAAAATTTGCTTGCAATGTTTTTGGGCCCTGTGGTGGGGATTTTGAAAAGCCACACAAATAAATCTCTTAAAGCAAATTTGAATGTAAAATCTTAGTTTGCAGACAAAATGCAGCTCTATCAGACAAGCTCCATTAGAAACCAGCGCTCTCTTGGCATTCGATAAATTATTGTTAGTATCGCTACTATTAACAACACCAAAAACCCTGATTTCTAATCCTGGTTCTGGGAAGAACACTATGCATCCTTCTTCAGGTAACTTAATTTTTCCCCTCAGTTTCAACATTTTTCAGGAATAAAGACTAAGTCCTGTTTCCTGTTAACATGAATGAACTAACATATCATTGTACTTCCTTGTGAACCTAAGTAACAGAATTAGTACTATGAAAAGCAATTTAATCCTTAGAGTTAAGTAAATCAGACATGTTAATTAGATACTTGTTTTCTAATTCAATTGCAACATACAAATTGTTTGCTCAATTTTCACCCCCACATCTATGAGAATGCAATAGTGGAGTCTTAAAAACTATTTTCTCAATTTAGAGTAGATAAATAGGTTACAGAGTAAGTACATGGGTGTGATTTAATAGTACTTATGGATTTCTGTCAAAATAAGAATAAGAGTAGAGAGGCTAGCCTTGTGTCCTTAGCCTGCAAGAATGCACACCTCATGATTTTCTGTTTGTCAAAGTGCTTATGCTTTGAAGAATGGGGAAGGGAGAAGGAAACAAAGGTTTCTTGAGTATGCCGTATGTCCCAAAACAAACCAAGCGCTGTTGCCTTTGAGTCAATTCCGACTCAAAGCAACCCTGTAGAACAGAGTAGAATTGCCCCATAGGGTTTCCAAGGAGCGGCTGGTGAATTTGAACTGCCAACCTCTTGGTTAGCAGCAAAATTCTTAACCACTCACTGCACCACCAGGGCACCAAGAAATATCCAACATATTTTACCAAATAATGAGGATTAATGGATTATAGCTCACTATAAACTATTGGGTTTATAATAATTATAAAATAAAGTATAATGAGTAACCATTCCAGTCAGGTCCATTTGGACTCATAGCGACCCCATAAAACAGAGTAGAACTGCCCCATAGGGTTTCCGAGGAGCAGCTGGTGGATTCAAACTGCTGACCGTTTGGTTAGCAGCCAAGCTCTTAGCCACTGCACCGCTGGGGCTCTGCATAACATTCAATTGAAATTAAAATGTATTTCAAGGGTCCCAAAGGATTACGCTGTATTTTTTAACCATTGCATATCACTGTTGAATACAAATGAAATCTTACCCTCTTTTTATACACAAGAATATAGACAAAGGGAATTAGCCATTTACCCAATGCCAATTAGCAAGTCAGTGACCATGGATTAAAAGAATTTATCTCCCTGTCTGATTCAGGGTCCTATGTAGCATATTGTGCTCTTCTTTTTGGACAATTAAAAGATAGATACAATTTAATTAAAAGATAAATATAATTTGACCAGAACATCTTTTGAGATAACACCTGATAAAAGATTCCTTCCTCTTCTAGAACTTGATTCTCGATCCTCACTCTGTTTCTTAACCTCTTTAAAAAAAAAAAAAAAGTTTTTTTTTGTTTTGTTTTGTTTTTTTGTTTTTTTTTTTGAGAATGACTCATTCCTTTTCAAAAGAGAAACACTTTAAGGATCTCGGGAAGAGAGTATCAAGATGGAGAGCTATTGAATTGCAGAAGAAATCTGGCATTACATAGAGATCATAGCTCCGATCATCTTTATTTAGGATTTTCCCAATAATCCATGAGAAACCAGTTTGGAACGGAATCATCCCAATTTGGTAATGAAAAGGTGTCCGCATCTGTATTTGGCTTCTTCTGTTCTAGCATTAATCAATATTTTATACTATTGACACCAGTGCACACCAAGAATAATAAAATAAGGATAATGAGAAAATGAGGAGGTGAAAATTACTTTAAAAATAATGAAAAGGTTTGCTCAGCGATTTACAAGTACATAAGGTTAAAAGATTCACCATTATACATGACAGAAGCCATGTTCTAGTTAGAGGAGAAAATCTGTTGGCAAGTTCTATTTTTCATCACAATTTAATTTTTCCTATCCATTCTTTTTTTCTTTGTATTGTTTTTCTATTATGCAAAATTACAGGTCTCTCTGAAATACTTGCTTTACTATCTTCCTCTTCCACCCTTGCCTATGGAACCTCTCTACTCTTCTTTGATGTGCACCCTGTATTTGGGGCTCTTCAGCTATTCTGCTGCAATGTCTACAATCCTCTCACATGGACCCACTTCTTTTGCCCAGAGATGTTCCCCCTGGAATATGGTTTTCCAAGAAACCAGACTGAATTGGACTTTCATCTTGGACAAAGGTCCTAGGATTTAGGGGCAGCAGAATATTGGTTTTAGGCCTGTGTTAGCTTCAGGTGTCTTACTTATTTCACGACTATATTCAGTTGTCAACTGTAAAAAATACTACTAATTTTTCCCTATTTGCCCACTTTCTTATGCTTAATGCTCCAAACTTGCTTTTATGTTACAGTTCTTATTAGTATTCAATATTTCAATGTTCTTCAAAATCCACAAAGTATTTAGGGGCATTTCAGTGATGCAATCCCCTCTATATTGCAGAAAGGAAGGGTAGGAAGGGAAATTCGGAGAGGTTTGACCTCCTCATCTTGTAGAAAAAGGCAAAGGGAGGCTAAACTATTTGCTTTAAAAAAAAAAAATGGATAGAAATCTTTAACCTTAAACAATATATAAACAACTCTTGACTTTTCTTCAGGTTAAATTATAACCTGGATATTGGGGGGGGGCTGTCTTAATTTTAGTTTTTTGCTTTTAAAGTTCAGATATAGAAATTTGGAAAAATGGCATAAGCAAGATGAGAGAACAAACGTGCTTTAAAACGTACCTGCCTCCTGCCACCTTCCCTGTCCATTCATTCTGAGAACTCAATAAACACGTCCACTTCTCACTATTAATTTTGAAACATGGCATTACTGAACGATATAAATCTCTACTGGGTAAAGTAATTGTTATTTATGAAGCAATCACTGAAAGGGTAAAATTTTCCACCGCAAAGGAAAACAACTACAGGTAGCATTGATTTGTTTATCCTTTTCCAGTAAAAAAGGACATGACTTAAACTTCCCAAATCTGTTTAATGTTTTCAGTGAAGGGCATGTAATTAATCTGAAAAGCTAGTTAGGCTGAATAGAGACTACCAAATGTACACCATAAATATAGTGGGGGCAAACATGCTAAATTACTCTATTTAATTGGATTGTAAATATGATTTATAAATCAACCAACATATGGAATCCCCAGGGAAGACTAAACAAATTTTCCAAATGAAACCCCAGCAATGGGCATGTAATGGAAATCTCATTTTTGAAAATTACTTTACCTAAAGATTCCATAAATAAGGGTTCAGCCCATCAACCCCTTTTTCATGGGGATCTTCCATTAGAGCCTATGGGATTTCTTTCCTCTAAAGAACTGTGCAAGGGTCCTCCCTGAAGCAAACTCTCTTCTACCTAATTTTGCGAATGAGATTTACTAATACAAAGTAAAATAGGTCAGATTGCATACCCTGGTATAAGTAAGGTACTTGCATTGTTGAATCATTTTTAGAAAAAGATAGATTTCATCCCACTGACATTAAAGGACATTTGGGAAAATACATAAAGTGGGATATATTTTCTAGGTAAGGTTATCACAAGAATGAACGAGAGTAGGAGATTTCATTTGACTTGCTCTAAAATGTTAGAAATGTAGATTTGCCAGTTTTTAGAAAACAATATGAATGGATACGTGGAGAAGCTGTTTTGGCAGAGTGCTAGATTGTAAACTGTGTGAGGACAGAGGCTTGCCTTAATCATCTCATAATCGACTCAATGGCATACAACAACAACATCCCCACAAGACAGGACACATCACAGGTGTTTCATAAACATTTGTAAACTTAAGTTAGTACAGGTTTGTAAAAGAAAAAGATGTGATACTCTTGCTTTAAAAAAACAAAACGAAACTAGGCACTCTTTATCGCAGAGGAAGCATTACACTTTAAGGAAGCAAAATTAAGAAAGCTGTTGAAAAAAGTAAATAAAAGTTCTAACCTAGGCATTTCATTATTTGATTTATGGTTGTTCCATTTATTCCCCCTAGAGAAAATGGAAATGCGTTAGTATCCAAACACTTGTGACCACGAAAAGAAACTGGAATGGCAACTGTCTGGCAACTAGAGGTTATAGGCTGTCCTTCAAATTCTAGGAATAGGCTACTCAACATTTTCTTTCTTGAAGAAAAAGCAAATAACAGTGTCTGGTCCTCTATCTACAATCTTCCATCCACTCATCGGTCCTACGTGGCCCTCTCCTTATGATAAAATGAGTTTACCTTGACTTTATAATAAAGTAGATTTAGCCATAAATAGAGATGTGCTTCACCTGAAATTTCAACCTGGACATCATGAGCAAGAAAAATGTTCGGGTCTGAAAATAAACAAGATTTCTCTCTTCTTTTGTGAAATTGTTTTTCTGCCTGTCATTCTTCCTTTCTTAATTTATTATTCAATGACCTGGTAAAACAAATCTGATAGAATAAAATGATGGTTGTAAATATGGTTTCAACATTCATCCAAAAGGATCTTAATTATGTTTAGTTATTACACTGCAGATCTCAATGTCCCAAGGGAATGGAAAGCTGCTATTTAAATTTTATTTCTAAATTTTATGTTTCCAGCTTTTTATTAAAATTGATGTGACCCTGAAATTTTTTAATTGCCTTTTTACTGGTATATCTACTCACACATTTTACTGATACATAATCATTAATTTTGCCTTAACACACTACTGGTTAAAAGTTAACCAGGTCAAAGGGTGTTTTGCAGAATGGATAACATTATGATTTTTAAAGGCTCTCTATTAGTGTTTGCTTAAGATTTTCTTCTCTATAAAATTATAAATTGCTTACCATAAAATTATTAACTTTATTTTATATAAAGAAAAATTCAGTGCAACTTCACTTATATTTTCATGAGACCAATGTGTCTATATGGACAGCCAGTTTTTAAAATAGTGCACTAGAAAATTACATTCATGATTGTGAAATACTATCGTCATTTCAAACACAATGCACCATAAGGGTTTCAGATTAATTTTTGTCTCCAAATTCAACCATTTTCACAATTTGTTTAACTCAATACTTAACTTTTTCTTAAGTTCAAGTATTTACAGACTAGTCTCCATTTCTGACATACCAGTTTGGAGCTAAATGCTATATTAAACTTGCTGTTTGAGTTAACATATGCTATCCAAAAATGAAGATACTCAAAGCTTATAAATCTAACATTTAGATTACTTTTGCTTCAAGTACCATATATGCAATATATTTTTTCTGAAAAAGTATGCCCAATTGTAAAAAACCATTCAAGAACTATACACAGCTATTTATACTGTTTTTTAAAAGGAGGCATTTTAAAGGGCAGATATATTCCAACCCCTCGATTTCTCTGTACAATGTTCTTTTGCTGTGCAATTGTGTTCATAGGGGTTTTAGGCTTTCGACAGAAGGGAACCAGCCACTAAGAGCCAGAGAACATTGTTGTCATTCAGAATTAGCTGAGATGAAAGATTTCTAGCCCAAAATTAAATGTGAGAGGAGAAAAAGTCAAAATAAATATTATCTTTCCTCTATCCTCTTTTTATCCTCAGAAGTAGACAATATGGATTTCTGAATGGCACTATAAAATATCAGTTACTCTGTAATATTAACGTTTAAGACAAGTTTGAATATTCTGAACTAATGTTTCACAAACCAAAGATAAAAATGTGTATGGCTGAAATGTTATAATTACCAGGAATTAGGCATCTTTATCTGCAGTTTAAGCTAGAATACAAACTCTCGATTACTGTCATTAATTGTACCTGTACTCAGTTGTCAATTCACCCCCTTTAGTAATTTTACCGATGTCTTCCAAGAAAACATGTTCAAAGGTAGAATTCTTAATTTCTACCTTTGTACACTAAAATGAACCTGGCATTAGATAATACCGCACTCTTTAATAACTGTAAATGCCCTGAAAATATCGTGTGCCAAAATTGCAAGATTTTTATCTTTAACCAAAGACCCTCAAAGTTTGTTCATAATATAAATGGAGAAAAAAAACTGTTACTTGAGTTTACATTTTGGTTGAAATATACTGATAACGTTTTGAAAAATAACTTTTAAAATAAAGCTGCCCTTTAAATACTGGTAAGAGCAATGTAAACACAATATAACACATCTAACCTTTGCATATTTGTCTATGAAGAGCTACTAATGTATAATTTTACCCTCAAGGAAATTCCAAAATTGTTCACAAAAATTACATAGTCTATGTGGCTACTTAGCACATCTTCAGCACCAAGCACTATTTTAATCATTATAATAGAGTATCCACTGATCTGCACTGTGCTTAGAAACTTTTCCGGGTTTTGGAAATTTGCATATTACATGTAAGAATTTTCCAAAGGGAAGTTTAATATAAACCATCTTTTTCTTCTGGGAAAAAATTTAACTTATTCTCTTAAGCATTTAGAACAATACTTATTCGAGCACTTATTTCTGACTTACTTATATAAATCCAAGAATTTAGTGATTTAATATTCAGTATATAATCAATTTTTATTGTTCAAAACACACAGGGTAAATTGTTTTTAATAATGTTTTGAATTTTAAATATTTCATCAATTTAGGTTTGAAGTGAATGCATAACCATTTCTGAACAAGTTTAAAATCTAGGTCAATAATTCAAAGCAGTTAAAATGAAAATAAGTGTAAAAACATTTTGGGCCAGTGAGACAGCTGTTACAGGCTGGATTCATCATCTCCATGTGGGAATTCAGACTCTTTTTCAACTCTGTACTTCACAATGTTATTCTAAGAAATGATGACCTAATAAAAATTACTGCACACCTATTAAACGCTTGCTGCTTTGCTAAATGCTTTAGATAGACTCTATTGTTTGGAACAAAATGCCTTGACACTTGTTGACTATAAGCTCTCTGGGCAAAGAATACTCGGATAAAAATTGCTTGTTATTAGAAGTTAGCTCTAACTGCCCTTTATAAACACAGGTAATATTTAATGAATGCTTACTGTGTGCCATGTTGTTGTATTGTTAGGTGCCTCATAACCACCCTATAGGACTGAGTAGAACTGCCCCAGAGGGTTTCCAGGGTGCAGCTGGTGGATTTGAACTGCTGACCTTTTGGTTAACAACCGAGTTCTTAACCACTATGCCACAAGGGCTCCATATGGTTGCACTATCTCATTGAATCCTCATGACATCTCTTGAGGATGAAACTCTTATTTCCCTTTTTTATAGATGAAGAAATTGAGGCTTTAAAAGGTTAAATAACTTGCTTAAAAAGCCTATGGTGCCAGGTGATCAGAGCTCATAACCATGGTACGGCTACTTCCCTGAGAATTGCCAACCCTTTTGTTAAAGAAAATGATATACATTATTATAATTTCTCAATGGCATTCTTTTCACTAGAAAAAGACTCAGGAAAGGGACTCTTTGCTTGATGTTAGGTTTCTGTGATGGCAAATTTGCCATGGAAGGGCTACTAAAATGTATTGTGATTCTGTTTTAATAAAATGAGGGAGAGAAGACGGAGTGGAAATAGCCTTTGTTAGAGAAAAATCACCCTTGATTTTTTTTTTTTTACAAGTGAATAGAAGTAGCAAATTTCATTTAATTTAAAAAGCTGGTTTTTGACAGATAAGAAAGCACTAAAAGTTTTAAGGCTTCAAAGTAATAAAATAAAAGCTGAGTATTTTCAGACTTTGGCATTGGGGTTTAGGATTAAGAACCTTGCAAATCTACCCAGTTCTGCCAAAGGAAACCTTAGGAGGCTTAACATCCTTTCGTTTGTTTGTTTGTTTTTGTTTAAGTTTGGAACTCCTGACTCCGGGGTGATGATGAATTTAGACCCAAAATTCTTGGGCTTTTGTGGTGGTGGTAGCGTAGCTTTTCTCAGGGGGGGAAAGTGGGTGTTTTTTTCTCTTGGAGAGTGGAGGGAAGGGACAGAGGGAAGGAAAAATTAAACGGTCCACAGCCAGTCGGTCTAATTTGAGGTTTTCTCACTAACATCCCTTGGGAGATTACGATGTGACCTTTAGTGGGGAAATGGTAACTTTATTAAGTTTGTCTGGTTGCCCCTCTTCCCTTCATGTTAGGACACGCCACGGTTGTTCGTTTTCTGAGAGTCACCGAAACGTCCAAGCGCGAGGCCCCGGCAGCCCGCAGTCCCCGCAGGGCCCCGACTTCAGGGCGCGCGTGTCGCGGGCGTCCGAGGCGCTCCCACCCGCGTTGCTCTGGGGGCCCCAGGCCGCCTGGCCGTGCCTTTCGCATCTCCATAACTCCAGCCCTTGTACCAGCAGCAGAAAGGCCTTGACACGCGGCCTCCCCGCTCCTCCAGAGGCCAAGCAGGCCTGGAAGCGCTTCCCGGGCCGCGCCTGCCTCGGGGAGCCGCGGCCCGAAGCCCCCTTACGTCCCGACCAGGGCTCTGAGCTCCCGGGGGCGAGGGCCGAGGCCTCGGCTCCGCCTCGAAGGTCGGGCTTTGGTCACGCCCCAATCTGCCCGGATAAGGCTCGAGGCAGTCCCGGGAGGTCGGCCTGGGCTTCCCCTCGGTCGAGGCTCAGAAAGGACCTGGGTCCTCCCTCGCCCTAAGCCAGTCGCCCCCACTCGCTGCCGCGGCCCCACGCGGCCCGACCCTCGCCTCCTCACCTGACCGTACTTGGCTTCCTGCTCCAAGGCTCCCTTCTCCAGCCCGTTCACCGCGTGCGGCGCGGCGGCAGGGAAGTTGCTGCGGCCTAGGCTGCTCCACTCCTCCACCTTGGGGCTGTGGTAGGGGGAGCTGTCGCTCACTCCTAGGGAGGAGGAGAAGGCATCAGACCGGAGCCCCAACCTCCCTCCAGAGACTGGACCCGAACCCAAGACCAGAGGGCACGAGGACTCCGACCTCGGGTCGGCCCCCTGCCCTCGGCCTCCCAGGGGCTCTGGGCCCAACCGCGGCCTCCTCCGCTTCCAGTCCAGGGCCTGGGTGGATTTTTACACGCCTCAGAGTAGGCCCTGCCAAGCTTTTTCCCCCACGCCTGTGGGGAGATTTTTTTTTTTTTTCTACCGGCCTTTGATTTTTTCCTCCTCCTCCTTCTGTCCTCGCTCCCCCGGGAAAACGAGTGGAAGAAACCTGGGAGATTTCCCAAATTTTCTCAATATTCTCCCAAATCAGGGAAAGAACCCTTGAGGCTGGATGCACCATATTCTTCCTCCTCCTCCTCAATACTAACCCAGGGCCGAGTGGGGACTGACAAAGATCTAGGACTGGCGCCGGCTGGAAAGGGAGAGAGGAGTGTCCTGGGCTAAGGGTGCCTGCGCTGGCATACGGAGATATCCAGAAAAGTGCTCACAGTGCTAGTATTGTGTCAACAGATAGAATAAAAGACCCACAGATCATTTGCAAACAAATAACTAAACGTTGCCTACAATACACATGCCAAGTACACGTGCATAGGTTTCTGCCTAGAGTATGCATAAACCCATTGCGGTGGAGTAGATTCTGACACAACTCATGGCGACCCTATAGGGCAGAGTACAACCCTCCCATAGTGTTTGCAAAGGACACGTTAAATATGTGAGGTTACATGCATATAACTCAGAAAATAAATTTTACAATTACCACTCTAAACCCCACAAATGGCAGTGGCAGGGATACAGAGGTTTTTTTTTTTTTTTAATACAAGAAATAAAAGGTTAAGAAACAGAAAATACTATTAAGTGTTTAAAAAAGGAGTCAAGCCATCAGTTATCCTTTCTGTTCTTAATGGAGATGCAAAGAAAATTATATGGTGTAAACTGATTATTACAATACTGAGGGTTGTGGATATTGAATCATTGGCATCTTTTTTGTGACCAAGTGTAATTTTAAAGAAGGTATTTGAAGACTACAAGGAATGTATTTTTGTGCCTGGTACCTGTGGGTAAAGGAGCGAAGTTTTGAATCATTGGCATCTTTTTTGTGACCAAGTGTAATTTCAAAGAAGGTATTTGAAGATTACAAGGAATGTATTTTTGTGCCTGGTACCTGTGGGTAAAGGAGCGAAGTTTGACAAAGCCACTGGAACTTGATTTTAAATACTTCCATCTGACACGGTGCTTCAACAGGATGATCATTTTATACAAAGTGCTATATTCACAAATTTGTCAAAAACCAGGTTGTTTAAAGCTGGCACTCAGAATTAACAACAATATCTGGAATTGAGTTGCTCCTCACCATAATCCGATACTGTCTCAACTGACATTTACTCTGATTGTAGGAGTCCCTGGGGGAAAAAAAGTTTTCTTTTCAACTCTGTCAGACTTTTTTCCACTATGACCGCCCCCACCCATTAGATTGTGTTCCTATTTGCACCAGGAAACCATGTTTTGTCCCAGAACTGCCTATCTCTTTACCTTCCCAGACAAAAGGCAGTTGGTGGGCACAAGCCTGAAGTTATCTTAAGAAATTGAGATCCCCCTGTGAGCCCCCATTTCTGCTGATCTCACACTTTCCCATGAACAGGAGCTTCCTTTAAATGTCAGTGAGGTCAGTTTATCCTATAAATCAAGGGCAAATTCTCTCCAACTAAAGCTCCAACCAGCTCCAAATAAGACAAAACTGGGCTGTTAGAAGGATCTTGTAAATTCATAGAAAACAAGATGAGAAATCAAGGGCCTACCTACTTCAATTACTTAAAGAGATAATTGTGCCAATGTGGTGGCAAACCAAAAAAGGCAAGAAATAATTAAAGAAGCTATTTTCTCCCTTTCCTATTTAATTTTTCCTCTGGCTTTTTAAATCTTTGGACCGAGAAGTTAGGGAGGTAGGCTCTCTATCTGCATTACTTGAATTCTGCGTTCAAGGCCTTTTGACTTTTTCTCCCCATCAAGAAAGAAGTTAACGCCTTTTTTTTTTTTTTTTTTAAACAACGCAGTAAAGGAAAACAAACAGGTCTCCTACGGAAGCCAGACTAGGCAAAAGGGTTCCAGGAGTCATCCTGACCACGCAGCAAAGACGCTGACGACCCGGCAAGGTCAGAGGTGAAAATGGAAAGGAACAGTGGGGTGGCATCGCCGAAAACGTTCAGGGACAACGAAATGTCCGCTCGCATTCCAGAGGACCGGCAGGGGCAGGGGAAGACGGGGAAAGACGGAAGAAAGGAAGGCGTGGAATCGTCAGGCATTTTCTTTCCATCACTACAGTGATCGGTTCCACTGCCTGAGATAGATATTGACGTCTGGTAAGGTAAATAGAGAACGACTAGATCAAGAGAGAGAGAAGTAATAAAGCAGAAAATTAGTCCCGGAATGAGCTACATGCAAGTTACTAGTAGTAACTTCTGGACCTCCGTTTCCGAGGAAAATGAAGTGAAGCATAAGAATGAAACCAATTAGGTGACATTTGAACTTCCTGCCTGAGCAAATTTGGCCTGATTGCCAGAACCCGAGACGGAAAACTCTGCAATTTCCCCCGTGCGCCGGACTCCTCGCGGCCGAATCTGCTCCACGAGCGAGGTGCCTGCAGCGGCGTCTGCAGCCGGCGGCCCCAAGCCGGCTCCGGCCTCCCTGCCTGGGTCCCAAGTCCAGCCCGGGCCGCGCTCTCCAAGCCAGCCAGCCAGCCTGAAGCTGCCTGGCGCGGCGCAGGGGGCGGGGGAGGGTGGAAAATGTGAACCATGTGTTGGGGCTGGGGGGATGTTATGGGTCTGGTAGTTTGAGATGAGGCAGGAGACTGTGTGTGGCAAGGAAACGAGAGGCATGAATTTCAAGTTAATGAGAGCAGGACACCTTCCCCCTCCCCTCTCCGGGAGGACTCCTTAGTTTCAAATGCAAAAGCCTCAGGTGATTAGAACATACTCAGGCCTGGAGGCCTCAGATACTGGAACCTCAGCGAAGGGGAGGCGCTGCACACTCACACCCCCGGCCCTGGAGACCTTACCTTGGTCGGTGATGGAGCGGATGCCCAGTATATCGGTGACCGAATGCGAGGAGGGCCAGGTGCGCGGCATGGCCACCGAGCCGGGGATGGCGGGCACCCCGGGCGGCGTGGGTACCTTGGCGGCCGCCGCCGTGATGGGGCTAGGGTACGAATAGATGTGGTTGTAGGGCAGCGTGGGCTGCGGCGCCGGCTGTTGCTGCTTGTATGAGTCGTAGTGGCCCTGCTGGGCCAGGTTGCCGATCTTGTTGCGCAGGATGCGGCTGATGGAGCTCACCGAGGGCACATTGTACTTGTCACACACGCCGTCAGCCAGCAGGCGGTCCCGAATCTCCCAGGCGAAGATGCCGGGGTCCCTCTGCTTGTAGGTCCGGATGTGTTTCACCACGGTGGGGGTGGTGACCCGGGGCTTGCTGCCCCCAATGGCCCCTGGCAAGATCGAGCCTGTCTCGTTGTAGCGCGCCAGGATCTTGCTGACGCAGCCGTGCGAGACCCGCAGCTGACGGCTGATGTCACACGGTCGGATGCCCAGTTGGGCCAGTTCCACGATGCGAAGCCGGATGGCGTTGGGCAGCGGCCTCCCGTTCACAAACACTCCTCCCAACTGGTTCACCTCCCCGAAGGCTGGCTCTGCAAAACGAACACAGGGCGCGCGGGGACGCGCACCCGCCGCTTGGGACAGCCGCTTGCCACTCGGCCTCCGCGCGCGTCTGGGGGCAGGGCGAACTCACTCGCCCCGGATCAAGGACAGGGGCTGTCCCCAAACCATACGAACCACGAACCTCGCTGAACAGCCCAAAGGCGACGGCGCGGTCTGGTCGCGCCCCTAGTCATTCCAGGGGAGCCGGAGGCCGTGATAGGCAAATAAAAGGGTGAGACGCAGGGACGCTCCAAGTGTTCAAAAGTCTCTGAAGCAGGCAGGGAAATTGGTCTTGACGCCTGCAACCGCCTCCTTCTCGCCTGCTGGGACCTAAAGTCCTTGGGCTACTTCTCCTCAATCCCGGCGCCCCACCCGAGGACCCCGTAGTCAGACAAGGTCTAGGAGAAGCTAGAGATTTTTCTGTTTTGTCTGCGTGTGTGTGAAACAAAACTTAGTCTGCCACTGGGGTTGCGGGGCTCGCTGATACCACAGCTCCTTTCTCTTAAAATCAGAAAACGGCATCAACAACAACGCAGCAACCAGCAATCAGAATGAACTGCTGTGCACCGCTGACCCTTAGAGCGTTCCTACTATTTGTAGGAACACGAACAAAGTCAATAAGGAGAGTTTGAGCGCTCAGTGGTGCGCGCCCTCGCGCCCGAGCCCTCCCTCCCTCCCGCGCCCGCCCGCCCGCCCGCTCGCTCGCTCGCTCGCTCGCTCCCTCCCTCCCTCCCTCCTCCCCGGCTCTGACAGCGTCCCTCGCCGCCACTCACCCATTGCTCCGAGCAGTACACCAACCGGGCCCCTGTTCCGTTCTCCCAGAAAGATACTTTTCGCACGGCCTCAGTGGACCGGCCTATGGTTGCCCCGGGCCGCCGGTGCCTCCGCTTCTCCCCGAGAGGAGGCGGCGAGAGTGCAAAAGGAAGGAGTAAAAGGAAGTCTGTGCCGGGATGAAAGAGGCTTGAGTTCTGCATTTCAATCTAAGCAGCAACGTGGGCTGGGTCGAGCGGGGCCGGGCGGCTCCGTCTATCACTCACTAGGGACACGCCCCCAAAGAGGCGGGCCCGAGGGCACTCTGTGCTGCGATTGGTGAGAGTCGTTGAGCGACAGCGCTGTCCGGGAAGCTCCTTCCGTTGTCTCTTTCAGACTTGCTCTGCACCTGGGTGACTAAATACAATGAAAATGGGTGTTTGACATCTTCCCAAGGGCAGCGTAGACAGACTGCAAAATCAGACTGGTAAAAATGCTGAGTAAGCAAATGAGAGCGTTCGGTCCGAATATGACTGACTCCAGAGGGGAAGGGGACTAGGAGACCCTTTTACGGAGATGACAGACGTCTCAGGATTGAAGTTAAGAATCTAGGTGGGAGGTGGGCGCCAACCGGTTAAGATACTGGTCTTAGGACACCCTGTCATACGAGCTTCCAAGAGGCTGTCAGGAGGGGAGCGCTATCACCGGCCGATCCTACCCCATGCCAGTCCACGCCAGGTGGTGAGAGCGCAGGTGTAAACAGGTAGGCCCACTGGAGAGATGCGGAGGTCAAGGGGAGTCCGAACCAGAGGCAGGGGCCCTCCTGCGCTCGGCTTCCCGCGGCGGCCCCCCACTAAGTTCATCCGGGAGCTCAGGGCGAACCCTCGCCAAGCAGGCTAATGTACCGAGAACTTAACTACAAGCGATCGCACCGCCCAACGTCGACTGATGGCGGATGAGTGGTGGGTTCACCACTGAGGCCTGTGCTCCACCGCGCTCAATCACAGTGCAGGGCCTCTCTGGTCCTTGGCCTGGGCGTTTGCCACCCCCACGTGAGCCACATAAGGGGTTTTGTTTAAATATGAAAGCGACGACCTGGTTCAAAGAAGGTGAACACCGATCCCACATATGTATGTAATTCTTGCATCTTCCTTTCTGCTACTAGACGCCCTGAGGTTCTGCCCAGTTCTGCATTTTCACTTTCGTTCGCTTTAAATCTAAAGTGTACAGTACGCTTTTTGGATCTCAAAGTTATTCAGAACTTGAGTATCGGTTGTGGAGAATATGAATCAAAATTTTAAAAAAACATGAAGAGGAGCTTTTATTTATGAATTTGGGAGTTTGTACTGCTTCAGGCGAAGGATACTGCTACTTGACAGTCAGGAAACTCCTTGTGCACAAAGGATTGGAGCTGACCCTCCCACAATCCCGAGGGGTGTGTGATTAGGGTCTTACACACAGGGAAATTGACCGGGCCCAGATCCTGGACCCGTAAGTGACAGACATCCAGGAAAAAATACTGACTGGCTGTGCTTCTTGAAACTAACCGTGATCCACCACGTTTGGATGGTGAGAGCGCACTCTAAGTTCAAGTTTAGAGATATGAAGGTTTTGAAAGATAAAAGAAAGGTGGATGAAAAAAACACCCTTCATGCTTATCAGGATCTTGTGGAAAGTTCCACATCTAGAAATAATACTTGAACTTGTCCTATTACTTGGCTTTTTGTCCTTGAACATGGTTTTAAATGCTTAAACTGTTCTCGAATTTTGACTTGATAGTGATTTCGTTCTGGTCTAACCCCCAATACCTGTTGTGTGGCACCACCTGGCCCTTTACAACACCGAGGGTGTTCAGGAACCCAAGATTTTAGAAGCAGCAGCTCTTTCTTGGGGCTGGAGCGCAAATTAGCTGAGGCTTCGCGACATTTGAGGACAGTTTACGACTTTGTTTTAGGCTTGCTGGAAGGAATGAACTCTCTCGGCTTCCTGGTCGAGAATCTCCCCAAACTCCCCGCACACCCCGCACGGACACAAGCTGCATCAACTCCTGCACGGACTCTGTGCGCAGGTTCCGTGCGCCCAGCCCAGTGAGCGCTTTGTGGACTCTGCTGGGCTGCGATGTCGCTAAAAAGCTGTCTGCATTCAGGCTGGCAAGGCAAGCCTCTGTGCACTGCTGAGGGGCTGGAAGCTCTTTGAGGGCTTTAGCGGTCCTACAACACAAGCCCACAGCGATCTTGAGACTTGTAAGACTTAGAGCTCTGGCCAAGTGACCTAACCCGCAACTCCTTATCGTTTGCCCCCTACTCCTTCAGCTGCACATCTCTCACGGGTCCGCTACCATCTCCCGGTTTCCACCTGCTGGACTTGCCTGTGACCGCGTGTGACCTCAGCCGCCGCGAACTCTCTAGGCGCCCCGGGGCAACTTCCGGCAGGCCCCCTCATGCGGGCGCGTGGGTGCTCTCACTCTTGCTCTGCCAATTCTCGAGAATGTGCGCGGAATTATCGGTGTCTTGGGGCACCTTGACAGGACTCTGGAAGGAGGATGGGCCAAAGCTGCAGAGATCAGGCGGAAGTGGCTTGACCTAACGGAAGGGACCGGTTCTAAATCTTCCTGGGGGCCACACAAGTGCTGGAGCGAGGTAGCCCGCGGCCCGCTGAGCCCGAGCGAGAGATGGCCTTGTCCCAAGCAGCTGACTGACTGGAGGGATGTGGGTGAGACAGAGAGGACGCTGACGGCCAGCAAGGCCAGACGGTGGGCGAATAAGGTGCAGGTCTTTGAAAAAGCAAGGGTCAGCTGGGGTCAGCGCCCCGTGGTTACTGCCCGCTCCGGACCCAGGAGATCATACACTCAGGGGTTGGAAGAATTTCAATTAAAAGGGGAAATTTAAGAACAAAACCAAAACACAATCAGTAAGGCCTGCAGCTGACTCAGACCGGGAGAAGCCAAACGTCCTTCCCTTGTCGCTGGCGAGGCCTCCTCCCAGGGGCGAACCGTTCTCTGGGTAAATATTTACTCAGTGGGAGACTGGAAGCTGGCCGGGCAGAGCGTGTGAAGGAGGGGGCTCCACCGAGTGGGGGAACCCGCTCGCTCGGCGCTGGCCAGGATAGACCTCTACACCCCCGCGCGGGGCCAGGGCCCCAGACTCCAGGGGCAGCTCGGCCCGGGCGCGCGGCTGAGGGAGCTTCAGTCCGCAGCGCGCTTCCTCCGCTGGACTCGAGCCCTGCCCAGGCCAGATGCTGTTAAGTCTCCATAAATCTGTCAGCGGTCCCAGTGCCTCGGGCAATCACCTGCGGCGTCCCCCTTCTGGCCCCAGCGCGGACTGAGAGGAGATGCCGGGAAGGAATAAGAATCTAGCCCCTTCCGAGGCCTCCTGCGCGTGACCTGACCCCGTGCTGCAGGCTGTGCGGGGCGCCCTCTGCTCGCTCTCCAACCTGGATCCCCAGCTGGGCTGCTCCACCCGGCGTTCCCTTCGCGGGGTCTGCAGGTCTGCGACCACTAAGGATGGGGAGGGTATGGCAGAAGGGAGGCGTGTGTGTGCGCGGGAGGGGGTCCTGCTGTTCTCAGTACCAGTTCTGACGAGCAGAGCTGGCAGAGGAGAATAGTATTGATCCGATTCTTCCAACCTGCTGGGTACAACACCCTAGGTGACCTGTCAGCCTCTGGACCACCCTGAGGAGTTTCTGGGCTCCGGAGGCAGCCAGAGTCCGAGATCCAGGACAAGGGGTTTTCAGAGCAGAACGAAATGCACTCTGAGGGGAAAAGCAGTCAGTACAGGCAAGACCTCAGGGCCAGTTCCCCCATGGGAGTGGGGGAGTCTCTTCGAGGGTGAGTGCGGGCTTGCGCGCGTCGTAGACAGCAAAAGGCCTGGCTACTCCAGACCTCAGGAAACCACGCTGCCAACGCCCAGGGCGCGGGTTCCAAGCCCAGAGGCCCACAGCCGGGCTCTGGCCTCGCAGGGCCACCGGCCGCTCCTCCGCCCACTCGGTCTCCCAGCGACTACCGCCGCACGTGGCAGCCGGAAGCGCATCCCGCGCCCAAGGCCAGGGAGGATCCTCCACCGGCCGGCCGCCCGGCGCGACTGGCGCGTGGAGCCGCGGGCGGGGCAGCGGCAAAGGAACAGCGTAGCAAGGGGCTGGGGAAGAGACAGCGCGCGAGGAGCCTCAGCCCCAGCCAGGCGAGCGAGAAGCGCCACATACTGACCTGCTGGCCTGGACTTGGCGGAGCTGGGAACGCGACCAGACACACCCGCCTAAAGAGAGCGCAGGGGCTCCCGAGAGCAGCCGATCGTAGCCGGAAGATGCTCCAATGGTCGCCACGGCCTCCCAGCCTCTCAGGCTTCCCGCCTACAGAGCCTCACAGTTCAAGAGATTTTCCCCAGCTGGGCCGGGTAGTGAGGGCAACAGCTGGCAGGGTCGGGCCCCAGCGCTGAAATTCCTCCTGGCGCTGCGGGTCCGCAGCCGCCAGCCGCCAGTCGCGAGCGCGCGGGCCGAGGGATCGGCCCAGGGGCTGCGAGCGCTCCTGGACCGCTTTCTCCTTCCGAGGGCAGGGGAGGGGCCTGCTGCCGCCTGAAACCCGCTTTTAATTCTCCGCCTGCCTGTTTCCGATCACCCCGGGTTGGTTTTTCTGTTTGCTCACTCCTTCTGTTACAATAAAAACAATAGACATTTCTTTTCAGTTTCCCCGTATTAGCGTCACTCAGTAATTGTTCTCCACCCCCGTCCCCCCCGCGTTGAAGGCGAGCAGGATTGCTGGTACCCTCGCATTGGAAGGTTTCCGAGTACATAAGCAAATCTTCCCTAAAGACTTTAAAGTAAAAATAAATAACGGCCCGGGAAATTGCGGTGACCCTAACATCACTTTCTGAACGCAAATTACACCCATTTTTCAGTTTTCAACAGCGGAATTGCTTTCAGAAGGACGGCGCGGAGCCTCGTGTGATATGGTTAAGTTTGTTTATTAAATCTGCAAATGAAAGAGAACACATTTTTGTGCAAGGAGGCAAAGCTCCTAGCTGCCTGGCTGCTAGAGAGTGAGAGCAAGGATCGGATCCCGGCTGGGAGCAGGGGTAGGGAGGGGCCAGAAGAAGGGGGATTTCGCTTTGAAAGGGTAGAAGCAACTGCAGAAGTCGCACCGCTCAGTGACAGGAAGACACCGTCCTCGGCCACTCTACAGTCTTGAGCCCCTGCGGCTCAAGAAAGTTGCATATGCACGCGGAAGGCAAGGTTGCTGGTTTGCCTGGGATTCTTAAACAACAGCTGCCGGAGACCCTGTCTTCTTACTTCAAGTGTCCATGCAAGGGCAGCGATGCCGCCTCCTTCTGAAGACCGGGCTGGCCTGAAGTCTGCCTGGAAAAGACAATCGGGAACTAGGCCGCGCATCTCAGCTCTGCTTTCGGGACTCAAGCAAATGTGAGGCCCTTTGGGGCCCCGACCGTGGCTCAGGTTGTACTGAGTGCAGTTTTATGTCTAGGTCCCTGCTGCCTGCAGACGGAGAGGACCAGCCCTCTGTCCTCTGGCCAGAGGCCGGGCCATGGCCGGTGGGACCCCAAGCGCATGAGACCTGGTTTACCTCGTGGGAGGAGCGGGAATCAACCTGGGCCGGAGCCATCGCGCTGGGCAATGGTGTTCCTCTGTTTTTCGGGGACACAGAGACCCAGATTCGCTCAGTGCATGGTCTCTTTGGATCGCGGGCGGCGCAGTGTCCCCGCTAGTCGCTCCGCCCCCATCCTGCGCTGTCCACGAGTCGCTGCGTTCTGGCGATATATAGGGCAGCAGGGCCGTCGGGTGCCGTGTGGTCAAGGCAACAGGATGTCCAGCCTGTAGCCTTTTCCGGACTTATTCCACCGCACACCAGCCCCGCGCTGGCCTCGAGAACCGAGACCTGTGCTGCCCTGTCCTCACCATCACCCATAAAACAGGAAGCGGGGTCTAGGAGCAGAAGGTCAGGGTCGGGGTCAAGCAAAATTTCCCTCGGTCATGGAATCGCTGATAACTTCTCTCGCAGCCTCCGCACCTCGTCACAGCGCCACCTACAGGCAGCAGATTTGACGAAGCTGCCACAGAAAATTTTGTTAAATTTGGGAAAGGCCTTTGAAACCCGGAAAATTTTAGTTCCCTCTTCCTGCTCCCCTCGCCACCCTCAGCTCTCCACTAGGCTCCAAATCCCCGTGTCTTCTCCATCAGACTCCAAGACAAACTGGAGCATCAGTCTTTCCAAGATTCTTCCCCCGGGACTGGATTCCCTCGCAGCCCCCAGGGGCCGCTTAGGGCCGCCGACTGTGAGCTGTCCCCAAGCTAGGGCGGGAAAGCCAGAGGCTTCAAAGAGGCTCCGAGCCAGAGAGGGAGGTAATAGGCCCACCCTTCTTCAGCTCATCCTACCATTTGCGGAGTCCACACATGCCAAGCAGTCCCATAAATTATCCAATCTTCGCAATAATCTTGCAAAGGAGATACTATGTTCCTGTTTCACAGCAGAGAAAGCAGGGTCTTAGATTAAATAAAAGCACGTAAAACGCTTAGATTAAACGGTAATTACGTGGACAGAGGTGCGTCCGAATGCAACTATGCTCCCAATGCGGTTGCTCGTCCCATTTCCCTGTGTTGCAGGAACGGCTCACGCGTACCACAAAAGTCTCTGCACCCCAAGTGGACGCCCTCACCTCCATCTCGCCTCCGTGCCTTAGAGACGAGAAGGCCCTGAGAGCCTGCGGCGAAGAAAGTCTGGCACCCTAGACCTCCTCACTCGGCCGGTTCGGGCCTTGGCCTGTCTCGGCTGCTGGTGCTCAGCCCTGTCGCGCCCCCCAACCCTGGCTTGGGTTATCCCAGGACATACAGGCGGTCGGCAGCTGCCCTGGAGGTTCCGCGGCCCAGGTGCAGCAAGAGCCAAGCGGCGAGGGCCGGGAAGAATCGGGATGCTCTGCTTTTCCCTGGGATTTATTCTTCCACTGCCTGGACCTGCCCATCGGGCTCACCGTGAGCTCTCAGCAAACCATCTGGCACAAGGAGAAACCCAAGTTTGTCTGGGGATTGATTCTGCTGTGTGACTGTGTGTGTTTCTTTTTAAGACCACTATAGTAGGAACAAACCCGGAGGAGCCGAAATGCAATAAAATTAGAACCCTTAATTAGCCCAGCCAGCCGGGCCCAAGTCACTCCGAAGTGCACGACGCGCTTCCTTCCCGGAGTCCCGGCTGTAGTTGCATTTTTCTTCCTCTTCGGTGTATCTCGGAATCCGGCTCCGATCTTTTCGTTATCCTTAACACAGGGGAGAAATGAATTATTTCATTAAAAAAATCTTAACGATAAAGGAATTTCAGCGCCCCGGGGGAGAGGTGGTAACCAAGAGAAGACGAAAAAGCTGCGAGGTTGTTAGGGGCAGGGCTCCATCTTACTGGGAAAACGCGCTCTACCTGCGGCCCGCGCGGAATTCACTCTGTAGTTGTTTTCTTGGTGTGTGCTGGGGTGCAGGACGCCGCCGGTCAGGCCCTAGAACCTGGACTGGGAAATTCCAATTCGGTGTTTTTAAGTTTAGGATTAAACTGCGATCTGGAGCAGGATCTCTCCGCCCTCGTCTTGGCCGGGGTTATCAGAACTCTGGGAGCCAGGAGGAGCCTGCAGGCATCCTCCAGGCGATGGCCCGATATTCCAGTCCCCCCTAGAGCGCGACGCCGAGGTCCTAAGCCTCGGGTCTTCTTTCAGTCTAGCTTAGGTCCCCCCGGGGGCTGGGCAGGCTCGGGTAGGCCTTTCTGCCCGTAGGCAGTCGACCCGAGGGTCCCACTTGCTTCAACCAAGGAGCGATCCCTCTCCTCGCTCCTACCTACGCAGCGTCCTGCCTGTCTAAAAACTCTACCACCATGGCGATGGGTGAAAGAGCCTCTCAGTTCCCCCGCCCCAGCTGCGGCATTCGAGACGAGCTGTGTGCCGACCGAGCCGGTGGGAGCACGGAGTATAACCGCCAGTCGGCGAACAGTTCGGGAGCAGTTCTGGGGAAATTGCCGAAGGATCCAACAATGTGGTTTGCTAAAGAAGAGAGATGTAAAAATGAAAAAAATATATATAACCTCTCAAAAACATGTAAACTCTTCTAAGCCAAGAGAGATAAAAACACGCACAGCCTTGAAGAGTAAACGAATTTCACCACCAGGTACAACCTGGGTGGTTGTTGTCATTGTTGTGTGTGTGTGTTTTAAATGATGAGAGCAAAGGAAAAAAATTGCTGCCTTCATTTTTTTCATTCAAATGAAACATTTTGACATTAATACGAATTAGTCCAAAATTCTCTCCTGGAAACCCCAAGCAAGTGCTTTTGAGTTCCTTCAGTCCATGTATGTCCTTTGCACAGACATGAAAAAATAATTGTAAAAGGTTTGACTATGTCGTAAAGGAGTTTGCACATTTAAAAGCTGTTCAGCATTGAAAAACGTGTACAAAGACGTTTAGGTGCATATCTTAATCACTTTGGTGGTGCATTTAATAAAACTCACAGTTTTGGTACAGCATTTAATAAAAACCATTAAATTTAAGGATGGACGTAGTAGAAACAAGAGAAAGAAATTTCCTGAGAGGGGAATTAAGGAAAATAAAGAAAGGTTTTCAAATAATAACAGCCTTTGTGTTTTATCCCAATCCCTACAGTTCTGTGTTGTTACGTTCTTACACATGAAAGCATTACGACTTGGGTTCTGTTGCTGCACCGTCTCCAGCCTGCAGGTTTAAGAGTTGCAGGAGCGAGAGGGAAGATTGCAACTCCAGAGATTAGCACCAGAAATTCTGGGTCAGTGTGCTTTGTATAAAGCCTTAACTTCAGTGAGGCTGCAGTTCTTGATAGACTCCTAAGATAGACGATTGGAGGGAAGAAGGTTGGTTCAGCTTCCTGTAGTATCACCATGCCAGCCCAAGACAGTAGCTGACCAATAAGTCACTACTTCTTAGAAAGATAGAAAGCTGAGGTCATGGCCATGGGGGACCATTAAAAAGCCCCCCTAGCACTTTCTTGCAGGACCAGAGGTGTGAATCTGATGTTCTGGCAAGCTGGCAGCACAAACTCCTTAGCAGTTTTTATTACCTGTGCGATTCCTATCTAATTCCTTTGGGATTTCTGTTCTGCCCAGCCACATGGTTCCGTTCTTGGAGACGCGCCTTTCAGTAGGGGGAGAAATAATGATCCCATTACTCAATGTAAAAAACCTTCAGTAACGCCAGTTTAGGGCTAAAAATTTAAACCTCTGAAATTCAGGAAATAGAAATGTTCAATTCTTTTAGTCAAGTTAAATCACCCTCCTGCACGAGCTGTATAATGCATAGAACATTTACAAGCCTCTCCAGCAAGGCCATTCCAGCAACCAGGCGCTGCCTCTGCTGTGTTTAAAGGCAGAATGCTGTATTACCACTTGACTGGGCAGATTTTCCATTTGCAGTTTGAATGTTTCATGCCAGTGGATTTCAGTAGTTGCTTGCTAGGTGAAAGTACTGTATTTCATGTAGTGGTGAATGGGGCTAAAGCTTAGGGAAAGCCAATTAATTTATAGATAACAAAAAGGCAACTCAAAACAAGATAGAGCCATGCCATAAATGTTTACGTACGTCCTGGATCTTCCAGGTATTAAATTCAGAGAGTTTTATTACTTAAAACTATGCTCCAACTCACGTAAAATGAAGCCCTCAAATAGTAGCTGCTGTGAGTAGGTGTATTTTCCTGATCACTTCCCCAATTTTTTATTTGTAAAATACTTGTATACACCCATAGATTTCCCAAGAGGAGAACATGTAGTATAAAGACTTGTTTTTGAAGTTCTGTGTTGGAATATCAGGCATTGCTAGGTAGTCCTATGAACTACAACTTCCAGAAAGCATCTCCCCAACCTCCTCTTTTAATTTAAGGGAGGCCAAAAAGTATGCATGAGTTTTCCTTTTGGAATCAAACTTGTCTATCATCTTTTAGCTGCTAAACAAAATCACCTTAAGACTTTGTTTCTCAAGAGTTCCTTATGTCAAATGGGCCAAAAAAAAAAAAAAGATAAACAGAAGACAGAGGGTTAACCTTGTAAAGTTGTGTGTAAGATGAGCCATGGCTCGTGGCCACACATGCACATGCTCTGTGTGTTTCATCACGGAACTAAGGCACATGAGGGGTTTGGAGGGATAAAAGTATTAGGTGCATAGAAGGTATTATTATTCCTATTAGAGCAAATTAGTCTCATGGAGGAAAACATACCCTTGGGGTAAAACATACATTGACTTCTATAGAAAGAATGAATAACATACACTTGGATGATGCTACATAAAAGCTGCATTTTTCCCCTCTCTCTCTTAAGGGAAAGTTTCTGTATCAATAAAAATGATGAGGGTAAAGCTATGCAGTCTGTACGTGTCACCAGAACTCAGGCGCAGTTTGGGATTTCCCAGCACTATCACCCAGCTGTCCAAAACATCTTCAAACAAACGTATTTGTAAGGCCCCCAAAGACACACTCCTCATCATATAATTAAGCCTTAATAAATCAGATCACTCTGAAAAGCAAGTGTGGGTGAAATTTGAAGGAGCACATAGTGTCTTGTGAACATTATCTGATGACCTGCATGTCTCTGAACCATGCAGAGTATAAGAAAAGGAAGTATGTGTGTGGTTTGTGCTGTCCTTTTTACAAATTTTGACCTGAAGACCTTTTTTTTTTTTTTTGCATCCATTTATTTATTTATTTTCATTCTTACTTCAGAATATATATATAGGGAGGAGCTCAGAAATGTGAATCCAAGTGGATGCTTCCCTGGTAACCAAGCTTTCTTGGTAAATACAGTGCTTAAATACAGCTGACTGGAGATCATTCATGATCTATGAATATGAAGTAGTGAAAATCAATATGGAGAGTCTAAATTGCCTTTTTAGATGGTGGGAAAAAAAAGATGGTGAAGAATAGTTAATTTGAGAAGGAGGGTAAAGAAGGAAGGAGAAAATCTTTTTGTCACTGATCTTATTTTAAAAAGGAGTCTCTTTTCTCCTTTTTGTCACCCCCTCCAGGCATCTGGGAAAAGCAAACTGAACGCTGAGATTAATAGCAGAAAGATACAAACATTAGAAGTTAAATTCACTACTGTTGTTGCTACAACTCATATTGCCTATAGATTTGTCTGTGTGTATGTGTATGTAAATTTAATTAACTTATTTATACGAACATTTCACCAACTTAACTCTGAAGTTAACCTGCTATGTGAGGTTTTCAGAAATGTCCCAGGTGCAAAGGAATGAATTTAGATCCCTTATTTGCTTCTTGTATCTTGTAAAGATACTGATTCAGCCTCTTGGCTGCTTGGTAGATTCACAGGTCTTTTTTTCCCCTGCCCTTGCTGGAAGTCAGTGCTAACTCGGGGAAGCACAGCATCTTTCTTTTGATGCACGCCATTACTTGTATCTAAGAACCCAGGAGTATGAAATCACTATGAAATGGGTAACTGTACCCACCAACTAGGGGAAAGTTTGGACAGCTAAAGAGTTTGCTTTTTAATTAGCACCTTATTCTATACTTCTCTTTTTCCTTATCTCCATCTCCACATCACCTTTCTCTGAGATAGTACCTTTCCGTCTTAAACACACACACACACGCACACCCCTATATACTCCCTAAAAGAAAGCAACACTTTACATAAGATTTTGATTTTTAAAAAATGTTCTTCTCTAGTTAAAATTCCATGAAATCCTGGAAATATTTTAAGGCACACCAGGAAACTAAGCATAACATTATCAAGATGAGTTCCAGTGAGGTCATAAACCAGTTAGCTTTCTTCATATTAGATTCCTAAACCACCATAAATGCGTACATGCTTGGCTCTGTCTTGAAGCTTATATTTTAAACAATCCATGAAAAGTATACCCAGACTTTTACATGTTTCGGAGAAATTAGCATGTGGCTAACAGAAGGTCAACCTTTGCTATCTGTACCTGCTTGCAAATCTCTCTCCTAAACGTAGGAGATTGACTTTAGTTACGCGGCATTAAGGAAACATGACCAACAGCCAATCAAAAGTGGAGCTTGGGAGACTAGAAGCTACTAAAGCTATCAGGGTTCCGTGACAGATTCCTTCTCTGATGGAGGGAAGTTTAAGTCCACACATACAGTTGTACCAGAAACACTTTTTTCTACAGAGCATGGGCTTGCTTATCTCCCGGAGCTCTCTTGCAACATTAATACAGTTCCTTTCTGCAATTTAATTCCAAATGCCTGTCTCTATTAGGGCATCTGCCATCTTTTAAACTCATTGTGTGTGTGTGTGTATGTAGAGGGGGATTGAGTATTCATCTGACCTTTCAATAGCTCTAAATACCCAATGTGTATTTCAAACATGTCGCTCTTCAGGTTACTTGCCAAGTAATGTGTGGCCATTGGCTTCTCAGACTTCTTATGCATAGTTCAGGAAGCAAATGCTTTAAAACAACTGTTAAAGGTGTCACCGATCTTCCAAGAAAGAACAACTCTCCATCCAAATTTGAACCCAGATATGTGCTTAAAATGGATGACTGGACCAAAAACATAGCTATTCTTGTCTTTTCTGCAATAATATTTACAGAAAAGGACAGAATGTGAATTTCACTGCTTTATTTGCAGGGATGAAGGTCAGCTTGCCAAGGTGCAGATCTTAGGTCTTCAATAATGGGCTGCTGTGTTTAACCTCCTTAACTTCTCTTTCCCACTTATAGGAAGGAACAAAATAAAATGTTTTGTGGAAGTTTATATTGAAATGAGGTCAGGTAAACTAATGACTGCTTGGTATTTTATGACAAGTTTTATAACCTTGGAGTTGCCATAACTTTCAAACGATCATCAATAAACTTTTATTGCAAAAGGGTCGCCATGTGTCTGAATGCTTTTGCACATAGTAAAGGCCTGCTGCCCCATTGGCTTAGCTCATCAGTCCCTTTTCACCCCAGCCATAAAGCCCTCCTCTTTTTATTGAAGGCTGAAAAGTCCTCAGGTCTGTTCTCCTCCATCAGGTTGGCAATTTGAGGAATAGGTGGACATTATTTATTTGTGATTTAATCGTTGTATACGACCAAAGTTGCAAGACTGTGTAATACGAGATCTAAAATTAGATTTTAAATTAGCCCTTTTAATAAAATAAAGGACTGTCTTTTGGGGTGTGTGTGTGACAATAGTTTACTCCAAAAACACGTGTTAAATGCTAGAGAAAAATGTATCTGTAAACCCCCGAGGGCTACCATTAAATAATTAGACTCTTAGGGACGGGTAATGGTCTCAAAGACAAAACAATAACAAGCTATTAAGACTCTTCCGAGCCTACCAGAGATCCTTAACTGTTTAGGAGGCCTCGCATACATCCTACCCTGAACTCTAGTAGGAGGGGGAGAGGGTTGGACGCCGGCTCTAGCTTGGAAATTACCCGCTTTCAGGGTCTCTTGCCCTCTGGTTTCTCGGATTGCCACCTAATGCGTTCCCAGAAACGCTCCCCACAGCGGTGCCAAGAACTGCATGCATCCAATTCATAGAGACAGGTCATATTCAGCTTCAAGTCTGCGTAGGCTAGCTGTTCTTTGTTGTTTGCTGCAGAACACTACGTACGTAGAAAAGCAGCAGAAACTTTCAATGTCCTGCGATTTGGACAAACGGAACTGGAAGGAAAGATTGTGTAGAAATGAGCCAAAAAAAAAAAAAAAAAAACAAATCAAACCCTTGCCGTGGAGTCGATTGGGACTCATAGTGACCCTTAGGACAGAGTAGACCTGTCCCATAGGGTTTCCGAGGAGCGGGTGGTGGATTCAAACCGCCGACCTTTGGGTTAGCAGCCGAGCTCTTAACCACAGCTCCTCTCCTTTAGGCGAGTGTTAACCCCAGGGAGAGTGGGGGGTAGTACTGTCACAGTGGCGGAGGGGATGGAGAGGGAGGGCGACAATTGGAAAACAGGCCGCGCTCACCTGTCCAATCTCCGGACCTGAACGCGAAAGCCTGCTCAGAAGTCCGGCAAACCCCTAGGTGGAGAGGGCCTAGGTTCCATCATCAACCATCCCCAATTTGCATGGCTGTTCTCTAGGTAGGGGCAGTTGAATACTGCTCTCTCCCAGGTCTCCGGAAATTCTCCACAAGGGCCCTGAACCTGGTGCGGCCCAGGCTCCGCGTCCGCCGTTCTCAGCCTTGCGGTGCCTCCCAGCTCAGTGTGACGGTGCCCGCGCGTTCCCTCCGCGCGAACCTAGGCTTCCAGCGCCCCGGATCAGGGATCCAGGCGCTGACCCGGATCTGCGAGCTAGTTGTAATGTTCCTCCCAGGGCAACGCGCAAGGGTCGCCGAGTTTGCAGCAAGCGGAACACCCCGCAGACCCTCCAGGGCTTACGAACTGCCTACTCCGGATCCCTGAGGACCTCGGACCTGACAGACTCTTTATGGTGTTTGGTGGCCTCAGGAGCGAGCTTGAGGGTCCCCACCGCGGAGGGGATGTCGTGGGGCGTTGGCTTTCTTCCCCTTTCAGCTCACCCCTCATCTCCTACCAGTCACCTGCCGAGTCCCTGCCCTGGGAGCTCCCACTGAGGCACCAAAAGCAGTCACGGCCTGAGAAACGGCGCCTGGGTTACCACTGGGGGCCGCGTGGTGGAGTCCCGCGCAGGCACCCGAACCTCTGCACACCTCAATGGGCCCGGGAAGCAGCGCTGCTGGGGCCTCAGGCGCGCTCGGGGAGAAAGCCAGTTCGCTCCACCTGGTGTCTGCGCTGCAAGAGCTGAGCTTAGAAAAGGCGGGCAGCCGCAGCGCAGTAACGGGCTGTGGCGCCATCTCCCGAGGAAACCTTGCAGGAAGTGCTGTTCCCCGGGTGGCCCGCGCAACGGCCCCTCCCGGGAAGGGCGAACGTCCCTTGTCCGCACGATTTCCCCTAATAACGCCCCCAAATGCCTACAGAGATGCCGGTGGTAGCAATTACTAAGTCCACGTCCGGTCCAAGACCTGGAAGGGAGGTCCCAGCTCCCTGGGATGAGCTACACACATCCCCACAGCCATCCGGGCCCTTGTGTCCCCTCCTGGGGAAGGCGCAGAAGGGCTCAGCTACCAAGGAAATTTTCTCTTTCCCGAGATCCTGGACTCTTCTCCTGCCCAAGAGATCCAGGTCCCCAAGGCTCCAGCAGGAAGAAGTGGGAGGAGGTGACTCGCGGCGCTTGTGGCCGAAGGCAGGCTCCAGGTTGAGGTAGGAGCAAGACTTCTGGAAGGGACCCTACTCGGTTCACCGGATTTGAGCAGAGCCAGCCCATCGGCGATCACCGTCGCTCCAGCCCCGAGTCTAACCCAGCCGCTCTCTGCACCACCACTAGAGGGGAGAAAGCTTTTTCCCTCTGTTTATGCCAACGAAGTTAGAAGTTTATGAAAGCAACGTTTTCAATAAGAAATTAAGTCAGAGGCTGGGAACAAAACTCCAATCAACTCTCTCAGAAGTGCAGAAAGGAAGAACGTTTTTCAGAGTCAGGATTCTAATTACAGTCGAGCCCCAGATTAGGGGGCGTCCGACTCCCAGTCTCTTTCTCTGGCTTCATCCCCGCCCTTTTTTTTTTTTTAGACCTGGGCTTCTCTGTTGGTGACTGCTGTTCTCTTGAGTAGAATAGCAGAGCAGCAGGTAATTTCTCCCTACGTATTATTAGCTACCTTAAGCCAGTTGCAGGGGAGGCCATTCTGACTTATGGCCACTCCATGTGCCTTAGAGTAGAACTGTGCTCCACGGGGCTTTCAATAGCTGATTTTTTGGAAGTAATCACCAGGCTTTTCTTCCAAGGCCCCTCTAGGTGGACTCGAAATGCCAACCTTTTAGCTAGCAGCCTAGTGGTTACCCATTATCACCACCCCAGGAACTCCCATGGCTACTGTGAGACCATTTTACTAAATTCTGCAAAGGATGACTCTGAGGGGAGAATCTGAAGGAGAAACCTGGAAGATGGATTCTTCTGGTCCAGTTATGTCTAGCGAACCACTCTGGGTATATTCTTGCTGTAATTATCCTACCATCTTTATGCTTGCCTTGAGGGGCATTGCTGCCCTTTTAAAGCTCCAAGGGACCTTAAGTATCTTCTGTCATTAGTCTAGAACAGCACACTTACTTACTCATTACCTATTTATTGAGTACTTGACGGCACTAGGTTTTTTACTATGGGTAAGGCACTGTGCAAGGCACTTGGAATACAACAGAGAAGATAGATATGGCTGCATAAACACAGTTGGACCATTTGATAAGATACTGCCCTCTCAGCTTGGAGTTCTCTATAGAGGTGGCTGTTTCCTCCTGCCAAAACCAACTTTTCTTTTCCATTTTCAAGTGTCCTCAAACACAATTATTCTCATCGGAAGTCAAGGAGAGAGAGGGCTCAAGAGAAGAGTACACTCCAGACAAGTGAAACCTAGAAATCCCTGAATCTGAGTGCTGAGGGCCTACCCTGTTTTGGATGATTCACCCAACATGGTGTGGTCTTTCCTTGTAGCTTCAGTAAGACAGTAGTATCAAAATGCAGTGAAATGCTCAGCCACAGAAAAAGAGATGCCCATAAACAGTGGCAGCTGCTGGTTCCTCACAACAACATCTTGTAACAGAGCAAACCCTGCACATGCTGGTACACACACTTGGCAGGGCAGGGCCATTTCCCTGTTTATCTCTCTGCTTCTCTTCCTTCCTCCTTTCCAAGGGCAAAGGACAATTTTCCCATTCGTGTTGTACAACCTTTAATAGCTGACTGAAGATGTTCCACAGCCCACCCAAACAAAGATCTGCAGGAGATCCTCTCTGGACTCTGGAAAACCCCGAGATCAACCAAGCGGGAAAGCCTGGGATGAGGGACATCTGCTTTCCCCCAGAGCCCTCCCCCACAGACGGCCAGAGGGTTGTGATGGATTTGGCTCCAGGCTTCATCCCTTTAGCCTTTTCCTGCCACTCTTTTCAGAGGTCTCATTTCCTGCCCATAAATGGAAGCCACAAACCACAAACTCTTAGAAGGTCAATAAATGTAATTCCCCTTTTTGATACGGCTACTAGAGTGAGGTAACAATTATATCTTACATCTGCACATCTGGCAGTTTTGTAAAGCACTTTTACATATATTATTTCACTTATTAATCTTGATAAGCCTTGACTGTCTATGTATGAGAAATCCGAGGAACAGAGAAATAAATTACTTTTATCCAAAATGAAAGGTAGCAGAGTTGTCCATCCATAGACTTGTATCTTGATAAGACATTTGACAAAATCCTTGTGACTAAGAGAGAGAAATGTGGCCTTGGCAGTATAATTAACTGACTCATTCACTCATTCTTCCAAATAAACACATTTTCTTTTAATCACCTTTTGTGTGTCAGGAGCTTAGTTGAGTACTGAAGATACAAAGATAGATATGCCGTTGTCCTTGGGTAGCTCACAGTTAAGTGAGGAAACAGACATGTAAAAATATAACATTAGTGAAGCAATGCTATAATGTTGTGATGGAGTTAGACA
This sequence comes from Elephas maximus indicus, assembly GCF_024166365.1. NCBI lineage: Eukaryota > Metazoa > Chordata > Mammalia > Proboscidea > Elephantidae > Elephas > Elephas maximus. Next base: position 49,016,422 of record NC_064828.1, on the reverse strand, counting down.
CAAAATGCTATGGGGGTCAAGAAAGAACCAAAGAGTGGTCTTCAGTGGCATCAGGCTGATAAGAGTCTTGTTGGCATGTTCTCATATTTGTGGAAAATGTAACACTATAAAGGAACAAATCTGAAAAGAGGACACAATCAGTATACAAAAATATCTTTATGGGCAGGAATAATTGATCACAACTAACAGTAATCAATGTATGAGTAAGTGTAAAATTCTACACTCTGATACAACATAATTACACCAGGGTATGAAGGGCTTTCAGGGAAGGTTGTTGTTAGGTGCTATGGAGTTGTTTCCAACTCATAGTGACCCTAGGTACAACAGAATGAAACACTACCCAGTCCTATGCCATCCTCATAATCATTACTATGCTTGAGCCCACTGTTGTAGCCACTGTGTTAATCCATTTCGTTGAGGGGCTTCCTCTTCTTTGATGACCCTCCACTTTACCAAAGATGATGTCCTTCTCCAGGGTCTGATCTCTCCTGACAACATGTCGAAAGTATGTGAGACTTAGCCTCATCATCCTTGCTTCTAAGGAACGTTCTGGTGGTACTTCTTCCAAAACAGGTTTGTTCATTCTTTTGGCAGTCCATGGTATATTCAATATTCTTTGCCAACACCACAATTCAAAGGTGTTAATTCTTCTTCTGTCTTCCTCATTCATTGTCCAGCTTTCGCATGCATATGAGGTGATTGAAAACACCATGGCTTGGGTCAGGCTCACCTTAGTTTTCAAGGTGACAGCACTGCTTTTTAACACTTTAAAGAGGTCTTTTGCAGCAGATTTGCCCAATGCAATGGTCTTTTGATTTTTTGACTGCTGCTTCTGTGGTGTTGACTGTGAATCCAACTAAAATGAAATCCTAGACAAAGTCAATCTTTTTTTCTGTTTACCATGATGTTGCTTATTGGTCCAGCTGTGAGGATAGTTGTTTTCTCTGTGTTGAGGTGTAATCCATACTGAAGGCTGTATTCTCTGATCTTCTTCAGTAAGTGCTTCAAGTCCTCTTCACTTTCAGCAAGGAGGGTTGTGTCATCTGCATAACGCAGGTTGTTAATGAGTCTTCCGCCAGCCCTAATGCAATGGTGATGCATCCTTCCTGACTTTAAACCATGTCCTATCCCCTTGTTCTGTTTGCGAAGTTGCCTTTTGATCTATGTGCAGATTCCTCATGAGCCCGATTAAGTGTTTCGGAATTTGCATTCTTCAAAATGTTATCCATAATTTGTTATGATCTGCACAGCTGAATGCCTTTGCGTAGTCAGTAAAACACAGGTAAACATCTTTCTGGTATTCTCTGCTTTCAGCCAGGATACATCTGCCATCAGCAATGATATCTCTGGTTCCACGTTCTCTTTGAAATCTGGCTTGAATTTCTGGCAGTTCCCTGTGGATACACTGCTACAGCCGCTTTTCAATGATCTTCAGCAGAATTTTACTCACCTGTGATATTACTGGTATTGTTTGATAATTTCTGCATTTGGTTGGATCACTTTTCTTGGGAATAGGCATAAATATGGATCTCTTCCAGTCAATTGACCAGTTAGCTGTCTTCCAAATTTCTTCGCATATATGAGTGAGCATTTCCAGCACTGCAGCTGTTTATTGACACATCTCAATTGGTGTTCTGTCAATTCCTGGAGCCTTGTTATTTATTCACTAGTGCCTTCAGCACAGCTTGGACTTCTTCCTTCAATACCGTTGGTTCCTGATCATATGCTACCTCTGAACGTCAACCAATTCTTTTTGGTATAGTGACTCTATGTATTCCTTTCATCTTCTTTTGATGCTTCCTGCATCAGAGGAGGTAATATAGGTAAACCCAATATGAATCCAGGCTGTTAACGTTCTTAGCTTGTGATAACAGAAGTAAAGTATCCAGCGTAAGAGTGATGACTGTTCTGCTCCACTGGTGTTGGAACAAGTCTCAGTTCTTATCTCCACACAGTAAGAAGGAGGTTGACAAGAAGTGTGTACGTGCAAAGGGAAGCCACCAGAATGGTGAAGGACCTGAAATCAAGTCATACGAATGGCCGATGAAACTGAGATTGTTGTTAGAGAGCAGAAGACTCAGAAAGGATAGCATAGGTATCCTGAAATACTTGAAGGGCTGTCATGTAAAAAAGATGTTGAAATTATTCTGTCAGAGGAGCACAGTAAAGGTTTATCAGTTTGTAACCCAGAGTTTGATGGGGCTAAACTTTCCTCTATGAGCTAGACTGTCCTTTCCTGGTGAATTCTAAGCTCCATGAATGTGGGGGCTAACTCTGCCTTATTCCCTGTGTAACCCCAGTGCCTTGCTCATGAAATGCAGCCAATGAGATTTTGATGTAAGGATGAATAAACAAATTATTTTATGTTACTCCAAAGAACACATCTGAAACTCAAGGGCAAAAGCTTAGGGTTGGTTGACAAATGAAGCCAATTCATTTGGCTACTAATTAGGATCATTGATGTAAGCAAATGCATGGTTCGGATTTTTAATTCCAGCTATCACTCACTTGATAATTAAGGAATTTTTATTATCCTTAAACTTTTTCTTCCAGAAAGGATGTTAATTAAAGAGGTAAATGGACCTTAATGGTCCTTGGGTGGCATTCCAGCTCCATGAGAACTGGAGGTAACACCAATACATAGAATTTCTTGAGAATGAGAGGAACACAGGGAGAGGCTACATCAGATCTTGTTGGATCTTAGGTGCAATTTAGACTGGTAAGTGGTCGTCCCAGGATTATCTAGGTCACGCAGGGAAAAGTTCGTTTAGGTTTGACTTTGTTCTTGCCAGCTCTGTGGGTTTTTAAAACTTTTTTCAAAAGGATCGTTTGCGTGGTATGTAAAAAAAATAGTGATAAACCTTGCTTGTGGAACCATGGGAGAATCTCTGAGGAGTCCTGGAGTTCCGGAGAGCTCAGCCTCTAAACCGCTGGCCTATTGGGCCCCAGGTTTAATGGCCACATGTCCTGACCAAACTGCAGTGTGAAATTCATTTTTGGGTGGAATGGCTCTCAGCTGTTACCAAATCCAAACAGTTGATATTTTACTCATCAGTTATATACTTTGCTGCCTTCTCTCTACTGATATGTATTCAAAGTTTTAGCAAGTAGCATCTTCCTTAAACTAGGTACACTGCATTTGGTCAGCAGATCTTGGAGGCTTGCTAGTTCATAGGGCTCAGGAAGACAGATGAGAAGAGATGAAGAATGTTACCCAGTTGCCCAGGGATGCCAAACCCCAGCTTTTAGAACACTCACTTAAGTTCGTTTTCATACAAGGACCAAGAAAGGTGCCAGGCATCAGTCTCCCGATTGTCTGTTCCCTAAAGCAGTAACATTCTCTTTTTAAGGAGCATCCCAAAATATTTGTGGATTACCATTAGATTTGGGGGAGTGGAAGGAAAGATATCATTAGTTCCACTTTGCTGAGGAGGAAATACATTGTTTTCCTAACCTTTCCCTTCCCCTTTCATTGACAGAATTAGTCGTCAGAACAATGCTTAAATGCTGCACATAACTACCTCAATGAGAAGACACACAGGTAAAAATAATAAAAGCTAATGTTTATTGCATGTATCCTCAATGCCAGACATTGTGCTAAGCACGTAACATTCATTGTTTTATTTAACTCTCACAGGAATCCTGTGAGGCTACTAGGATCCTCATTTTATAGGTGAGGAAATTCAGGCAGGAAAGTTAACTAACTTGCCTAAGGTCACTGTCATGGACTGAATTATGTCCCCCTAAAAATGTGTGTATCAGTTTGGATGGGCCAAGATTCCCGGTATTGTGTAATTTTCTATATGTTGTTAATGCTGCCTCTATGATGCTAATGAGGGAGGATAGGAGGCAGTTGTGTTAGTAAGGCAGAACTCAATCTACAAGATTGGATTGTGTCTTGAGGCAATCTCTTGAGATATAAAAGAGAGAAGCAAGCAGAGAGACAGGGAGACCTCATACCACCAAGAAAGCAGTGCTGGGAGCAGAGTGCATTCTTTAGACCTGGGGTCTCTATGCAGAGAATCTCCTAGTGCCAGGCAAGATTGATGAGAAGGCTGACAGAGAAAGAAAGTCCTCCCCTGGAGCTGATGCCCTGAATTTGGACTTCTTGCCTACTAGGCTGTGAGAAAATAAATTTCTCTTTGTTAAAGCCATCCACTTGTGGTATTTCTGTCATAGCAGCACTAGATGACTGACAGTCACGTGAGTGTTAAATGTTGGACTCAAAATCCAGAGTCTTTATTGCCAGGTGAAGATGTTTTATTTCCGACTCTTTTCTGATGAGCGTTGTGGAGTGATGGAAAGCAAAGCAGTGCAACTCTGTTTTTAGCCATCACTTTATTTTCATAAAAAATTATTATTGTTAAAAGATATTTTTGTATAGTAGAGTTCATACTTTATTCCAATTGGTTAGTGCATCACTCAGATTTATTGGTGATCTAGATGCCTTGAGAAACCATATTCTGTTATATTTAGTCCAGAAAGTATTGGACATGATCAAGTAATATCCAGATTAATCGAATCTTGTATCTGTTTCCTTTGAAGCTGGTACTATCTGGGCTATCACTACAGAGTTTGAAAGGCCTTACCTTAGTCTTCCAAATCCTAAAAATGATACCTGTGGCTTAAGAATAATAATAGCAAACACATAGTTCTTGCTTTGTGCCAGCACTATTCCAAGCACTTTATGTAAAACTCATATAATCCTCACAAAGTCTCTATAAAGTATTATTATTAATCCCATTTTACAGATGAGGAAACAGAGGCAAGAGAAGACAAATAGCTCATCCAAATTTACACAGGAGATAAATCATCCCTTTGACTGGAGTAGACCCAATTGTGTGCTGGAAACTTCCTGTCTCAACTTGGAGAGTCAGTTATTAAATTTTCAGGAGTTTAGTGAGCCAGTTTTTAAAGTCAACCATTATTAATTTTAAATTATGTAAATTTAAAATTAAATAAGTTCTTTTGAAGGCAAAGGTAATAAATGTTCAAAACTCACCACTTCTTATTTATTCTACTACATCTTACTATTATCTGTGCTCTTGAAGTTATTTATATCACCTATGATTTTTTTTTTTTTAGTTTTTATGATGTTGCCATGAGTCAGACTCAATTTGATGGCTACTGGTTTTTTTTTTTTTTTTTTTTGGTTGAAACATTTATGGTTAAAATACTATATAATAACATGTATTGGGGGGTTCTGGGGTTTTTGTTCATTTTTGTTTTGTTTTGCTTTGCTGGGAAGAGGAGTAAATTAAGTGCCATGTAGGACACTCTATCTGCAAGTGGTCATTAATGTGTGGGGTTCTTGTAAATAGCTTTGAATGTGAAATTCAGAAGAGCTACGTTCAGGTCTGGCTTTTGTCACCAATTAATTTGGGAAGCAATTTGCCCTCTCTAGACAGTCTGTAAAATTTGGGGCTTATAGTAAATGATCTGCAAGGATCTTTTGAGCTTTAATGCCTTGAGATTATCTCGAGAAAAGAGGGGAAAAAGGAAAATGCACTGAGACACATTTTTATCTTGTAAGGTCTTTAGACTTGACCATTCTTGTTGAGAATGGAGGTAAAGATGTAGATATTAGAGATCAGGACTTCTAGCCATACTATTGATGAACTCTTCTATCAAGTCTTTCCTGGCTTTAGTTGTAATAGCCTGGCTCCAGATGCACCTGAATCATTGTATAACACACACACACACACACTCACGCACACACAGACAAACCCCTTGCCATTAAGTCAATTCCAACTCATGGCAACCCTATGTGTTACAGAGTAGGGTTTTCTTGGCTGTAATCATTTCAGGAGCAGTTCACCAGGCCTCTCTTCTACAGAGCTGCTGGAGGAGTTTGAACTGACAAACTTTAGATCAGCAGCTGTACTACCCAGGCTCCTATAGTACAAGCGATGCTGTAAAAGAATTTCAGAATTAGATGTATTTCAGTTGGGTGTTAGTTCTTTGGAACTTTACGTTTGCAGAGGAGGGTATGGTGTAGGACAGCTACTGTAAACGTGAGGATTTGGAAAACCTGTCTATTAAGTGCTTTTCTCTTAGTGTCATAGATTGAATCGTGTCTCCCAAAAATACGTGTCAACTTGGCTAGGCTATGATTTCCAGTATTGTGTGATTGTTCACCATTTTGCCATCTGGTGTGATTTTCCTATGTGTTATAAATCCTATCTCTATGATGTTAATGAGTCTGTATTTGCGGTAGCTATGTTAATGGGCAGAACTCAACCTACAAGAGTAGGTCCTGTCTTAAGCCAATCTCTTTTGAGGTATAAAAGACAGAAGCAAGCAGGGAGACAGGGGAACCTCATACCACCAAGAAACAAAGGCCAGGAGAATAGTGCGTCCTCTGGACCTGCTTTGAGAAGCTCCTCAACAGGGAAAAATTGATGACAAGGACCTCCCCGCCAGAGCCGACAGAGAGAGAGCCTTCCCCTGGAGCTGGCACCCTGGATTCGGACTTCTGGCCTCCTAGACTGTGAGAGAATAAATTTCCCTTTGTTAAAGCCATCCATTTGTGGTATTTCTGTTATAGCAGCACTAGATAACCAAGACAGTTATTATCCCTCTTTCTCATCTGGAATGCCTATTTTCACTTAGATATAAATTTTCTTAAGGTTCCTTATTTATTCTCACCCCCTCTATCCTTCCCAGCTTCCCAACCATCCAGCACACATCCCCCAGCACTTACTGTGTTGCTGCTTCCAGCTACAGGACTTGGCTTACACAAATTCCCAGAGGAGCAAACATTGTACAGATAACACGAACAGATTAATTTTGTGGATTTCCCATCTTTTTCCCCATGTGGAACCGTCACTGGTTTCAAAGAGTTATAAATATACCCATGTTCTTTGTGTCTTTTGTGAATACCTGGGAAAGAGCTGTTTTGAAAAAGCATACACTTAACATCCCTGGTGTTGGAAATGCTTAAGGGTCAGGGTTGAGCTTGGGTGCACACGTGCAGCTCAGAGTGTGAGGCGAGGGGAGCTTCTTGCTAATCTCACACACAATTCAGAACTAGTGTTATTTTCTCTAACAGAGGAAGCCTTAAGGTTTCAATCAGCTTTTTGTCATCAAAAGCACACGAGATGTTAAAATCCATCTTAACTTGGGTGCATCATTATAATCCAAGGAATGAATGTGCTATGTCTTGACCCTCAAATAGTCATGCATCTCCCATGGTGAGGCTGAGAAATGACAAACACAAGGTGTGCTTGTGAAGTCCGTCTGAGTCTACATAAAACAGGGTAAATATGGGAAGACTCTCAGCTGAGTGGTTCATTAACCTTAATTATCTAGGTTACTTGTCCATACACAGCCTTTGTCTTTCTAACAGTAAGACACTGATCGACAGGAAGGAAACCTGTTGGGAGGATCCATTCTGTTGTTCAGTGGTTAAATGTTGATAGAGAAGGAAAGGATCCAAGATTGAGTTAAAGCAAATCAGTACTAGAACTCACAAAGTAAATTCTCAGGGGAAATTTCATAGTTTTTATTGTTGCAAAATCAACACATACGGTAGCAAATAAGAAAGTAAAGGCAAACATACATTTAAAGAATTAAAACATCATATTCATACCAACCAGAGACAACCATTGTTAGTTTTTAATGTATATTCTTCCAGATCTTTTTCTATGTGTTTGTGTGTGTACACATGCATGTGTGTGTTTGCTAAATGAGATCATACTGTACCTGCTTCTTTAGTCACTAATCTCCATCCCTCCATGTTACAAAGTTTTCAGTTTTTGTCTCATATAAACACTAGATTGAATTTTCAAATTTCCCAGTGACCCCAACATGTTCTTTACAGAATCTAAACCAGGACGCCCCTGGAATCTAGTTGTGTCAATTACGTGTCAATCTGAATCTAGCATAGTTACAACACAGTGTTATTGAAGATGTGGAACCGCTTTCCTGTAGACTGTTACACCTTCTGGATGTGTTTATGGTGGTCTTTAGCCTGTCCCTCTACCCCTTTTGTCTCCTGTTATAGATTGAACTGTGTCCCCAAAAATGTGTGTCAACTTGGCTAGGCCATGATTCCCAGGACTGTGTGATTGTCTACCATTTTGTCATCTGATGTGATTTTCTTCTGTGTTGTAAATCCTACCTCTATGATGTTAAAGAGGCAGGATTAGAGGCAGTTACGTTAATGAGATAGGACTCAATCTACAAGATTAGGTTATGCTTTTAATCAATCTCTTTTGAGGTATAAAAGAGAGAACCGAGCAAAAAGATGTGAAGAACCTCATATCACCAAGAAAGAAGCACAGAGAGCAGAGTATGTCCTTTGGACTCAGGGTCCCTGTGCTGAGCTCTTCAACCAGGGGAAGATTGATGATAAAGACCTTCCCCTACAGCCAACAGAAAGAGAAAGCCTTCCCCTGGAGCCGGCACCGTAAATTTGGACTTCCAGCCTCCTAGACTGAGTGAACAAATTTCTCCTTGTTGAAGCCATCCACTTGTGGTATTTCTGTTGTAGCAGTACTAGATGACTAAGACATCTCCTTAAATTGGAAGTTTGAATTTTGTTTTGAAGGTTTGGAGTGAGAGATGACAGATAGCTGGAGATTTTGTGAAGATCAAGGAATGATGACTGTCATTAAATGTGACATGCAGGAACAGTTCACGTGCCAAGATCAGAGAAGAAAACACAGCAAAGGAATCATAGTGGCTGGGGCTGAAAGATGTATCTTCGGTCATGTGAGAAGGATCTTTTTGGGGGTTCCCAGAAATAACTGAGAGATGCTAAGTGGGAGCTAAGTTCCTGCATAAGCAACAGAAGACTCAAAATTTCACAATTTGGGCATAAAGATAAATGTAGTCTCAATTATATCCGCAGGCTGTTAACATTTGGGTTACACCTGGAAAGATGTTCAAGGTACAGTATATAACTATAAAGATAATACATAGTTTTAAAAGACCACACTGTATAGGGATATGCAGAATAAATAGTAAATTCTCCCTTTCCTTAATCTCTACTGCCCCCACACTGCTAATAATTTCTGTTTCTGTTTGAAAAGTTATTACTGTAATTTAAATAAACAAACAAAAAAAAAAAACAAACCCACTGCCATCGTGTCGATCCCGACTCATAGTGACCCTATAGGACAGAGTGGAACTGCCTGATAGAGTTTCCAAGGAGCACCTTGCAGATTCGAACTGCCGACTTCTCGGTTAGCAGCTGTAGCACTTAACCACTACGCCACCAGAGTTCCCTTAAATATGTATGTATAATTATGCTTCTATTTCTTATTTGTATCAAATTTAGACATTATCTATTGGCCTCCAGGTACACATGTGAAGAATTTGGAACTTGCATGGCTTCTCATCTCTCCTTACGCTTAATTCTTATTTTTTGTTGCATTAGTATTTATAATAATTGGAAGCTTTTTAAACAATAATTCAGTCTTCAGTCCTTTGTAAGTTGATCATAACAATTAAAAACCTACATGAAACATTTGAAATTACTATTATATGAATACAATTGTCTCTAGAAATAAATGCTATGATTGGACCCACAGAGAAGAAAATGTAATCCCCAACCTTGAACATTCTGTCACTCAGAAAAGAATTGTCTGAACACCCCTGTCTAAATGATTGCCTTTAATTTTTCTAACGTTTTTTAAATTATTCTAGGTCATACCAGGTAGCTGCAGCTTCTTGTGTCTCACGCTTTCATTTTTCTTGGCTTAATTTTGAATCTTGCTGGGTTACTTCACAAGTAATTTTTGCTTATTGGGTATGCGGGTAGTAAAAAATAAAAACCAAACCCATTGTCATTGAGTCAATTCCAACTCACAGTGATCCAATAGGATAGAGTCAAACTGCCTTATAGGGCATCCAGCAGCTGGTGGATTCGAACTGCCAAAATTTCAGTTAGCAACAGAGTTCTTAACCAGGGCTCTATGTGGCTAGTAAACTTGCTGAATTCTTATGTGTCTGCAAATACTTTTCTTTAGCCTCACACTGAAAGTTGGCAGAATAGAAAATTCAGTTCAAAATAGTTCCCTTCAGTTCAAAATAGCTCCACCGGTTTCTTGACCTTCATGATGCTGATGTGAGGCTGCCAGGCTGGGAGCCCTTGGCTATTGCCAGAGTCAGGAGGGCTTTTCTCTGCGGGTGAAAGTCTTTGGGATAGTCCACTCGGGTGGCTCTGCCTCTTTTTCCTGTGCTGTTGTAGGGGCCCAGACTTATCTCAAACTTCCTACTGCTTTTCTCAGGTCCCAGGTCCCAACTCTTTCACCAGGAGCTCCCCCCACCACCACCACCCCCTACCCCCGACCTATTTGGGAAAGCAGAAGCTGCTTTGCTACTCTTGCTATTTACAGAGGGAGGGAAATAGCTCCAGATGTCCCAATTCCTTAACAAAATACGCCAGGCTAATGTGTAAATGTTAAGCTAGAAATATCTGGGGGCTCCCTTGTAAAAGCCAGCCTGGACTTTGGAGTTTGGACTTCTATCACTTCTGCTATAATTTCCTCACTCACCGGATCTTGGTTTTTTTCTATTAATTGGAATCCTTTCAATGATCTGGCTCATGGTTGGCTCTCCATCTTTTTTGTCACTGAATTTTAAAACTAACTTTTAAAAAATAATTTCAATGGGAACTTTGAAGATAGAATGGGTAGGTATGTGCAGGAATGCAAGGTCACATTGCTAACTAAGAAAATGATTAAGTACAAAACAGCATGTACACACACACACACACACAGAGAGAGAGAGAGAGAGAGATTGAAATGAAAGTATAGCTAAGACTTAACACTAGTTATCCTGGGCAGCAGGAAAATGCTTGTTTGTATCAACTTTTTTTTTTTTTTTTTTTACAAAGAGCCTGTTTTACTTTTGTAATGGCAAAGAAAACAAGGTGTGTGTGTTTTAAAGAAGGAAATGGTGGCTATATCGTGAGAAGATAGAGAGCAAAGGTATAAACCTGAACAGGGATGGAGGCTTACAGCTGGTTCTGTAACTGTCCTTCTCCTCCCCCAATCATCTGTAAATGCAAACCATTTTCTTGCACACTAACTTCACAAGAGCTCTTCAGTGAAATCAAAGACTACAAGGTATTTACTAAGCACTTAGATGTGCAATCCTATCCTAGGTAATGCAATTTAAGTGGGCTCCTCCGGGTAAGGATGGATGTGAGGAGAGGATAGCAGCAAAAGGCTGCCTCTAGGTTGGAAACCCTGGTGGCATAGTGGTTAAAAGTTCAGCTGCTAACTAAAGGGTTGGCAGTTCAAATCCATCAGGTGCTCCTTGGAAACCCTATGGGGCAGTTCTACCCTGCCCTATAGGGTTGCTATGAGTCCAGCTCAATGGCAATGGGTTTTTGGGGTTGGAGCCATCCAACAAAGTCCAGTCTGGTTTGTACTAAAGAGTCCCCAAGAGACTGGGTAAGTTCTGGGCCTCCTTCCAGGTACTCTAATCTCTGAGACTATAAATGTCATGTTACCCATTTAATCGGATTCCAAAAGGGCTTCTTGGCAGAAAAATATGGGAACTACTGTGGCAAATCAACTACAAAGACAAACCAGTTTATTGGTTCAGGCTTCAGAAGAAACACTAGAGGAAACTAAAATTTGCTGTAAGAAAAATGTGATAAATCTAGTATTACTTAAAAGCTTCTACAGCAATGGCAAGAAATGATAATAATAAGTTGCATACCTCTTCCACGTGCACAACTTCTGCCCTGTGACTTCAAAGAAAGCTCCTTGGGTCTGGGGGGAGATGCACAGCTCTGCTGAGGAGATATTTATGGGGCTGTTACGGCGCCTAAGATGTTCCTATTATAGTCACCATTGGAACGTCCAGATTTCCAGGGCCACAGAAAACAAAAGAGGCATTTTAAACGGGGTTTTGCTTTTACCTACAACACAAATGGTCAGGTTTGCGTTGTTACTTAATTTCGAACTCTTGGCATTAATTCTACTTATAGTACGCTTCACCCATTTTCATATGGAGAAACAGAACTGGAAAAGTTCTTAAAGCAGCCTTGGAATAGAGAGCTGGTAGCTATATGGCTAACGTAATAAGTGCAACCAGAGAAGGAGAGCCTGTGGGACTTACACAATGGATCTTGGCAGAGTAAGTTAAATCTAATAACCTGGTTTGGTACAGAGGGGCCATCCCTTCAGTACATTAAGTCGGAAGATCACCAGGGTCACACTCTTTGGCTAAAGGTCAGGGAGGGGCCCTACTGCTGGGGTGGCGGGGAGAGGGCAAACTGCTAAAAACCCCAGAGGCACTGGGTGTGGAAGAAGGCTGCACTGGAGGCCAGAGCCAGTGTCAGGTGGGGAATTGGAGCTGATTAAATGCCAACAGCAGCCCCTACTCCCCCCTGCAGAGTTCTCAGGCTGCTACATTTTGTTAGGTTGTCAGGTGCATTCCAGTTGATTTCTACTGGTAACAGCGTCCTGTGACAAACTAGGACTGCCCCATAGAGTTTTCTAGGTTATAATCTTGAAGGGAGCAGATTGCCAGATCTTTCTCCTGTGGAGCCACTGGGTGGATTCGAACCGCCAACCTTTTGGTTAGTAGCTGAGCTCTTACCTGTTGCGCCTTCAAGATCCCTTCAAGCTGCTATACCAAAAAAACCAAAATCCGTTGTTATTGAGTCAATTCTGACTTATGGTGACCAACCTTCTTTTTTTTTTTTTCAGGCTATAGTGCAGAAAAAATCCATAAGAAGCGCAGCTTTGACCACTGGTGGGCATAAAAGTCATTTAAAAAGCTTGGGCAAATCAAGATCATAGTGTTTTAAGCACACTTCTGGGGACATTCTAAATTTACAAGAAGATAAGACCTTGAGAGGCTATTGGTGCTTCTATCTTCTTTCTTTAAATTCTCAAAGGAGTGATAGATTTCATAAATAAAAATAAAAGAAAGACAAAAAGAAGCCGGGGTGGAAGTAACTAACACTGAGATGATTTGGTACCCTTCAGGACGGTAGGCCACAGATGGGAGCTCTGTCTACAGACTTAAGTGGATAATTGGGAAATTATGTATGTAAGATAAACACTTTCACTGTGTGACTGTTTCAGGACAAAAAGTTGTTTTGAAATGATCCTGTTGCAAGTTGCTTCAGTTCTCCTCACTTTCACAGAGGTAAAAATAGTTCCCTGTAGCTGTTCTTTTTGATGATTATCTAAGCCTTAGGTTCTAAAATAGGACTTCTCAAACATTAATAGCCATCTAAGTCACCTGGGGATCTTGTTAAAATGTAGCTCCTGACCCAGTGCGTCTGCCGTAAAGTCAGGCCTACTGCCGTGCAAACGAGCTCGGCGGTTATGCCAATTGCTGTTCCTCCAAGGGTTGCCCTTTGAGTAGGGAAGACGTAAGCCACTGCAGATTGTGCACCACTCTACTTCAGCAGACTTGCTCGATGTAAGCAGAGACATATACGCTGAGTTTAAACTTACAAACTAAAAACAAAAAAAGAAAAAGTCTTACTGATTTAGATCTACTGACTCTGAAAGCATCAAACCCTTTGTGGAAGAGTTTGACTATCCTTACCTCTCTCCACCTGCTTCTCCCCCATCTCACTTCACAGCCATATAAAATTCAGACACAGCGCCTGAAGCCCCCTGAGTTTCCTCAATCACCCTGTTTGAGCTGACCATCCATGAATTTAATGATATCTCATAACAGATATCTCAAACTTCCTTTCCATGTTCCTTCCCCACCCCAAAATGAACTCAAGTAATTAGGGAAAATGTCTTCTCTCCAAAGAGTTAAAGGAAAAAAATGAGTAACACTGGCTGTAAGATATGACTGTAGTATATATCTATATATGCATGCTTTTGTCAAAGATTTCAAATTATTTTCTTTTGTCATATAATTTATCCTTTTGTTTATTTTGTATTTTATTTTCTATCAGTCTCAGACATTAAGTCATATCATGCTTATATGTAATAATAAATATGGGCCATTTTCTTATATAATTATAATGCCATTATCATACCTATCAAAATAACAATAGTTACTTGGTATGATCCAAAACCCAGGCAATATTCAAATTTCCACAGTTGTCTCAAAAATGTCTTTTACAAGTGGTTGTTTAAATCAAAAGTCCATGCATTATTAGTTTATTAAGTCTCCTAAGTGTCTTTTAACACTCTTTCTCTTCATCAAGCCATTGACTTATTGAAGAAATCAGGTCAATTACCCTGTAGTCTATTTTGCATGAGTTTTTTAGTCTGCCAGGCTTAGAAAGGAGGATACCTACCTACTTATTTTAAGAGAAATCCTTTGAAGCAGGTAGAATCTGCTTTTTGATTCTTAACCTTATTGATGGAAAAACGGGTGCACAAAGATGTGCCTAAGACATCTAAGAAAGTGGTAGAAGATCTGAAACTGAATTCCCATCTCCTGGTTTCTTATCTAGTTATTTTTCATTCTTTCTTTTATTGTTCTTTAGATGAAGGTTTACAGTGCAAATTAGTTTCTCATTCAAAAATTTACACAAATTATTTTGTGACATTGGTTGCAATCCTCACAATGTGTCAGCACTCTCCCCCTTTACATCCTGGGTTCCCCGTGTTCATTCATCCATCCAATTTTCCCGTCCCTTCCTGCCTTCTCATCTTTGCTTTTGGGCAGGTGTTCCCCATTTGGTCTGATATACTTGATTGAAATAAGAAGCTCATTCCTCACGTGTGTTTTCATTTGTTTTATAGGTCTGTCTAATCTTTGGCTAAAAGGTGGACTTTGGGAGTGGCTTCTGTTCGGAGTAAGCAGGGTGTCCGGGGGCCATAGTCTTGGAGATTCCTCCAGACTCTATGAGACCATCTAGTTATTTTTTGTGTTAAAGATGAAGAACATATGGTGGAAAGTTACAAATACATGTGGTTTCAAAAAGCGATCTTACCTATTTCACTTTGCAAATGAATGATTAACAAACTAGATTATAAGTTCCATGAGGACAAGGTTGGGTCTGTCTTTTTTCACAATGATATCCCCAGGGGTTGGTAGAGCCTGGCACAGTTTAATGTTCCAAGAATGTTTGTTGAATGAATGAATGAATGAGCAAGTGTTCTGTTTCACCAAAGTGTGATAAAACCTTGCATTTGTGATAAAGTCTTGTCTTTTTCAAATCTCTTGAGATTCTGCAGCAACCATGTAAGACAGGTATGATAATCCCTATTTAATTGATGAGGAAATAAGATGGGAAGCGTTCCTCAAGGATATGTTAGGCATAAATAAATGTAAGGTTAGTTTCTAGGGTGTTTTCATTTCATCATCAGTGTAACTTCTTATACAGCTTCACTTATTTTGATAAGACAGTCATATATGGTGCTTACAAAGCCTCAAAAGATGCATTGCATTGGGCAGATCTGCTGCAAAAGACCTCCTTAAAGTGTTGAAAAGCAAAAATGTCACCTTGAAGACTAAGATGTGCCTGACCCAAGCCATGGTATTTTCAATTATATCACATGTGTGTGAAACCTGGACAATGAATAAGGAAAACCAAAGAATTGAAACCTTTGAATTGTGGTGCTAGCAAAAAATATTGCATATACCATGGACTGCCGAAAGAACGAACAAATCTCTCTTGGAAGAAGTACAACCAGAATGCTACTCAGAAGCAAGGATGGAGAGACTGTGTCTTATACACTTCGGACATGTTGTCAGGAGGGATCATTCCCTGGAGAAGGACATCATGCTTGGTACAGTAGAGGGTCAGTGAAAAAGAGGAAGACCCTCAAAGAGATGAATTGACACAGTGGCTGCAACAATGGGCTCAAGCATAACAATGATTGTGAGCATGGTGCAGGACCGGGCGGTGTTTTGTTCTGTGGTAAATAGAACTTTTCATGATCTTGCTTATTGGTCCAGTTGTGAGGATTTTTGTTCTCTTTATGTTGAGGTGTAATCCATACTGAAGGATGTGGTCTTTGATCTTCATCAGTAAGTGCTTCACGTCCTCTTCACTTTCAGCAAGTAAGGTTGTGTCATCTGCATAACACAGGTTGTTAATGAGTCTTCCTCCAATGCTGATGCCCCGTTCTTCTTTATATAGTCCACCTTCTCAGATTATTTGCTCAGCATACAGATTGAATAGGTATGGTGAAACCATACAACCCACACATTTCCTGATTTTAAACCACGCTGTATCCCCTTGTTCTGTCTGAACAACTGCCTCTTGATCTATGTACAGGTTCCTCATGAGCACAATTAAATGTTCTGGAATTCACATTCTTTGCAATGTTATCCATAATTCGTTATGATCCACAAAGTCGAATGCCTTTGCATAGTCAATAAAACACAGGTAAACATCCTTCTGGTATTCTCTGCTTTCAGCCAGGATCCATCTGATATCAGCAATGATATCCTTGGTTCCAAGTCCTCTTCTGAATCCAGCCTGAATTTCTGGTAGTTCCCTGTCAATACACTGCTGAAACCACTTTTGAATGATCTTCAGCAAGATTTTTCTTGTGTGTTATATTACTGATACTGTTTGATAATTTCTGCATTTGGTTGGATTGCCTGTCTTGGGAATAGGCATACATATGGATCTCTTCCAGTCGGTTGGCCGGGTAGCTGTCTTCCAAATTTCTTGGCATAGACGAGTTAAGCACTGTAAAGATTACAGCCTTGGAAACCCTATGGGGCAGTTCTACTCTGTCCTATAGGGTCACTATGAGTTGGAATCGACTCAACGGCAATGGGTTGGGTTGGGTTATGGTAGTCATGACATGTTGTGGACGTGTTCATGTATTATATCTTCCTCTTAAATACGTAAGGCCCAACAGATGCTCCTGACTCACTGAGCATTTAGCTGGTCTGTATTTTGGATGTCCCTTGTTTCAGGAATCCAGAAATGAATGAAGTAGAGATTCTTTGCTATTTGTCTGGCATAAATTATTATGCATCCAAAATGAGTATCTCTTAGAAAGGTTGACATAAAATCATGTAAATTTCCAAAGCAAGTAGGAAGAAAAAGCATCAGTAAATGGTTGAGAGGTGATCATTGCATAGATAGTAATAAAAAAAAAGTAATAAGGTGATGAAAATCTGGCCTTTTGGATAAGACATTCATCATTTTGGGCATACACACACACACAAGCACAATTTTATTTTTCCTTACAATAAAACAAACTGTTCACCAGCCATTTAAAGCATTTTTTTTTTCTGGGTTTGTTTTTAAGAGACTTCTAAAGGGGCTGGACACATGTACATCTTCATTTTGATCTTGAACTCGGGTCTCAGTAATGTGAGAATATATGGTTTGGGAAACCCACCCCCACTGCACCTTTGGAAAATTACTTTGCAACATTTCGAAGGTTTGCATTGAAGGGAGGATGGGAGTGTGGGAGTAGTTTTTTTATGCATGTTCTTTTTATGGGTTGTGGCCAGATATTTTCAATGTGCTATTATCCTAGGTTTTATGGAGTTCTTGGACCCTGTGGATGTAAACATCTGGGAATAAATGGTTGAGTGCGAGCAAAGCTATATGCTATTCAGCCTGAGAAGAAATACATTTGAGTTGTATTTAAAATTTAATGAATTATTCACAAGGGACATAATAATTTAGTAGGCATATGAACTGCTATAAGCCAAATATGGGAGATTTTTTAAAAATAAAAAGTCCTGCTACAGGCTGTATACAAATGTTTCATTTGTGTCTTATCTACGTGCATATGATTAATTCATATAGATTCTTGTCTTCACAAATGGTTATGTCTACCACAGGAGTGTTGGTGAAGGAGGCTAGAGAATGAAGGAAAGATTCTGCCAGTTAAGTACTTTCAGGGTCTATGCTGAGATGGGACATGGAATTGGATTTCATGGCATTCACTTTTTGAAGGGAGAAAATCAATATAGCTAACTAAGATGAAACCCTCTTTTAAAAGTCTTCTTGATTCTCTTCTTTTTCAGACTTTAGTGCCATAATTAAATAACTCTGAAAATGTTCTTTTAGAATCCCTTTCTTCTTTTAGCCTTACTTTCTCCCTCTCTCCTTCTCTATCTTTTTTCTTTCTTCCTTTTCTCAAACCTTCTGTAGGACACTCTGACACATGGGATAGCAAACACAGTCTCCTGTGTCATTGCTGACTCCTGCATTCTGCTAGTATGGGTTCCAGCTCTGTACAGCTAGTCTCCTTTCTGTACCAATTCTGATTTGAGCATGGATGTGATGCTATTTCAGCTCTGTAGGTAGGATAATCCTCTGGCCACAACTTTACCAACTGTCCAGGGAACACTGTTCTTTGTGTTTCCACTTTGCCTGAGGCGGGCCTTCTGAAACCCCATGAGAATGGAGCTGGAAGAAAGCAGCTACTCCTTTCTCTGGTGTCTACAGCTCCAATAGGGAGCTATCATCAAATAATAGATCCCGGGATAACAGGAGCTCAAATACTTATTGGTGAATTGAGGCTGGGTTATATCCAGCTTTGATTTTGCTTTTCGGATTAAAATTGATCCAAGCTGAGGAAAGCAAGGAATGATAGAGGGAAGGAGGAAGAGGGAAAGGTGGTGCGAAAGGAAAAGAGGACATGAACACATGTGTGTGTTCAAAACCCTAATAGGATTGGGTGAGAGCCATTGAATACCTGGTCCACTACAATAGTAAAGTCTGCTTTCACCATCAGGAGTGGGATTTGTCATCTGGAAGTGATTTCATTCTGTGATTACCTTTGGACTGCAATGCTTGTTGGTTCTTTACTAACGAGCAAGCGCAGACCCAGACCTAGCCTTTCATGCTAACAAGCGAGCAAGCCATCAGGCTGCAGATTTCAAAACCAGAGGCAGAAGGCGGATGTGAAGTGGGTGAAAATTCTGCAGCTTCTCAGGGGAAAAAAATTGGGAGAAAAAGAAAAACAGTGCCTTTGTCCTCCTTAGCTCCTTCTCAAAGCACATAAAAAAATGCAACAATTATTTCATAGATCATATGTTCACCCAAGTGTTTTTAAACTTTTGGAATGCATCTAATAGTGCCTTAGGCAAGCAGTACAAGACACACAACTCTGCCCAACACCAAAATATAACGTTGGTGAGCACGGTGTCTGTGGGCCATCTTCCCCTTGAAATTCTTGGGCCCTCCAACCCCAGTGAGAAGATCTGAGACTATTCTCCTTCTTTATGCAATTCCCTCAGAATTGCCAAATATGCCCAGGTAACCTTGGTCATTTATTTTCACAAAACGCTCACTAAAATTGTGAGCAAGGAATAAAGAAATGAAATTTGAAAGATCAGTTTTGTTCATCTCAATCTATAACATTTGGTTCTCTGCAACCTTCCTTGATGCCTTGTTCTAATTTTGAGAAGCCTCATTCTGAAGGAAGCCAACTACTAATATCAAGTTTCCAAAGACTATAATTATAATTTACACACATTGGCGTCATCAAAACTGTCCATGAATTTTTAGCATTGACTAGTTTTTATGAATCCTAAGGCGAGGTGAGTCAACATTTAAAAGGAAGTACATTGGATAGACAAATAATGGAATAATAATCATAGTGATAGGCACTAAGAATCTTTCATTCCTATAATGCGTCAGGCACTATACTGGTCTTCATAAAGGTAATCCCTTTTGTTTAATCCCACCCAAAACCTGGTAATATGTATTCTGTTGTCATTCTCAGTTTACAGATGAGGAAATGGAGCTTTAGGGAAGTTTCTTGCTCAAAGTCATACAGCTAGTAAAAGGCAGAACCAGAACTCAGACCCACGGATCACAGGAGAATGTGGTGAAAATATGCAGAATTTGTGTTCTAAACTCACTCCTCTGGATAAACTATAATATAATGACTCATATTTCCCCAGGGTTTGTATACAATGTGTACCATACGGGTGCATCAGTGTTTGACATTTGTATCAACGTGGTTGAGATTAGATAATTATGTGTATTCCCAGTTTATTCAAAGAGATGAGCCAGAGTTATGTCCACAGTGATATGATCATTAATTCACTGCTTGCTCTCCTGTGGACACTGAATACCAAGGCTAGATTAAAACTTCCAATGTTCCCCACTTCCTCGTATAATTACTTCCTGTAGAGTATGAGAATGACTTAGTGACTAGCTTCTAATGAACAGAATAAGGCAAAATTGACGAGATATCACTACTGAGATAAGATCACAAAAAGACTTGCTTTCTCACTGGTTGGCTTTGAAGGAGCCAGCCAACATGTTGTAAGCTGCCCTATGTAGTTTATAGGGAGCTCCTTGCCCATGTGGTATGGAATTCACGTTTCTGGCCAACAGCCAGCAAGACCTGAGATCTGCCAACAGCCAAGGAAGTCAGCTTGGAAGGAGATTTTTCCCTAGCCAAGCATTGAGATGACTGTAGCTCCGCCAACATCTTGATTGCAGCCTCACCGGAGACCCTGAGTCAGAGGCACCTCAACTGCACCTAGATTAATGGTCAAAAACTAAGACAGTAAATGTTCATTGTTTTAAACCGCTAAGTTTTGGGGTAATTTTTCACATGGCAATAGATAACTACGCTTCCTAAGGGTGAAGGGAAGAGTGCAAGAGATTAAAGCCTGCCCTCTATGAGTAACCCATGGGACAACTGACAGGGATCCCTGGTTTAAGGAATGGGGTAAATGACTTCTTCTTTAGACTATTTCTTGTCACTGGAAGGCCAGCCTTCCTGGAGCCAGAATGCAGCATCAGAAGCAGCCTACCCTTTCTTAACTAACTGGCTTTCTAACCTTTCTTGCACTCTGCTTATTATAGTGTGATTCATTGTGTTGTTCGGCCCAGGGAAAAGAGAAAATGAATTTAAACTAAATCTGTGCCCACTGGAAAAAAAGCCAGGACTAAGGCAGAGGCATTCACTCAAAAGAGAAACAAAACAAACCTACATCCTGCCCTCAGGCAGCTCACAATATGATGGCAGACACAGACCACAATCATGGGAGTGTGAGTCATCCTTAGAGAAGCCAGTGGTCACATGGATCTGCCTGGCATGGAGTCAACTCAAAACAGCACAGTCAGTCAACCAAAGAATAAGGAAAAGTACTTCAGATTTTTATTCAGTCTCTCAAGGTAACACTGGGAATTTCCATTCTCAGTGCATACCAAAACAGAGTAACGATCTTTAAAATCTCCTCTCCCTATTCTAGCCACTCTCAAAATCCTCCCGGCTCTTGGCAGCTCCTCCTCCTAATTCTCTCCCACTTTCTCTCAACTCCCAATGTGTTGTTGTTGTTAGGCGCCATCAAGTCAGTTTCAACTCATAACGACCCCATGTACAACAGAAAGAAACATCGCCCAGTTCTGCACCATCATAATTGTTGGTATGTTTGAGCCCATTATTGCAGCCACTGTGTCAGTTTATCTTCTAAAGCTTCTTCCTCTTTTTTGCGGATCCTCTACTTTACCAAGCATGATGTCCTTCTCCAGGGACTGGTCCCTCCTGATAACATGTCCAAAGTATATGAGTCAGGGTCTCCCCTTTCTCGGTTCTAATGAGCATTCTGGCTGTACTTCTTCCAAGACATATATGTTGGTTCTTCTGGCAGTCTATACTATATTCAATATTCTTTGCCAACACCATAATTCAAATGCATCAGTTCTTCTTTGGTCTTCCTTATTCGTTGTCCAACTTTTGCATGCATATGAGGCAATAGAAAATATCATGGCTTGGGTCAGGCACACCTTAGTCCTCAACGTGGCATCTTTGCTTTTTAACACTTTAAAGAAGTCTTTTGCAGCAGATTTGCACAACACAATTCATCATTGGATTTCTTGACTGCTGCTTCCATGGGCATTGATTATTGATCCAAGGAAAATGGAACTGTTGACAACTTCAATCTTTTCTGTGTTTATCATGATGTTGCTTGTTGGTCCAGTTGTGAGGATTTTTGTTTTCTCTATGTTGAGGCATAATCCATACTGGTGGCTGTGGTCTTTGATCTTCATCAGTAAGTGCTTCAAGTCTTCTTCACTTTCAGCAAGCAAGGCTGTGTCATCTGCATGTCATAGGTTGTTAATGAGTCTTCCTCCAATCCTGATACAGCATTCTTCTTCATATAGTCCGCTTTCTCAGATTATTTACTCAGATTGCAGATTGAATAAATATGGAGAAAGGACACAACCCTGACACACACATTTCCTGATTTTAAACCACACTGTATCCCCTTGTTCTACTTGAATGATTGTCTCTTGGTCTATGTACAGGTTCCATACGAACACAATTAAGTGTTCTGAAATTCCCATTCTTCAAAATGTTGTCCATAATTTGTTATGATACACCCAGTCAAATGCCTTTGCATAGTCAGTAAAACACAGGTAGACATCTTTCTGGTATTCTCTGCTTTCAGCTAAGATCCTTCTGATATCAGCAATGATATCCCTCTTTCCAAGTCCTCTTCTGAATCCAGCTTGAATTTCTGGCAGTTCCCTGTCAATGTACTGCTGCAAACATTTTTGAATTATCTTTAGCAAAATTTTACTTGCTTGTGATATTAATGATACTGTTTGATAATGTCCACATTCTGTTGGATCATCTTTCTTTGGAATGGGCACAAATATGGATCTCTTCTAGTCAATTAGCCAGGTCTTCCAAATCTCTTGGCATAAATGAGTGACTGCTCCCACAGCTGTACCCTTCTGTTGAAACAAAACAAAATTGGTATTCTGTCAATTCCTAGAGCCTTGTTTTTCTCCAGTGCCTTCAGTGCAGCTTGGACTTCTTAATTCAATCATATGCTACCTCCTGAAATGTTGAAGGTTGACCAATTCTTTTTGGTATAGTGACTCTCTGTATTCCTTCCATCTTCTTTTGATGCTTCCTTTGTCATTTCGTATTTTGCCCAGAAAATCCTTCAATATTGCAACCTGAGGCTTGAATTTTTCTTCAGTTCTTTCAGCTTGAGTAATCCCGAGTGTGTTCTTTCCTTTTGGTTTTCTAACTCCAGGTCTTTGCACATGTCATACTGTGTCTTCTTGAGTGACCTTTTGAGATATGCTGTTCTGCTCTTTTACTCCATCATTTCTTTCACTTACTTTAGGTACTCTGCGTTCAAAAGCAAGTTCCAGAGTCTCTTCTGACATCCCTTTGGGTCTTTTCTTTCTTTCTTGACTTTTTAAAGGCCTCTTGCTTTCTTCATGTATGATGTCCTTGATGTTGTCCCATAAATTGTCTGGTCTTTGGTCATTAGCTTTCAATCGTCAAATCCGTTCTTGAGATGGTTTCTAAATTCAGGTGGAATATGCTCAAGGTCATATTTTAGCTCACGTGGACTTGTTATAGTTTTCTTCAGCTTCAACTTGAACTCGCATATGAGCAATTGATGGTCTGTTCTGCTGTCAGTCCCTGGTTGTCATGGATTGAATTATGTCCCCCCAAAAATGTGTATATCAATTTGGCTGGGCCATGATTCCAGGTATTGCGTGATTTTCCTATATCTTGTAAATCCTGTCTCTATGATGTTAATGAAGGAGGATGGGCGGCAGTTGTGTTAGTGAGGCAGGACTCAACCTACAAGATTGGACTGTGCCTTGAGACAATCTCTTGAGACATAAAAGAAAGAAGTGAGCAGAGAGACGGGGGGACTTCATACCACCAAGAAAGAAGCACCAGGAGCAGAGCACATCCTTTGGACCCAGGGAAGCTCCTCTACCAGGGGAAGATTGAGGACAAGGACCTTCCTCCAGAGCCAACCGAGAGAGAAAGCCTTCCCCTGGAGCTGATGCCCTGAATTTGGACTTCTAGTCTACTAGACTATGAGAAAATAAATTTTTCTGTATTAAAGCCATCCACTTGTGGTATTTCCTTGATAGCACCACTAGATGGCTAAGACACTGGTCTTGTTCTGACTGATGATATTGAGCTTCTCCATTGTCCCTTTCCACAGATGTAGTTGACTTAATTCCTGGGTATTCCATCTGGTGAGGTCCACTTGTACAGTTGCTGATTATGTTGTCTAAAAAAGGTATTTCCAATGAATAGGTCATTGGTTTTGCAAAATTTTATCATGCGATCTTAGAGTCATTTCTTTCGCCAAGGCCATATTTTCCAACTACTGATGCTTCTTTTTTTTTTTCCAACTTTTGCATTCCAATCATCAGTAATTATCAATACATCGTGATTGTACATTTGATCAAGTTCTTACTGCAGAAGTTGGTAAAAAATCTTCAGTTTCTTCATCTTTGGCATTAGTGGTTGATGTGTAAATTTGAATAATAGTCCTATTAACTGGTCTTCCTTGTAGGCATGTGGATATTATCCTATCACTGTCAGGTTGTGCTTCAGGCTAGATCTTGAAATGTTCTTCTTGACAATGAATGCAACACTGTTCCTCTTCAATTTGTCATTCCCAGCATAGTAGATCGTATGATTGTCTGGTTCAAAATGGCCAATACCAGTCCTTTTCACCTCGCTAATGCCTAAGATATCTATCTCAAGTGTTCCGTTTAATTTTTGACAACTTCCAATTTTTCTAGATTCATATTTCGTACATTCCATGTTCCAATTAATAATGGATATTTGTAGCTGTTTCTTCTCATTTTTGAGTCATGCCACACCAGCAAATGAAGGTCCTGAAAGCTTGCCTTCCAGCCTGAGAGGCTTATCTTCCAGTACCATATCAGATAAAACGGTCTGCTGCTATCCATAATGTTTTCAGCTGCCAATTTTTTTGAAGCAGCTTGCCAGGTCCTTCCTCCTAGCCTGTCTTAGTAGAAGCTCCACTGAAAACTATCCACCATGGGGACCCTACTGGTGTTTGAAATACTGGCGGCACAGCTTCCAGCATTGCAGCAACACGCAAGCAAGCCACCACAGTATGACAAACTCATAGATGAGTCCCAATTTAGGACTCTTTAAAACCTAGCTTTTTGCCCCTCTGCCCCTCCTCCACTTTCCTATTCCCTTTCAGTGTATATCATCTCACGTAGGGTCATACACTGGCAGGCTGTGGGCTGTAGTGAACCTGTAGGTTGTTTTGTTTAGCTCTCATGTCACAGAAATTCAGAGCCTGACTTAAAAAATGGTTAGATCTGACCACATAGGACCTACCTTCTTGCCTGGCAACAGTTGAGTGGACTGAGGTGAATTCAGCACTTCACCTCCTTCTACTCTACGGCCCCATCCCTCTGCTGCTTCTACCCTGGTTGCTCACCCATGACATCCGCAGAACTGCCCCCACAAGTGTTTCGCTTTTTGACTCTTATTCTAGCTTCATACCTTGCTCCCCATGCTGATCCCAAGATGGAGAAGAAAAGAACATACCAAGTGGACAATGACAAGATTCTCTTTAGCAGACACAGTGGAGAGAAGGAAAGAAGCTGAGAATACACATAGGATAAAAAACATTTGTCACTGTTACATGTAAAATTGCAGACTTTGACAAATGCTGTGAAGAAGAAATAAAGACCCTCAATCTGTGATTGCAAAGCCTGTGTCCTTAATCACCAGGCTACATAGTCTTAGTGAAGGTGTTGTGGTGGCCCAGGCTGAGCTCGGAGGCTGAGCGACTATTGGGGTCTTCTGTGCCCGTGTCAACAGTGTTAAGGGCCTTTGAGAGCTTCTCAGGTGCCATGGGGAACCTGGAGAGAGCAGTCAGAGAGCATTTGCTCTGAGGAGTGCCATGGCTCTGCTCTGTTTAGAGAAGGAAATCAGGAATGAGCTGATGGGTTTGCTCTGGCAGCAAGATGCAGAACTTGCTTAAGAAAGGAAGACCAAGGTTTATTATGATTGGGTAAAGCCCTTAATTGCCACTTTGGATGGAGCTTAGCTTTTAAATTCATATTCTGTAGCCAAAGGGCCTCTCTTCCTACAGGAGCACTGCAGCTAATTAGTGTCTGGGCATCTTGTAAGAAATGGCTATTTGCTCTATTTTTAGTAAAAGCTTCTTGGAATTTTCCTGACTTCTGCCCACTTTCAGTGCCCCTGGCTGCCAGAGGATGTTAACAGGAATGAGCAGGGTTAGACTTTGCTCACAGCCAGGGGGCTGTTTTTTTCTCCTAGGAGAAAAGAGGTGGCTTCTGGCTCCTTCCAGACTGCCTCACCTGGTGACCGAGCTGCTGTGGCAAGAGCAGGACCCCAATGATGGGCTCCTTGGTTCCACTCCAAAGGTGGTGCACCTTAAAGCTTTTTCCTTCCAGGAAGTAGATGCCAACAAGGGCATAGAGAGATATATTTGCCCTTGTACAAAGGGCTGGGGTTGAGGGAGAGGCCCTGAAGTACACAGCTATTCACAGGATGTCATCCAGACCTACTGCCCACCCTTCTCCACCCTGCTCTGGGCCCCAGAAGGCCCATCTGTTTTAATCACACTAACCGGCTCCCTGGCCTTCTGGTTTCCCTATGAATTTTGTCTGTGTGGAGTACCATGTGGAGGTTGGCGTCTTCATTCATTGGCTCCCATCTCTGGAGTTGCAGCTCTTGTTAGGAGATCCTCTTCATACACCTTATTCCTTTCAAGATCTGGAAACCATATTCTCCCCTCCTTCTTCAGGGTTGAGCAGTAATAGAACCCCACTATCATAAGCCCTAGAGTGGTGTCCATACATTCCGCCCACATCTTAGTAAACTGTTTGCTTATTAAGTTCTCCTCAGATGATCCTGATTTGAGTGTTCTTCTGAACCCTGACACATTTATCCTTCTCTAAGCAGGCCTTCAAGAATCTGGCCTTCGAGAACAGGAGCAGGGAATGAATCAGCCAGAATGGGAGCCTGGACTGCTGTGTGCAGAGAAGAACTACACTCTCCCACGCTGGAGGAAAAGGATGGCCCCTATTGCCCACTGGTAAAGTTGAGTGAGCCTGGATCCCTTGCACCTGGCAGGGCCCACTTTCCCTTGACTCAGATGGGAATCACTTTACGACTGGACACCAATCTTCTGATTTGCAGCCCAGTGCTCCTTCCATGGCCTGAGCCCCAAGGCTCGTGCCGGTCTGTGTGGGTGACCTTCAGAATTTGGACACTCCACATTAAAGAGCCTTGAAGGTACAGGTACTTGTTGACTGCCATCTCTACTGTTCTATCTTTATTAAACAAAGGTAAACATGGCCTTCTGTAGTACATTTTCCTCCTTTAGGAATCTAGCTGGGCCCCTACATTTCCTAACAAATCTCCAATAAAAGTTCATGTATGTGGCCGTCTTCCATAGGTTCTCTCTCCACCATAAGAAGAAGGCTGGAGAGTGAAAGAAAGTAAAGCCATAGGCATGTACAAGGCCCTTTCCTCTTCCATCCTTGTGTAGTAGCTTTCTGCCACAGTATGAGAAAACAGCAAAAACATATGGATTCACTAGGAACTGACCTACGTGTTTAGCCCATTTTCAAAAATCTTTTGTACTAGGCCTGAAAGGTTTGGGCTAATTAAAAGTTGTTTTTTTTTTTTTTTTTGTAATTTCAAGGGAAATGGCTCTTGAGGGTAATATGAGTAGATGAAGCCACAATCAGAAAGCAGAGAGAAAGTTTTTGTTTTGGCATTACAGGCCCTTGTCTAGCTTAAAGGAGTATATTTTGATATAATGGCTTTCCCCTCTGGACAATATAAGCAGTCATTGTTATTATGAAAGATTCCCTGGGTGGTTAAGCACTTGGCTACTAACTGAAAGGCTGGTGATTCAAATCTACCTAGAAGCATCTAGGAAGACAGTCCTGGTTATCTACTTCTAAAAGATCACAGCCATTGAAAACTCTACGGAATAAGTGACATACAGGGGGCCACCATGAGTGAAAATTGACTCGATCGCAACTGGTTTGTTTGTAGTTGTCATTGTGAGGCTGCAACACATGGTACTTCATGTTGGCTTCCTCCAAGGCCTAACATACCTTTCCCTATTTTTCTCTCCTGTCATACAATAGTTCCTGGAAAGAAGCACAGGAACACTGGCTTCCTAGGTGTTGGTCTACTGCGGTTGAGCAACTTGCTTGTGTCTTCACTGGGCAAGATGTTCCCTCTCTCCAGGCACTCTTCCCCTGGCCACTTCCCCCAAGATAAATCTCTGCTTTCTCCCAGTAAGTTCCACAGAAAATCAGTGCTTCCAACACACACACACCCTCTTCAAGGACTTTTGGATCTCTCCTGTGTGTACAAAATCCTTTTCTTCAGCAAGGACAATTCTGAAGTACTTCAAAGAATTATGTATAAAGGAACTGAAGTGAGGATGGAGGGTTGGAGAAAAATAAATAGAAATAAAAAAAAAAAAAAAATTTGCAGGTTTCACATAAACTTGCAGGAAATAGGAAAGAATATTCCCTAAGTCATTTCATGAGGCCAGTATTATCCTTATACCTAAACCAGATAAGAGCATTACAAGAAAACTACTGAGGCCAGGCCAAGATGGTGAAATAGATGCTTTATATCGCCCCTCTTAACAACAAACACCCAAAAAAGCAAGTGGATTGGATATATGTTACAATCTTGGAAACCTAATCGCCAAAGACCAAGCTGAAGAACTGAGTTGAGCAGTTGGTAGAAGGAGAAATAATTCAGAAAGAACAGACATGGGGAATCATGGACCATGAGATCGCTGGCCTCCTGCTGGCTGAATCTGTGCAGCGCTCACAGGCTGAGGCAAGTAGCAACATCCCAAGCAGAAACCCACACCACCTGGTGCAGCTAAGCAGCAGCGAATCTGCACACACCTTCAGAACCAAACAGGAGCAACACCAAAAACCAAAAAACCTGTTGCCATGGAGTCAGTTCAGAACAGAACTGCCCCATAGGGTTTCCAAGGAGCAGGTGGTGGATTCAAACTCCCAGCCTTTTACCACCTCTTAACCACTGCACCACCAGGGCTTCAGAGCAACACCAGACCTGCAAAAGTTAAGTACTAGCTCCCAAACCACCGTGTGCCCTTCACCCACCAGAGTTCCAAGGCTGAGGAGCACTCCCTTCCCCCCACCAAGCCCGACAGCCATCCTGAGCCATTCAACAAAGCCATCTCCCTTAAGCCTGGAACACATGACTGGGTCCAGAGGCACCAGCTCCTTGGCCCAGCCAGCCACTGGTGTAGAGGGTCCACGGACTTGCATTGCACTTCACCCCCACCCCAAATCACCAAATTTATATAGAAAAGGAAGAGGCCCTGGATAAGTAAAGCATTACTGAAGAAGAAGAACAAAGTGGGAGGCCTCACACTACCTGATTTTAGAACCTATTATACACCCACAGTAGTCAAAACAGCCTGGTACCGGTACAACAACCAGACATGTAGACCAGTGGAACACAATTGAGAACCCAGATGTAAATCTATCCATCTATGAGCAGCTGATATTTGACAAAGGGCCAAAGTCCATTAAATGGGGAAAAGACAGTCTCTTCAACAAATGGTGCTGGCATAACTGTATGTCCATCTGTAAAAAAATGAAACAAGACCCATACCTCACACCATACACAAAAACTAACTCAAAATGGATCAAACACCTAAATGTAAAATGATAAAGATCATGGAATAAAAACAAGGGACAATTCTAAGGACCCTAATATACTGCATAAATAAAATACAAACCATAACTAACAATGAGTAAACATGCAGAAGGTAACTAGATAACGGGGAACTCCTAAAAATCAAACACTTACTCTCACCAAAAGAGGAAAAAGAGAACCTACAGATTGGAAAAAAATATTTGGCTATGACATAGCCTACAAGGATCTAATCTCTAAAATCTACAAGATAGTGTAACACTTCAACAACAAAAAGACAAGCAACCCAATTGAAAAATGGGTGAGCATATGAAAACACACTTCACCAAAGAAGACATTTAGATAGCTAACAGACACACAAGGAAATGCTCAACAATCAACAGCCATTAGAGAAATGCAAATGAAAACTGCATTGAGATACCATCTCACCCCTACAATAATGGCACTAATCTGGAAAATACAAAATAATAAATGTTGGAGAGGTTCTGGGGAGATTGGAACTATTATGAACTGTTGGTGGGAATGTAAAATGTCACAACCACTTTGGAAAACAATATGGTGCGTCCTTAAAAAGCTAGAAATAGAAATACCATACGATCCAGGAATCCCACTGCTAAGAATATACCCTGGAGAAATAACAGCCATCACACAAATAGACGCATGCACACCCATGTTCACTGCAGCATTATTCACAATAGCAAAAAGATGGAAACAACCTAAGTGCTCATCAACAGATGAATGGATAAGCAAATTATGATACATACACACAGTGGAATACTATGCAAGGATAAAGAACAATGATGAATCCACAAAACAGCTTACAACATGGATGAACCTGTAAGGCATTATGCTAAGTGAAAAAAGTCAGTCACAAAAGGACAAATATTGTATGAGATCACTATTATAGGAACACAAGAAAAAGTTTACACACAGAAAAAAGCATTTCTTTGATCGTTACAAGGGTGGAGAAGGAGGGGAAGGGGAAATCACTAACTAGATAGTAAGCAGTGTCAACTTAGGTGAAGATAAAGACAACACACAATATAGGGGAACTCAGCACAATTGGACCAAAGAAAAAGCACAGAAGTTTCTTAGACATATCCAAACAATTTAAGGAACCGAGTAGCTGGGGCTGGGAGCTAGGGACCATGGTCTCAGGGGACATCCAGGTCAAGTGGCATAACATAGTCTATAAAGAAAATGTTCTACATCCCACTTTGGTGAGTAGCATCTGGGGTCTTAAAAGCATGCGAGTGAGCGGCCATCTAAGATGCAACAATTGGTCTCAACCTACCTGGAGCAAAAGAGAACGAAGAACATCAAAGACATGAGGCAAGCATGAGCCCAAGAGTCAGAATGGGCCACGTAAATCAAAGACTACATCAGCCTGAGACCAGAAGAACTAGATGGTGCCCAGCTACAACTGATGACTGCCATGACAAAGAGCACAACAGAGAATCCCTGAAGGAGCAGGAGAGCAGTGGGTTGCAGACCCCAAATTCTAGTAAAAAAGAGCAGACATAATGGTCCAAATGAGACCAGAAGGACCCCAGAGGTCATGGTCCCCAGACCTTCTGTTAGCCCAAGACAGGAACCATTCTCGAAGCCAACTCTTCAGATAGGGATTGGACTGGACTACAAGAAAGAAAATGATACTGGTGAGGAGTGGGCTTCCTGGATCAAGTAGACACATGAGACTATCTGTGCATCACCTGTCTGGAGGGGAGATGTGAAGGTCGAGGCGGACAGAAGCTGGCTGAATGGACACGAAAACACAGGATGGAGAGAAGGAATGTGCTGTCTCATTAGGAGATGAACAATCAGGAGTATATAGCAAGGTGCATATAAGATTTTGTATGACAGATTGACTTGATTTGTAAACTTTCACTTAAAGCACAATAAAAATTAAAAAATAAAATAAAAAAGCTTGGGAGCAGTCAACTAAGATACATCTATTGGTCCCATCCTATCCAGAGCAAAGGAGAATGAAGAAAACCAAAGATACAAGGAAAATATTAGCCCAAAGGACTAAATGACCACATGAACCAGAGGCTCCACCAGCCTCAGACCAGAAGAACTGGGTGGTACCCAGCTACCACCAACAATTTATGACTATGACAGGGATCACAACAGGGAGTACTGGATAGAGGGGGGAAATGATAGAACAGAATTCAAATTCATGAAAAAAGACCAGACTTATTGGTCTGACAGAGACTGGAGGAATCCCTGAAACTATGGCCCACAAACACTCTGCTAACCCAGAACTGAAATCATTCCCAAAGATTACTTTCCAGACAAAGATTAGATAGGCCTTCAAAACAAAAAATTACACACTCAGGGAATGTGGTTCTTAGTTCAACCAAATATACGAGACCAAAGGGGCAACTCCTGCCCCAAAGCAAGATGAGAAGACAGGAAGGGATGACAACTGGACAAATGGGCACAAAGACCCTGGAGTGGAAAGGGGGAGAGTGCTGTCACATTATGGGGATTGCAACCAAAGTCACAAAATGTGTATACATTTTTTAATGGCAAATTAACTTGAACTGTAAACTTTCACCTAAAGCTCAATTAAAAAAGAAGAAAACAACTGAACGATAATCCTCATAAGCATAGATGCAAAAATCCTTAACAACATATTAGCAAATTGAATTTAGTAATATACTTTAATACATCAGGACGTCAGTAAAGTGTGATTTATCCCAGGAATGCAAGCTTGGTTAGATATTTGAAAATCAATCAACATAATTTACCATGTTAATAAATTAAAAAAGAAAACCATATTATCATATCAATAGATGCGGGGGCAGGGAGGAAACATTTGACAAAATCCAAAATCCATTCATGATACAAGTTTTCAATAAGCTAGGAAAAGAAGGAAATTTCCAAACTTAAAAAAGAGCATCTATGAAAGCCTGCACTGTTAACATCATACTTAATGGTGAAAGACTGAAATTTTTGTTTCCCTAAAATTGGAAACAAGGCAGGAATGCCCACTCTTATCACACTAGGAGGCTCTAGCCGGAACAAAAAGGCAAGAAAAGAAAGGAACAAATAAAACTATCCTTATTAGCAGATGAAAAGATTATCTACATAGGAAACCCCAAGGAACTGTAACAATTACTGACTACTGTGTGAGTAAATGAAATGAAATGGAACTCACAAACATCTATATTCTAAAGGCATTAGTGAGCGAAATGGACTGGTATTGGCCATTTTGAATCAAATGATCATGTGGTCTACTATGTTGGGAATGACAACTTGAAGAGCAATGACATTGCATTCATTGCCAAAGAGTACATCTGAAGATCTATCCTGAAGTACAGTGCTGTCGGTGATAGAATAATATCCATACTCCTACAGGTAAGACCAGTTAACATGACTATTATCCAAATTACGCATCAGCCACTAAGGCCAAAGATGAAGAAATTAAAGATTTTTACCAACTTCTGCAGTTTGAAATTGAACAAACGTACAATCAGGATGCAGATAATTACTGGTGATTGAAATGTGAAAGTTGGAAACAAAGAAGAAGCATCAGTAGTTGGAAAATATGGCCTTGGCGAAAGAAATGATGCCAAAATCACATGATAGAATTTTGCAAGACCAACGACTTCTTCACTGCAAATACCTTTTTTCAACAACATAGAGGGACCTCGCCAGATGGAATACACAGGAATCATATCAACTACATTTGTAGAAAGAGATGATGGAAAAGTTTAATATCATCAGTTAGAAAAATGCCAGGGGCTGACTATGGAACAGACCATCAATTGCTCATACGCAAGTTCAAGAGGAAACTGAAGAAAATTAGAACAAGTTGATGAGAGCTAAAGTATGACCTTGACTATATCCCACCTGAATTTAGAGATCATCTCAAGAATAGGTTTGACGCATTGAACACTAACGACCAAAGACCAGACTAGTTGTGGAATGACATCAAGGACATCATACATGAAGAAAGCAAAAGATCATTAAAAAGACAGGAAAGAAAGAAAAGACCAAATGGATGTCAGAACAGACTCTGAAACTTGTTCTTGAATGTAGAGTAGCTAAAGTGAAAGGTAGAAATGAAGAAGTAAAAGAGCTGAACAGAAGATTTCAAAGGGTGGTTCGAAAAGACAAAGTAAAGTATTATGATGACATGTGCAAAGGCCTAGAGATAGAAAACCAAAAGGGAGGATCACACTCAGCATTTCTCAGGCTGAAAGAACTGAAGGAAAAATTCAAGCCTCAAGTTGCAATACTGAAGGATTCTCCAGGAAAATATTAGACGCTGCCAAAAGCATCAAAAGGAGATGGAAGGAATACACAGAGTCACTGTACCAAAAAGAATTGGCCAAAATTCAACCATTTCGGGACAAAGCATATGACCAAGAACCCTGGTACTGAAGAAAGAAGTTCAAGCTGCACTGAAAGGCACTGGCAAAAAGCAAGGCTCCAGGAATTGACGGTATACCAATTGAGATATTTCAACAAACGGATGCAGCATTGGAAGAGCCCACTTATGTATGCCAAGAGATTTGGAAGACAGCTACCCGGCTAACTTACTGGAAGGCATCCATGTTTATGCCTATTTCCAAGAAAAGTGATCCAACCAAATGTGGAAATTATCGAATGATATCAGTAATATCGCACGCAAGTAAAATTCTACTGAAGATCATTCAAAAGTGTCTCTAGCAGTATATCCACAGGGAACTGCCAGAAATTTAAGCCATATTCAGAAAGGGACAAGGAACCAGGGATATCATTGCTGATGTCAGATGGATCCTGGCTGAAAGTAGAGAACACCAGAAAGATGTTTACTTGTGTTTTATTGACTGTGCAAAGGCATTCGACTGTGTGGATCATAACAAATTATGAATAACATTTCAAAGAACGGGAATTCCAGAACACTTAATTGTGCTCATGAGGAACCTGTACATAGATCATGAGGCAGTTGTTCGAACAGAACAAGGGGATACTTTGTAATTTAAAGCCAGGAAAGGTGTGTGTCAGAGTTGTATCCTTTCACCATACTTATTCAATCTTTATGCTGAGTAAAGAATCTGAGAAACTGGACTATATGAAGAAGAATGGGGCAACAGGATTGGAGGAATATGCATTAACAACCTGTGATATGCAAATGATACAACATTGCTTACTGAAAGAGAAGAGGACTTGAAGCTTTACTGGTGAGGAATAAAGACCACAGCCTTCAGTATGGACTACACCTCAACATAAAGAAAACAAAAATCCCCACAACTTGACCAGTAAGCAACATCATGATAAACAGAGAAAAGTTTGAAGTTGTCAAGGATTTCATTTTACTTGGATCCACAATCAATACCCATGGAAGCAGCAGTTAAAATCAAAAGATGCATTGTATTGTGCAAATCTGCTACAGAAGACCTCTTTAGTGTTGAAAAGCAAAGATGTCTCCTTGAAGACTAAGATGCACCTGATCCAAGCCATGGTGTTTTCAATTGCCTCATATGCATGCGAAAGCTAAACAATGAATAAGGGAGGCTGAAGCATCTTTATTCATAAAACCCCAAACCAAATGTTCAACAACTGGTGAATGGGTACACAAGTTGTTGTACATTCAAATAATGGAATAATACTCAGCAATAAAAAGGAATGAACTATTGAGACATGCAACAGCATAGATGAATTCCAAAAGCATTGTGCTAAATAAAAGAAAGTAGACACAAAAGACTATATACTGTATGATTTACATGATGTTCTATAAAAGGTAATCCTATGTGGTTGCCAGGGCCTGGCTTGGGGGAGAGGTTATTGCCTACAAAATTGGCAGGAGAAAAATTGGGGGGCCTGATAGAAATGTTCTGCACCTTGATTATGATGGTGGTTACATTACTGCACATATTTATTAAAACCCATCCAACTATATACTTAGAAGAATGAATTTTATTATATATAAATTATACCTCAATAACCTGACTTAAAAAATAATAAAATGCAAGTATATGCTGATTACTCAACTAAATGTAGCCAGATTGGCTAGCCTTAAACCCACACACACACACACAAACCAAACCCTTTGCCATCAAGTTGATTCTGACTCATGGCAACCCCATGTGGTATAGGGTAGAACTTCTCTACTGGGTTGTCTAGGCTGTAATCAACCCATAGTTTCTTTCTCCTTCAGCCCTGTGTGGGGAATACACTAAAATATTTCTTTTAAGATCTTGTCTACTTCCTTCTTCCACATTCATCTCCGCTTCCCATCTAAGCTCTAGCTTTCATCTCCTTCAAAGCAAGAAACTCTGCTCACTCAGTTAGTTAGACAAGACAATAACCTATTAAATTGCTAAGGGATCCACCTCCTCCATGTCCCTATCCTTATTGGAGAAATGAACCATTGAATTTTTACAGATACATGTCATCATATCAGCTCAACCATACAATCAGTGATTCTTATGAAGGGTAAAAAAGTATAAACCCACATGGTACGCAGCCTGACACAGAGAAAAGAATGAAGGGTTTCAAGTATTCCAATCCTGGTCTATCACTTACTAATGCTGAGCTTTATAATGCTGCACTTGAGCAAACACTGTAAGCCTCCTGAAACTTTGTTCCATTTTCTGTAAAATAGGGGAATAACACCGCCTTTAAGGAGTAGTAGTAAAGATTAAATGAGATAATATATGTGAAAAATTTAGCACATAGAATCTCTCAACCAACAGTTGTTATTATCGTTGTCATTATTAATTATTTAATTGGCTTGTGTCTTAGTTATCTAGTGCTGCTAAAACAGAAGTATAACAAGTGGATGGCTTTATCAAACAGAAGTTTATTCTTTCACAATCTAGGAGGCTGGAAGTCCCAGTTCAGGACGCCAGCTCCAGGGGAGGTTTTTCTCTCTCTATCAGCTCTGGGGGAAGGTCCTTGTCATCAGCCTTCCCTTCCCCTAGGAGCTTCTCAGTGCAGGAACCCCAGGTCCAAAGGACTCCTGTTCTTGGCTCTACCTTCTTGGTTGTATGAGGTCCCCCTGTCTCTCTGCTCACGTCTCTCTTTTATATCTCAAAAGAGATTGGCTTTAGACAAAACCTAATCTTGTAGATTGAATCCTGCATCATTAACATAACTGCTGCTAATCCCACCTCATTAACATCATAGAGATAGGATTTACAACATATAGGAAAATCACATCAGATGACAAAATGGTGGACAATCATACAATACTGGAAATCATAGACTAGCTAAGTTGACACACATTTTGGGGAGACACAATTCAGTCCATGCAACCTGATGATGAGTGCTCATTTTATTTATAACCAGTCTTGTTCTATAAAAGATTAAAGACAACTTGCAAAAATATGTACAAATAAACCAAAAAAAAAAAAAAAGTACAAATAGAAGGATAAAAATAAATAATTGAGGGACTCTATGAGAAAGAAAACATGGGTAGAAAATAGTAATATTAGTACCAAGGAATACATACCCTAGGGTCATGATAGTTGCTAGGGCTGAGTCACAGATTTGTCTTTGAAATATTTTGATAATTTATTATAAAGAGGAAGATAAACTGAACTTCAGGATCCATACTTTCCACTGGCTGAAAACAAGCTAGGTGATGAGGAGAAGCATACCTTTTCCTTACACCCAAGAGACCTCATACAGAGGAAGTGCTGTTATGAAGTGGACGCTTTCTCAACCACGGTCTCATAAATTCAATAGTGAGTCTCATAAAATCCTTCAGTGTAGGCCAAAGCATGGATCCACTTTTCCAGAAAAAGCACAAGACTCATATGGTCTGGTATAATTTAAGGAAAAATTTTAAAATATCTAGAGGAATGTCGGCTTGTCCTTTTAAGACAGTCTATAAATACTTCCTAAAACTGGTTTTTGATAAGTGTTGGGGAGCAGAAATTTCAAGATTGTAATTTCTGACATGAATCTGAGAGTGAATATTTTGAACAGTTAATTAATAAAAGAGACAATCACTGAGATAATGGTAGGGTTAAGATTCCTTGTAAATTAAGGAGTGTTACCAAAATCCACCTCTGCCTGAAGGTGAGATTAGGACGATGACCAGAGTCAAAAATACTCCTAAGAAACAGTCCTGGGGCCTACTCTGACACATTGAAGAACAGGCGGTTGAGACCCAAAGTTCTAAGTTATAGCGTAAGGCCATAATGATTTTAGCCTGGAAAATTTTCAGAGCAGATGTTAGCAATCACCCACTATGGGCATTGGAAAAAAAAAAAAACTCAATAAAATATACATAGCATTTCTAATTTTAAGTAGTGTGGATTCTGGTCAAACACTTCAAGATGAATTAGTTGCATATCCTATTCTCAGGGAGTAAAATGATTTGGCCAGTTGTAGGGAACTGTTGGATATAAAACACGTGAAACATGGAACACATCTGCCAAAGATGATAAATTTGGTTTAGAGTAGCCGTCTTTCTTCCTGGCAACATTTAGATAAACCCGTTGCTGTCAAGTCGATTCCAACTCATAGAGACCCTATAGGACAGAGTAAATCTGCCCCATAGGGTTTCTTTCTAAGGAGTAACTGGTGGATTCAAACTACTGACCTTTTGGTTGGCAGCCATAGCTCTTAACCATTATGCCAGGTTTCCAGAATATACTAGAAGTGATCTATA
Source organism: Elephas maximus indicus (assembly GCF_024166365.1). Lineage (NCBI taxonomy): Eukaryota > Metazoa > Chordata > Mammalia > Proboscidea > Elephantidae > Elephas > Elephas maximus. The sequence goes on along the minus strand of NC_064828.1, from coordinate 48,978,466 downwards.
AACAAGCAAAAAAAAAAAAAAAAAAAAATTGACCCTGCTATCAGGAGCCCTGGTGGTGCATTGGTTAAGAGCTATGGCTGCTAACCAAAAGGTCGACAGTTCGAATCCACCAGGTACTCCTTGGAAACCCTATGGGGAAGTTCTACTCTGTCCTTTATGGTCACTATGAGTTGGAATTAACTCAAGGGCAACAGGTTTGGGTTTTTTCTAGTATATTCTAGAAACATCTCTGGAGGGAGCTGGAGTGGGTCATCTGGTCACCTGAAGGAATGAGGAGGCCCAAACAGAGGGGTAGACTTTAGAAACTAGGGGCAGAGAGAAATTTGTCAGGGGGACTTCAGGTGGAAAAGGTATCACCTAAGACAGGATCTTCAGTGATGATGGGCCTCAAAAGAACCAAGAGGCTTCATGCAAGAGAAAGTATCAGCATTCAGAATCTACCATACCCAGAAGGTATCAATGTCCTATTACAACAATACCAGATCTGCTTCTCAGGACCAAGGCACGCATTCCCCCAGCTCACAGTTGAGTCTTTCCTAGGAATCACCCTTGGCAGAAGGGAGTTGCCTTACTTTAGATTATGTCCACTCTCTGGATGCAGCCTGAATCCTGTTTATAAGCAATGACTGGATCTGTGATACAACTGAAAAGTCATCCCAGCTTCAGAGCCAAGAACTCTGTGGTAACTGCATTGCAGTTCACCTTCTCCCTCTGCCCAGTCTTGCTTCTCTCACTTCCATTCAGATGTTTTCCTGAGAACATTCCCCACAAAACTCTCCTGTACCCAAATCTGCATTGCAGTCTATGTCCCTGGGACTTATGACATCAGTCGAGTAAGACTTTTCCTGACCTCCTCCCTTCCTTCTGCTCCCTGGAGGTGCCACAAACAGTGGGTACTAAGTAGGGGCAGGAGGAGCCCTGGCGATGCAATGGTTAAGCACTCCATTGCTAACGGACAGTTCGGCGGCGGTTTGAACCCACCAGAGGCTCCACAGGAGAAAAGACCTGGTGATCTGCTCCCTAAAGATTACAGCCTAGAAACCCCATGGGGCAGTTCTACCCTGTCCTATAGTGTCACTATGAGTCAGAATCATAGCAAAGGATAAGTAGGGGACGAGAAAGAATGAGAAGATATAAAGAATCAACCATAATACTCTTTCCCACTATAGGCTTTCAAGGCTGAGGTAGCCCTGAAATGGGTGAGGGAAGCCACTTTAATTAGCTGAGCTTTTGAAATAATGTAATTATTGTGTTAGCTTTTTTTAATAATTAAAAATGATTGGAAAAACTATTGGACCACTAGAAATTTCAAACAGGAGCAGGGAGAAATAGGAGCTCTGAAGTGGCAGGGGTGACAAGAGAAGAGTTGCTTTTCAATTATGCCCTTCCTGTTCCACTTCATTCAGTGGATTGGTGAGAGATACCAGAGAGTTAAGGAGGGAACAGTTGTGATATTGTGAGGGTTCTACAGGACCTTGAACAAAGGGAAGGAATGAATGAAGCCTTCTGAAAGCTGTCCAAGAGGCATGCATAGAAGTGCTGGTGGTGGTGGGTGGGTGCTTTTCACCCTCTGGACATTTGCTAGAAGTGCCTTTTGGCCATGGAGACTTTTTTTTTTACTTACCACATAACAATTTTGTTTCCTAGAGCAGCAGTACAAAACGTTTCTTCAGGTCACAACTACTTGGAGAATCTGAGGAGAGCAAATGCAACAGCATGACTCATAGGATGAAATCAGAAAGGAGCTTTATTTTTATCTCCCTCTCTGCCTTTAAAACCACTCTGTGGGGCTACTTCTTCCATTACCCCTGGATGAAAATTCAGGCAGGTCTCCATTTTTCTGGTCATGCAGGCCATGCCTGAAAAGTCCTACAGCCATTTTAAGCCACAAAACACTGTCTCAGTTCCATAATTAAAATAGTCTTCTCTTGATTTGCAGTTGGGGCCTCTCCAGCTCAGGCCTGATGCCAGTGGGAAATCTGTAGTCAGGGAAGGAAGGTGTGGTGGCCTTTTCCCTCTTTCCTCACCCAGTGTTTCTACTTACCTTTATCTTCTCACCAATTTCAATTCATCCTTGACAAGTACTTTCATAAAGATCTAGCACTGGCATCCTCTGGACTCAGCAGGTGTTTAAATACCCTTTGGGGTATTTATTTTATTTTTATTCCTACTATTGATTTTTCAATAAAATTTTATTTTAAAATAGTTTTAGATTTACAGAAAAATTATGAGATACATTGAGAGTTCCCATCTACCTCATACCCAGTGTTAGGGATTGAATTTTGTCACTCAAAAATATATGTTGTAAATCCTAACCCCTGTACCTGTGGGGTTACCATCAAAAGTAGATGGAGGTCAGCGGAGCAGGGGCGGGGGTCTGGGGAACATGGTTTGAGGGGACTTCTAAGTCAATTGGCAAAATAATTCTATTATGAAAACATTCTGCATCCCACTTTGAAGTGTGGCATCTGGGGTCTTAAATGCTAACAAGCGGCCATCTAAGATGCATCAATTGGTCTCAACCCACCTGGAGCAAAGGAAAATGAAGAACACCAAGGTCACACGACAACTAAGAGCCCAAGAGACAGAAAGGGCCACATGAACCAGAGACCTACATCATCCTGAGACCAGAAGAACTAGTTGGTGCCCGGCCACAATCGATGACTGCCCTGACAGGGAGCACAACAGAGAACCCCTGAGGGAACAGGGGATCAGTGGGATGCAGACCCCAAATTCTCATAAAAAGACCAAACTTAATAGTCTGACTGAGACTAGAGGAATCCTGGCGGCAATGCTCCCCAGACCTTCTGTTGGCACAGGACAGGAACCATTCCCGAAGACAACTCATCAGACATAAAAGGGACTGGTCAGCGGGGGGGAGAGAGATGCTGATGAAGAGTGAGCTAATTAAATCAGGTGGACACTTGAGAGTGTGTTGGCAACTCTTGTCTGGAGGGGGGATGGGAGGATAGAGAGAGAGGGAAGCTGGCAAAATTGTCACGAAAGGAGAGACTGAAAGGGCTGACTCAATAGGGGGAGAGCAAGTGGGAGTAGGGAGTAAGATGCATGTAAACTTATATGTGACAGACTGATTGGATTTGTAAACGTTCACTTGAAGCTTAATACAAGTTAATTAAAAAACAAACAAAAAAAAAAGTAGATGGAAGGAATACATACAATCATTGTACCAAAAATAATTGGTTGATGTTCAGTCATTTCAGGAAGTAGCATATGATCAGCAACCAACAGTACTGAAGGAAGAGGCCCAAGCTACATGGAAGGCATTGAAGAAAAACAAACCTCCAGAAACTGACAGAACACCAATTGAGGTGTTTCAATAAATGGATGCAGCACTGGAATTGTTCACTCATCTATGCTAAGAAATTGGAAAGACAGCTACCCGGCCAACTGACTGGAAGAGATCCATATCTGTGGCCAGTCCAAAGAAAGATGATCCAACAGAATGCAGAAGTTAATATCATTAATATCACACACAAGTAAAATTTTGCTGAAGAGCGTTTAAAAGAGGTTGAAGCAGTACATGGACAGGGAACTGCCAGAAATTCAAGCCGGATTCAGAAGAGGATGTGGGACCAGTGATATCATTGTTGATGTCAGCTGGATCTTGGCTGAAAGCAGAAAACGTCAGAAAGATGTTTACTTGTGTTTTATTGACTATGCAAAGACAGTCGACTGTATGGATCATAACAAATTATGGGTAACATTTCATAGAATGGGAATTACAGGACACTTAATTGTGCTCATGAGGAACTTGTACATAAACCAAGAGGCAATCGTTCAAACAGAACAAGGAGATAATGCATGGCTTAAAGTCAGGAAACGCATGCTTCAGGGTTGTATCCTTTCACCATACTGAATCTGTATGTTCAGAGCAAATAATCAGAGAAGCTGGACTATATGAAGAAGAACAGGGCATCAGGATTGGAGAGACTCAGTTAACAACCTGTGATATGCAGGTGACACAACCTTGCTTGCTTAAAGCGAAGAGGACTTGAAGCATTTACTAATGAAGATCAAAGACCACAGCCTTCAGTATGGATTACACCTCAACATCAAGGCAACAAAAATTCTCACACCTGGACTAATAAGCAACATCATGATAAATGGAGAAAAGATTGAAGTTGTCAAGGATTTCATTTTACATGAGAGCAGCAGTCAAGAAATCAAATAACATATTGCATTGGGCCAATGTGCTACAAAAGATGTCTTTAAAATGTTAAAAAAGCAAAGATGCCACTTTAAGGACTAAGGTGCTCCTGACCCAAGTTATGGTGTTTTCAATCACCTCATACACATGCGAATGCTGGTGATGAATAAGAAAGACTGAAGAAGAATTAATGCCTTTGAATTATGGTGTTGGTGAAGAATATTGAATATGTCACTGACTGACAGAAAAATGAATAAATCTGTCTTGAAAGAGGTAAAGCCAGAATGCTCACTAGAAGCAGGGGTGGAGAGACTTCATCTCACATACTTTGAACACGTTATCAGGAGGGATCAGTCCTTGAAGAAGGACATCATGCTTGGTAATACAGAGGGTCAGCGAAAAACAGGAAGACCCTCAATGAGATGGATTGACGGCAGCTGCAACAATGGTCTCAAGCATAACAACAATTGTGAGGATGGTGCAGGACTGGGCAGTGTTTTGTTCTGTTGTGCATAGGGTCTTTATGAGTTGGAACTGACTTGACACCATCTAACAACAACAACAACAGATACATGGTTTGCAAATATTTTCTCCCAATTCATAGGTTGTCTTTTCACTCTCTTGATAGCAGCTTTTGATGCAAAAATTTTTAATGCTGATGAAGTCTAATTTATCTATTTTTTCTTCTGTTCCTATTGCTTTTGGCATAATATCTGAGAAGATATTGCCAAATCCAAGGTTATGAAGATATACCTTTATGTCTTCTTCTAGGAATTTTGTAGTTTTACCTTTTATAATTAGGTCTTTGATCCATTTTGAGCTAACTTTTGTAGATGGTGTGAGATAATTGTCCATCTTCATTGCATGTGGATATCCAGTTGTTCCAGTACCATTTGCTGAGGAAACCGGACCATGACTTTTTGAGTATACAATAGGACAAGATTGAATGTTTAGATGTGTTCCTAAACCAGAAGTTCCCTCATATTCTCAGTTTATGACACCCTTGGTATCTCAGTAATATTTTTCAAAGCACTTCTAGGTCAAAAGAAATACATAATAGTTCTGTGTATTATAAGTAGTTAGGGTCAAACAACTTAAGAAATATCTATGCTCTAACAACTTCGTAAGAAGCCCTGGTGGCACAGTGGTTAAGCACTTGGCTGCTAACTGAAAGGTTGGCAGTTTGAACCCACCAGGTGCTCCACAGAAGAAAGATGTGTTAATCTGCTTCCATGAAGAAACCCTGTGGGGCCGTTCTACTCTGTCGCTATGAGTCAAAATCAACTAGACAGCAAAAGGTAGGAAGAGTGGAAGAGTTCTGGTGGTGCAATGGTTAAGTGCTGGGCTGCTAACTGAAAGGTTTGTGGTTCCAACCCATCAGCTGTTCTAAGGGAGAAAAGACCTGGGTATTTTCTCCCATAAAGATGACAGCCTAGGAAACCCTATGGGGCATTTCTACTCTGTTATATAGAGTTGCTTTAAGTTGAAATTGACTCAGTAGCATGTAACAACAACTTAGTAGCCATTTGAGAAAATATAGCATGTTCATTGAAAGAAAAAAAAACATTATTTTAATTTCATTCTTAAATAACCAATAATTATTTATTAATGGGATGTATGCACCTGTTGGGTACTACACAACTTCTCAAACCCTGGATTCAGATAAGAACTGTCACCTTCATTCCTCTTCTGCAGTGATTTCCACATGGTACTTCATTTTTATTACAGTAATAGTGGAAAACTCAACTTTGCAAAGATACGATGTCATTGAAAGGAATGTGGCGATCTATTGTTGAAACAATAAACAGTCTTGAGCTAACAGTTTGTACCATGCCTGGTGGATGTTGAGTATCTCTGTTTTCCTCAGAAACTTAAAATGTTCTTCAGTGAGCCTGTGAGTTTGTTCTAGTGTCCGGGGCACCTCAGCACACAGTTTGAGACCACAGTCCTAGACTTGTGGAAACCTGATTTCAAAGCACAAGGCAAAAGAAGCATAGTTCCATTGCATGAAGGTGTAGAAGAAAAGGTTACCTAAGAGCACTGAGAACTCTCAAAAACGCAATTTTCTGTGATCCTGGTGAAGAAGAATGAAGCAAAGTTCACAAAGAAACCCTGATGATCCCAGGCTTAAAAACAGAGTGCACAAATGATGAAAAGTGGTACATTGCATACAACTGAGAACAGACTTAGGAGGGTGGCACAGACACGTAATGGTAGGATTGGAAAAGCTAAGCCCTAAGTAAAACAAGTCTGGCAGAAATTACTAACAACAGCTAAATGGGAATTCAATTTTTAGAGCAAGAAATGTCAAGGGAGAGACAGGCCTAATATTTGCATTATTCGTGTAATGTTTATGGAAATCAGAGAGAAATATGAACTTGTGAGTGTTTCTATCTTCCTTGTCGAAAAGAATGATCTTCAAACTGAAAAGGATTCTTTTTACAGTAGCAAGCATGAAGGCATGTACCAGTCAGGAGAGTCTGAATACGCTGCAGTGACAAACAACTCTGAGCATCCGTGGCTTAAAACAACAAGGATGTAATTCTAACCCACATAAAGTCCTTCACAGTTGCAGTTGATTCTCCAGGCAGCTGTCCTTCCTGGGGTGATTCAACATTCCACTCGTCAGTTTGATGTTGTGGCATCGCTACATTAACATGTGCTTCTATGATTCCTCTGGCAGGGAAAGAGCCATGGAAAATCTCACACAGCTCTTGAATTCTTTCACATAGAAGTGATATTCTTCACTTTCTCTCACTTTTCATTGGCCAAAACAAGTCACGGGGTCACCTGATTTTGAAGAAGTCGGAGCGGATACTCCTCCCGAGCATTTGGGAGATGAGGAGACCTGGAAATATTAAAGTGCAGCAGGACTGCCTACCATAAGGTATTTCTACCTCCTCAATTTTGCTACAAACCTACATTTCCTGACGCTTGGAACACACTTTAAGTCATGTACACTGAAGAGATACAGCAAGCAGAGAGTTTTAACTCCACACTCCTGAGTGGACAGAAACTATTCTGGAGCATCTGCGGTTTGGTGACTCGATTCCTCTATGCTGTTCTCCCACAGTCAGCATGTTGTAGGCGGGTGAAATGAAGGATGTCCCTTAGGCCATACTAGGGAAAATAAGGCTGGACTCTGTGGGGCAACAGAAATCCACTGCCATCGAGAAGATTCCTACTCATAGCAACCCTATAGGACAGAGTAGAACTGCCCCATACAGTTTCCAAGGAGCACCTGGTGGATTTGAACTGCCGACGTTTTGTTTAGCAGCCATAGCACTTAACCACTACCACCAGGATTTCCTGTGGGGCAATAGAGGGGGAACTTAAAAGAAAAACATGTGGCCAGCAACAGCAAGCAGATTATTGAGGACAGACTAGGTTATTTACCATTCTCTGTTCCCTGGGAATTTAAAGGTGCTATGCCTTGACTCCACTGCTTCTCTGTCAGTTTTGTCATACTGTGATGGCTTTCATGTTGCTGTGATGTTGGAAGCTATGACATGGGTATTTCAAATACCAGAAGCATCACTCACGGTGGACAGATTGCAGTGGAACTTCCAGACTAAGACAGGCTGGGAAGAAGGCCTGGCGATCTACTTCTGAAAAAATTGGCCAGTGAAAACTCTATGGATAGCAAGGGAACATTGTCTGATATAGTGCCAGAAGATGAGCCCATCAAGTTACAAGGCACTCAAAATATCACTGAGGAAGAGCTGCCTCCTCAAAGGAGAGTCAACCTTAGTGACATGAATGGAATTAAGCTTTTGGGACCTTCATTTGCTAATGTGCCATGATTCAAAATGAGAAGAAGCAGCTGCAAACATCCATTAGTCATCAGATCAGAACATGGAATGTACAAAGTATGACTCTAGAAAAATTGGAAGTTGTCAAAAATTAAACGGAATGCTTGAAGGTAGATATTCTAGGGATTAGTGAGTTGAAATGGACTGGTTTTGGCCATTTTGAATCAGATATATCATCTACTATGCCGAGAATGACAAATTGAAGAGAAACGGTATCACATTCATTATGAAAAAGAACATTTCAAGATCTATCCTGAAGTGCAACACTGTCAGTGATACAATAATATCCATACACCTACAAGGAAGACCAGTTAATATGACTATTATTCAAAGTTATGCACCAACTGCTAAGGCCAAAGATGAAGATATTGAAGACTTTCACCAACTTCTGCAGTCAGAAATTGATCAAACATGCAATCAAGATGCATTGATAATTACTGGTGATTGGAATGCCAAAGTTGGAAACAAAAAAGAGGATCAGTAGTTGGAAAACATGGGCTTGGTGACAGAAAAAAAGCTGGAGATTGCATAACAGTATATTGCAAGACCAATGACCTATTCATTGGAAACACCTTTTTCAACAACATAAATGGTGACTAAATACACATGTACCTTACCAGATGGAATACACAAGAATCAAATTGACTATATAGATAGAAAGAGATAAGGGAGAAACTCAGTATCATTAGTGAGAACAAGCCCAGGGCCTAACAGCAGAATAGACCACCAATTGCTCATATGCAAGTGCAAGTTGAAGCTGAAGAAAATTAAAACAAGTTCACGAAAGCCACAGTACGACCTTAAGTATATCCCACCTGAATTTAGAGACCATCTCAAGAATAGATTTGACATATGGAACATTAATGACCAAAGACCAGACCAGTTGTGGGATGACATCAAGAACATCATAACGAAGAAAGCTAAGGTCATTAAAAAGACAGGAAAAAAAAGAAAAGACCAAAATGGATATCAGAAGAGATTCTGAAACTTGTTCTTGAATGTAGAGTAGCTAAAGCGAATGAAGAAATGATCAAGTAAAAGAGCTGAACGAAAGATTTCAAAGGATGGTTCGAGAAGACAAAGTAAAGTATTATAATGGCATGGGCAAAGATCAAGAGTTAGAAAACCAGAAGGGAAGAACAGTCTTGGCATTTCTCAAGTTGAAAGAACTGAAGAAAAAATTCAAGCCTCAAGTTGCAATTTTGAAGGATTCTATGAGGAAAATATTGACTGACTCAGGAACCATCAAAAGAAGATGGAAGGAATATACAGAGTCACTGTACCAATAAGAATTGGTTAAAGTTCAATCATTTCAGCAGGTAGCATGTGATCAAGAATGGATGGTATTGAGTTAAGAAGTCCAAGCTGCACTGAAGGCATTGGCAAAAAACAAGACTTCAGGAATTGACAGAATACCATTTGAAATGTTTTCACTAAGAGATGCAACACTGGAAGTGCTCACTTGTCCATACCAAGAAATTTGGAAGACCTGGCCAACCAACTCTAAGAGGTCTATAGTGTGCCCATTCCAAGGAAAGGTGATCCAATAGAATGTGGATATTATCAATGTTATTAATATCACACACAAGTAAAATTTTGCTGAAGATAATTCAAAAACAGTAGCAGCAGTACATCGACAGGGAACTGCCAGAAATTCAAGCTGGATTCAGAAGAAGGAGTGAAACTGGAATATCACTGCTGATGTCAGATGTATCTTGGCTGAAAGCAGAGAATACCAGAAAGATGTTTACTTGTGTTTTATTGACTGTGCAAAAGCATTTGACTGTGTGGATCATAACAACTTATGGATAGCATTGTGAAGAATGGGAATTCCAGAACACTCAATTGTGCTTATGAGGAACCTGTACATAGACCAAGAGGCAGTCATTCAAACAGAACAAGGGGATTGTAATGGATTGAATTGTGTCCCCCCAAATATGTATCCATTTGGTTGGGCCATGATTCCCAGTATTCTGTGGCTGTCCTTCATTTTTTTATTGTTATTCTGTGTTAAAAAGGATTAGGGAGGGATTGTAACACCACCCTTACTCAGGTTACCTCCCGGATCCAAGGTAAAGAGAGTTTCCCTGGGGTGTAGCCTGTACCACCTTTTATCTCTCAAAAGATAAAAGGAAAGGGAAGCAAGCGGAGAGTTGGGGACCTCATACCACCAAGAAAGCAGCACCAGGAGCAGAGTGTGTCCTTTGGACTCCGAGTCCCTGTGCCTGAGAAGCTCCTCGACCAGGGAAAGATTTAGGACAAAAGAAAGCCTTCCCCTGGGGCCAACGCCCCGAATTTGGACTTGTAACCTACTAGACTGTGAGAAAATAAATTTCTCTTTCTTAAAGCCATCCACTTGTGGTATTCTGTTATAGCAGCACTAGATAACTAAGACATGGATATTGCATGGTATAAAATTAGGAAAGGTGTATGTCAGGTTTGTATCCTTTCACCATACTTATTCAATCTGTATGTTGAGCACATAATCTGAGACACTGGACTATATATGAAGAAGAATGTGGCATCAGGATTGCAGGAAGAGTCATTAACACCTGCGATATGCAGATGACCAACCTTGCCTGAAAGGGAAGAGGGCTTGAAGCATTTACTGATGAAGATCAAAGACTACAGCCATCATAAAAAAAGATCCTCACAACTGGACCAATAAGCAACATCATAACAAATGGAGAAAAGACCGAAGTTGTCAAGGATTTCATTTTACATGGATTCACAATCAACACCCACGGAAGCAGCAGTCAAGGTATCAAACAACTTATTTATTGGGCAAATATGCTGCAAAAGATCTCTTTAAAGTATTAAAAAGCAAAGATGTCACTTTGAGGGCAAAGGTGTGCCTGACCCAACTATGGTATTTTCAATTGCCTCACATGCATGTGAAAGCTGGACAATGAATAGAGAGGAATGAAAAAGAATTGATGCCTTTGAATTATGGTGTTGACAAAGAATATTGAATATAGGATGGACTGCCAGAAGAAAGAACAAGTCTGTCTTGGAAGAAGTAGAGCCAGTGCTCCTTGGAAGTGAGTATGTTGAGACTTGTCTCCTATACTTTGGATGTATTATCAGGAGGGACAAGTCCCTGGAGAAGGACATCAATGCTTGGTGAAGTAGAGGGTCAGCAAAAAAGAGAAAGACTTAACGAGAGGGATTGACAAAGTGGCTGCAACAATGGGCTCAAACATAGCAACAATTGTGAGGATGGCACAGGACCAGGCAGTGTTTCGTTCTGTTTGTTGTATATAGGTTGCTGTGAGTAGGAACCGATTTGACGACAGCTAACAAAAATGACAACATGCCTTGACTAGCATCTCAGGATGGTACAAACAGTCAATGCAGTTGACTACTAACCTAAAGGTTGGAGGTTTGAGTCCTCCCAGATGCACCTCAGAAGAGAGGGCTGGTAATATACTTCCAAAAAATCAGCCACTGAAAACCCTATGGGGCACAGTTCTACTCTGAAACTCATGGGTGGCCATGAGTTGGAGTCAACTCCATAACAACTGGAAAAAAAAATGTCTTGGCTAAAAATGGAAACTTCTGTGCTACTGGGTTGTCCTAGTAGCTACTTTATGGGTTAGTAGGAATGCCAAATTTGTGAGTAGTTTCTTTAGAGCAATAAAAACACTAATAATCCCTTAAGATTACTAGTGGAAAATACTTTCATGACTGTGAACAGTGAAAAGCACTTGTAGCTTTGCAAATCTCTCTTATGCCTCAGTCACTTGTTGATGTACAAGTGCCTACAAAGCTTTTGCCTAGTCCCCATCGTGCCTGACTGCACACCCTGCAGGGGCCTGCACCCTGGGGTGGATTAGACCTTGACTGAGGCTGTAGATCAGGTAAGGATGGGTCTTGGGTGTTCTCTTCAATAGTAACCCCAAAGGGGCCATTGCATAACCTCTAGGTATCCTAGAGCTGGCCTCATGGACTTGAGTTTGTAATAGGTTACTACCATCACTCTCATCTCTAGCATAAATTTTGAAATACATCACTACTATTTTATCAACAGCAGGAGTCCTGCTCAGGGCAAAACCCAAACTGAACTTTAACGCTCCTTGCCTTAAACTGAGATGTTGCCAGTTTTAAGAAAGATGCAACTGGCAAAAGGCACTGTTTTCTCTAAACCGTGTACAACCTTCCAACTAGCAGATCTCATAGATCAAAGATTGGCTACAGTTCTGAGATAATTCAGAAGTGAACTGCAATTCTAAGAGAGACTGAAAACGGGGCTCCTCTGCTGACTTGACTGTTGAACTTCTGCTCAGCAGTCCTGTGTTTCTCTGGCAGCTTTGGAACAGTGGAGGTTTTGGTGCACACTCTTCTTGGAAGATATGCACTATATTCTTCTTGGAAGTGACCCCAGAAAGAGAGTTGGGATTACTTTTATAAGCATTGACTCTGGAAATTAGAACAGATAATCCTTCCTGGTGTCACTGCACAACTCACTCAGGGGAGGCCCATTTGTGGAGCAGAGAATCCTTTAGAAAAATTGATCCCTTCTTCCAAATAAATGGTGTGGGCTTAACTCCCAAAAGCTGAAAGCCACGAACAGGAAGAGTTGGGAGAGAACGTGAATAAATTGTTGAATTGAACTCAGTTGTACTAGAAAATGGTTATGAAACAAAAATGGAAATAATGAAAAATACGTTGCTGAAAAAAATGTGCCTGGCACTTAAGGGGGCCGCAAAGTCCATAGGGGGATTTTTATATTAAACTTGTGCAAGTTTCAGGCAGAGCTCTAGAGGGCAGCAAAGACATAGTTTCCTAGCTAAAGACGCTCACATGCACAGAGGCACATTTTTTGCATAGTGTGCCAATTTCTTTGACAGGTGTCTGGGTTAAGATAGAGTCTATATTTGATTATTATCGAAACACAGAAATTTAGGGTTTAGAGGGCTTGTTAATGATATCAAATTCGTTCAATTCTTTCATTTTACTTAAAAGGAAACAGGGCCTGAGGGGTCATCCAGTTAGATAGTGGCAGTTAAGACCCAGCTCCATCTCAATTGTGTCTTTCTCTCTGTCTCGTGCGCGCGCGCGCGCGCACACACACACACAGACACACACACACACACACGCTTGGACTCCCTCTTTCTCAAACTTAATCCAGATTCTAGAAACAGCCAATGTTTTTTCCATCCTGAAATCATTTGGTCATTATGGAGGCTTGAGTTCAAACACATATTCATGTCCTATGAAAAAGGACTGATTAGCATTCTTGAGCCTGAGGCTGGTGGTTTTTAAGTGTTGTAATTAAGAGACATTTCTCGAAAGAGCCAGCTCAACGTAAATCTCAACAAACACTTCCAGGTTTTGGACTCTAGATGGCGACATAGGACCTTTGTTTTGCTTTTTAGGCACGTCAGCAATTCCGGACTAGACAAGCCATTTGGGAAGAAACTTCATTATTGTGGTTCTTCTTGATCCTAGGTGGACTAATAGCATTTTCTCTTAGCTGCGCTAATGAGCCTGGATGCTCACTTCTCAGATGCTGTAATTATTTTCGCTATAATCCTCTGACAATGAGTGTTATTTAACAGGCATTTTTTTTTTTACTCTCTGTATGTCATACGCTTGGAAGGGTCCTATCCAGAGAGAAGAACATTTTTATTAATTTTTACACTTTATAGCATTCATGCTACAGCCGCCCCTCCATTACACTTGGACACCCCTGCCTCCTCCCCGTTTTCCCCAGCCCAGTCTTACCCTGTGACTGTATCTCCCATCATGCCTCTTGCCGGATATTTTAATTCCGTGGAATCATCTTAAAATGAGCGTAAAGGATCACACTGAAGGAAAAAGGATTCAAAGGACAATCCGGGAAGTTGGGAAAGGAGGGGTGGTACCTCATGCATTTGGTTGCTGGATCCATAACATCTCTAGAGTAGATTTCTCAAGAGATGGTCTGAGAACCACATGGGGTACTTTGAGAATGCTGAAATCCTGGGTCACACTCCAGACCTATTGAGTCAGAATCTCTTGGGGTGACGCCTGGAATCTGCCTATTTAACTAGCTCCTAAATAGACCATAGGAGTCCCTGGATGGTGCAAATGGTTAATATCCCCAGCTGCTAACCAAAAAGTTGGAAGTTCGAGTCTCCCCAGAGGTGTCTTGGAAGAAAGGCCTGGTGATCTTCTTCTGAAAAACCAGCCATTAAATACTCTGCTGGAGCACAGTTTTACTCTGACACTCATGGGGTCTCTGGGAGTCAGAGCTGACTCAACCGGTGGTGGTAGGACCACAAGGGTCCCTGGGTGGTGGCACAAATGGTTTGTGGCCAACTATCAACCTAAAGGTTGATGATTCAAATCCACCCAGAGATGCTGCGGAAGAAAGACCTGGCGATCTGCTTCCCTAAAGATTACAGCCAAGAAAACCCTATGGAGCAGTTCTCCTGGGTAACACAAGGGGTCACCATGAACCAACTCGATGGCAATGGGTTTGTTTTTTGTTTTGTGAGCTACAGCTGTAAAGAAGCTGTAGATCTTTTTTGATCAGCTGGTGGCACCCTCTTCACCTCCCTCCCTACCTGCTGCTGCTAATTTCCACTGCTGAACTTGGAGTCTAAAGTTCATAAATAAAAACAACCACCCCATCTCCCAGGACCTCCTCGCCCTTCCTCTTTCCCCAACAGTAACCTGACCTCATGGCACCTAAAGACATACAACGAGAAAGACAATGTGGGATGAAAAGCACATGAACTTTGGAGTCCTAGAGAACCAGGATTGGAATCTTGGATGAACAGGCAAGTTTTTTATCCCTCAAGGGCTTCCGTTTTATCACCTGTGAAATAAGGCTATTAGTATTTATATCTTAGGGGAGCGCTGGTTACACAGTGGTTAAGCGCTCCGCTGCTAACGGAAAAGTTAGTGGTTCAAACCTACCAGCCACTTCTCAGGAGAAAGATATGGCCGTCTGCTTCCATAAAGATTTTACAGCCTTGGAACCCCTATGGGGCAGTTGTACTCTGTCCTACAGGGTCACTATGAGTCAGCACCGACTTGATGGCAGTGGGTTTGGTTTTTGCTTTAAACTTGTGTTGAAACTCCACTCTGCTCAGCCAAATAACTGAAGCAAAATGAAGGAATCTTTCTAGAACTGTTTACTTTGAGCGGGTGAGCATTTTCACAATTAGAAGGGAAGTTTGCAATCAGTTTCTTTAATGGAAAAGGTGCTCTTATAGAATTAATCCATGCAGGCTAGGAGGAAGTCAGACTCCCGGCAGTAGATTGGATTAAAGGGGCTCCTTAAAATCAGAACTTGGGCCCTTATCGCCCTGATGGGCAATTGACAGAGGTCTTCAAACTATCATCCTTCATTGGAGCTACTTGGCACAGAATCATAACAATTTCAGAGCCTTCTGGATTTAAAAAAATTTTTTTTTTAATCAATTAAATCCATAAGTAGAAATGAGCTGTGAATATTATCCCTAAAATGACACCCTGAAACTTTCACCTATGTCATGCAGGAGTTACAAACAGCACTAAAGGGGCATAAAAAAAAAAAAGTCAAATGTAAATGCTGGGAGTGATGGTCGTGGGAAGCAATGTGCTGGGTTTTAAGTGAAAAACGAACCGT
The DNA here is from genome assembly GCF_024166365.1 of Elephas maximus indicus. Classification (NCBI taxonomy): domain Eukaryota; kingdom Metazoa; phylum Chordata; class Mammalia; order Proboscidea; family Elephantidae; genus Elephas; species Elephas maximus. The sequence continues at coordinate 48,962,886 of NC_064828.1, read as the reverse complement.
GAGTGACTATCTTGCCCCTCCAAAAATACCAGGGGAGCAGAAGGCATAGTCTCTGCCCTTGAGGACATTTTAATCAAATAACACCACACTACAGCAATGTTCCAACTCGTAGTGACCCCATGAGACAGAGTAAAATTGCCCCCATAGTGTTTCCTAGGCTGTAATCTTTCCAAGGGCAGATCACCACATCTTGTTCCTGTGGAGCTCCTGGGTGGATTTGAACCGCCAACCTTTCAGCTAGTATCCAAGCAGTTAACCATTGCACCACCAGGGGTCCCTGGGGTTGCCATGAGTCAGAATGGACTCAACAACATCCAAGAACAGCAATGCAACCTTTAAAACACTAAACTAAAAGGCTTTAGAGGAAAAATAAAAATGCAACAGTAACTAATGGTAGATTAAACTAACACTGAGAAGGAAATGAACAGCATTACGATTTGCTACATGCAAAAGTAATGTGGTTAGTCCAATTAGTCAACATTTCTCCTAGAATTTCAATGCTCTTTGACTCAGAAGCATTTAGATAATTTGAGGCCCAACTTAGTTTTTAGGATTTCCATTTTTTAGTATCTGCTATCTTTGGGTTGGAAACCCTGGTTGCTGGTTAAGTGCTACGGCTGCTAACCAAACGGTCGGCAGTTCAAATCCGCCAGGTGCTCCTTGGAAACTCTACGGGGCAGTTCTACTCTGTCCTATAGGGTCGCTATGAGTTGGAATCGACTCAACGGCACTGGGTTTGGTTTTGGTTTTGATCTTTGGGTTTAAGGAGCCCTTGTGGCACAGTGGCTAAGTACTCAGCTGCTAACTGAAAGGTTGGCAGTTGAAACTCACCAGCCACTCCTCAGGAGAAAGATGTGGCAGTCTGCTTCCCTAAAGATTTACAGCCTTGGAAATCCTGTGGGGGCAGTTTTACTCTCTCCTACAGGGTCACTATAAGTCAGAATTGCCTTGAGGGTAATGAAGTTTTTGTTCTTGTTTTTTTTAATCTTTCTTTCTTTGGGTTTGTGATTAGAGGGACAGGTGCCTTAAATGAGAGGAAACTGATCTCTTTACCACCACCCCGCTTGATTTACCTGGCCTAAGGAAGAAGAAGGAAACCCTGGTTGCACAGTGGTTAAGAGTTACAGCCAAAAGGTTGGCAGTTTGAATCCACCAGGCACTCCTTGGAAACTCTATGGGGCAGTTCTACTCTGTTCTATAGGGTCACTGTGAGTCGGAATTGACTCAACAGCAACAGGTTTGGTTTTTTGTTTTTTAAGGAGGAAGAAAAATCAGACTTTGGGCACTGTAGCTTTATATGGCACCATCATTTGTGACATCTGTGATTCCTCTGTGCCCTCCACGATGCTGGGAACAGGACTGTTGTCTCCATTTTACTGAGAGGAAAGTGAGGCAGGACAGGGTGAATGGCTTGCTGGCCACCCAGCTAGACCACAACAAAGTCAGGATTAGGACGAAGGGCTTTTTGAATTCTCTGGTACACCTCCTTTCTCTTTTACCCCTCTTTTACATTTTGGGCCAAAAGCTTGCCCCCCCCCCCCCCCCCCCCGTTAAAAACATTTCTTTCACTTGTTTTTAACCACAAAAGTCTACCCTTTGGCAATGTCCTGGGTGGAACTTTGTTTTCAGTCATTCACTTCTAACCTCCACAGGGTGATAAGATACCGGATCTCCAGGGAGTTTCAGCTGGGAGCCTGAGGGTGAAAGGTCATTTCCCTCTCCAGCCCCTGCCTGTCCTTTGGTGAGTTGCCAGGCAGCCTCTCAACCACTGATCAATCAACCCAGCCACTGACTGCTTACCAAGCTGCTAGTGCTGGTTCTGTCAAAGTAGTGATCTGCCTCCCTAACCCATCTGGCCTCTGCCGTTGCTGCCTTGCCTTTCCCACCATTCTTTTTCTATCTTGTTTTCCTCCTTTCTACTCCCTGATCATCACAGTTGCACTCATTCTAACCTCAGGAATTAGTCACTAACTTTCTGTTGACATGGGGAGGCTTCCAAAAAACTCATTCAGCACCTCATCTAGTGTAGTCAAATCGCCCAGCAATGTGGGTTTTTATGCATACAAGGTAGATAGTATGTTCAGTGGATGAAGGATATAGGCTTCTTGGAGCCAAGAGAAAACTTGCAGATCAATTGATTCAACCAATTCATTTTTACAAATGAAGAAACTTAGATGAAAAGAGGTTACATGACCCTTCTGGGTTTATACAGTTAGTGACACAAATGTTATTACCCAGATCACTGATATCCAAAAGTGCTTCTTTTCCCCCATGAAACAATCCACCTCCTACTTATTAAAACTCTTTACATAATATGTATCTAGTTCCATTCCTATTTTTTGTCTTAGATAATGGTACATTTTTCATTTGCTTCTCTCAACTTTATTCATTTATAATAATAATATGTTGTAGCTCATGCACTATTTTTAAAAATCTCAATATTTTTTCTAAATATTAAGGTAATACATATTTAATGTGTAAGATTTCACTCCCTGGGTGGTAAAAAAGGTTAATGTGCTGCTAACCTAAAAGTTGGAGGTTTGAGTACGCTCAGAGGCACTTCAGAATAAAGGCCTGGTAATCTCCTTCCTAAAAATCGATCATTGGAAACTCTGTGAAGCACAGTTCTGCTCTAACACACACGGAATCACCATGAGATGGAGTCAACACCGCAGTAACTAGCAACGGGTGTAAAATTTGGGAAGGAAAAGAACCTACTAAATCAAACCAAACCTGTTGCGGTTAAGTCGGTTCCAACTCATGGTGACCCTAGAAGACGGAGTAGAACGGCCCCATAGGGTTTCCATGGAGTAGCTGATGGGTCCAAACTGCCAACCTTTTCATTAGCAGCCGAGTTCTTAACCACTGCACCACCAGGGCTCCAAAAGAACCTATAAAGAAGAAAATAATTGTTTTTATCTGACTTCACCAATCAGAGAGAATCACTGTTAACATTTTAGTATATTTCCTCCTAGTTTTCATGTACTTTTACATTATCAAAATAATATTGTTTATAGAATTTTATATTCTGGGTCTTTTTGCCTAATGTGTTACCTGTATTGTTACAAATTCTCTGTATACATGATATCAATAGCTGCATATAGCCCATCATTTGATGGTAACAGTTATCATGCCTCAACACTGAGTATTTAGGTGGCTTCCAACTTTTCATTCTTTTAAGAAATGCTACAATAATCTTTTTGTGTACATATTTCTATGCATTTCTGATTTTTCTTGGCGGGGGGAACCTAGCACTGGAATTACTTGGTCTAAACTACGTTTTTAAGGCCCTTGATACATTTTGCCCAATTGCTTTCCAGGAAGGTGATGTCAGCTGACACACCTACCAGCAGGCTTCATAATGTTTCTTAGGGTATTTTTTCAAAAACAGTTTTTTTTTTTCCGTCATCGATTCAGGTTCGACTGGCCCATGGTCTAAAATTAAAAAAAAAAAAAAAAACATTAACATCAAGTAGATTCAGACTCATAGCAACCGTACAGGACAGAGTAGAACTGCCCCACAGAGTTTCCAAGGAGCGGCTGGTGGATTCAAACTGCTGACCTTTATTCCTGCCTCAACCTGTCTGGCTTCCTCCTCACACTCCTCCACTCTCCCCACCTTCTGTGAAGGCAAATCTGTCTGCAGAGATTCATTGTTTTCTCCTCGGACAGACAGGATGGGAAATAAGTGAAAAAAGTGTGTGGAACAGCATAATGATCCATCCCAGTTTGTACCAGTTGTCCTGGCATAATTGTTACAGCACTTCCTTTTACTTCCAAAATTGGCCTGTTTGGATAACAAAGTATATGCAAACTCTAAGTCGCATGTCTACTAAACACATAGCTTTTCAAAGCCAAGCTGTTGTTAGTTGTTATTGGGTGCCCTTGAGTCGGTTCCAATTCATAGCCACCCTGGGTACAACAAAACTGCCCAGTATTGCACCAGCCTCACAATCGTTGGTATGTTTGAGCCCACTGTTGCAACCACTGCGTCATTCATCTCATTGAGGGTCTTCCTGTCTTTTGCTGACCCACTACTTTACCAAGCATGATGTCCTTCTCCAGGGACCGATGCCTCCTGACAACATGTCCAAAGTATGTGAGATGAAGTCTCGCCATCTTTGCTTCTAAGGAGCATTCTGGCTGTACTTCTTCCAAAACAGATTTGTTCTGTCTTGCCAGCACTGGGCCATTTTTCATTAGTAAGCCCCCAGCACAGTGCCACAAAAAAGCATCAGATAATCTTCTGTACTCTTCATAGTTTAACCTTAATTTACAGTCTTACCTTAATAAAGGCTCTGGGATCTGAGCTTCAGTTTTTACATCTGTAAAGTGGAGCTAATAATACTAACTTTATAGAACTGAAAACAAAACAAAGAAAATGGTGGATTTTGCATTCTGGAAATTGCAAAACATTATGCAAATGTAATTTTCCAGAGCTTAACACAGGAATTGTCACATGGTAAGCATTCCGTAAGTGCTTGCTGATGAATGAACAGGTAAATATATTAGTAATACTACTAATAACAAATTAGCAGCCCTTAAAGGGAAAACGATTGATTCTCCTAAAACTGTAATATCAAATAGGTACCAAAACTTTGATTTACAATCCCACTCTGAAGCTAATTTATAGATGAGGTAGCCCACTCTCCCATAGGCTTGCTGTAAGGACTAGAATGGAAATAAATAATTAAATTAGGACAAGAGATAAGTGCAGCTGAAGCACTGCTGAAGGTAACACAAGGAGGCAGGTCCCTATCAAGCCAGCCCTTTCTGGAACCTCAGGACTGGCAGGTGGCAAGAGAGGCAGTTTACATTAGAGGGGCAGGACCTGCCCTACCTGGTTTTCTGGTAAAGGTCATTACCTCTAGGCAGTACTTAGCCAGGGTGGTGATTCAAATAGGATTCCTTGATGCTCTTTTAACTTGAGCTTAGGACTCAAGGGAAGTTCATGGCTTCAGTCAGTGTGAATATTTCTCTGCCTGGAGCACTTTTATGACCTAATTAGTCCCTCACTAATAAAAACCTAACCCAGTGCTGTTGAGTTGTTTCCACTCATAGCGACCCTATAGGACAGAGTTGAACTGCCCCATAGGATCTCCAAGGCTCTAAATCTTCAAATAAGCAGACTGCCACGTCTTTCTCCCACAGAGCAGCTGGTGGGTTCCAACTACCAGGCTTTCAGTTAGCAGCCAAGCACGGTGCCACCAGGGTTCCTATAAAACCCTTGGCTGTGGAGTTGATTCTGACTCATAGGCAATCCTATAGCACAGAGTAGACCTTTTGGTTAGCAGTTCAACCTTAACCACTGCACCACCAGGGCTCCAGGGCTCCTTTACCCCAAAACCATTGCAGTCGAGTCGATTCTGACTCATAGCAACCCTGTAGGACAGGATTTTCGAGGAGTGGCTGGTGGATTCAAACTGCCGATCTTTTGGTCAGCAGCCTAATGCTTAACCACTGCGACACCAGGACCCCCAGGGCTCTATAAAACAAACAAACAAACCATTGCCATCAAGTCGATTCTGACTCATAGTGACCCTGAAGGACAGGGTAGAACTGCCCCATAAGGTTTCCAAGGAGCGACTGGTGGATTCGAACTGCCAACTTTTTGGTTAGCAGCCATAGCTCTCAACCACCACGCCACCAGGGTTTCCCAGGGCTTTATAGGGCTCCTATAAACCAAAAAAAAAAAAAAAAAAACCATTGCCCTCGAGTCAATGCCAACACACAGAGACTTTATAGGACAGAGTAGAACTGCCCCACAGGATTTCTAAGGAGCAGCTGTTGGATTCAAACTGCTAACCTTTTGGTTAGCAGCTGAGCTCTTAACCATAGTGCTACTAGGGCTTCAGGGCTTCTATAAAAAAAAAAAAAATGCTAATCGATTTTTTTTTTTTCTAATTGGAAAGGGAAAGCCCAACTAGAAAACAAAGCATTGACATGAATTTGTTTTCAGCTGGTTTTTAGAAAGTGTGATTTTGGAATTACAGATGTCTGACTTCCATAGAAGACCTGATTTTCAATACCTCGACCTAAAAAGAGGAGATCCTATCAAAGAAGCAGGGATCTCAAACTAGCACTAAATACTGTTTCTGCATGTTTCTCCTAATACTGGAATTGGCCCAGTCATTTGCATTTTGTATCATCTGAGCCCCAAATAAATTACAAAAGTCATAGGATCTTTTATTGAGTCATAAAATGTTGGATAGGAGCAGAGCACGCCCTTTGTTTTAGAATCAAAACTTTTAGCTTGTAAAAATTAAAACTTACCTAGCTTGTCAAAGAGTGAATTTCCCATTCATTTGTATTTACCAGATGTGGCAAGGACTAGGGATTGAAAAAGATCTTAGAGTTCTGTGAGCACCGTTAGTAACAATGAAGACAAAAGAAGACCGCCCCCTCAATAAATTTGCTATCTAGTTGGGCTGATAGGACACATGCATAAGAAGACTGGTATTGACACAAGGTGGAAATGACAACCATTCAATTGCTTTGGGAAATCTAGTGAGCAGGAGTGAAGTGCCTTGATAAAGGTAAAGAAGCGAAATATTACCCAAACAAGCTAGGAGACGATACAATACTTTTGAGCCATGACAGTTGCAAATTTGGGCGTGAGATTTTCAGTAGTTCTTTCCTGCTTGATGAGTATCATCCAACATTCCCTGGTGTGGGACAGACCCCTACCCAAACACTTCGTTTCAGTTCTGATGACCTCATTTAAACTTTTGGTCTTGCTCATGGAAGTCTATAACCAACTGCTGTGCCTGTGCTCAAACTTAAAAAACCGAACCAAACCAAACCCATTGTCAAGTTGATTCTGACTCCTAGCAAACCCATAGGACAGAATAGGACTGCCCCATAGTGTTTCCAAGGAGCGGCTGATGGATTCCAACTGCCAGCCTTTTGGAACAGCAGCCGAACTCTTAACCACTGTGCCACCAGGGCTCCTCTCAGACTTTAGGGCTTACGTTTTTCACATTTGAACCACTGTGCTGGCCTGATTTCCCGCTTTGATTTTCCCAGCGGGTCAGTCAATAAGGAAATCTTTTAAGAGATGATCCGTTCTGCCTCCTCCTAATCAATACATGTTCCCAAGTTCTTAACCCAGTCACTTAGGTGATGCATCCTCGTAGGAACCAGACGTCACTTATTAGAGAAGTAGCAACATGAACAACGCAGCACGGCTGAAGCAGCAGAGACAGCGTTCCTCGGCAGGTCTGGAAGTATAAGATAGCCAAGGAAGGATCTTCTAAAAATATTGCAAAGGTATGAGCTTTAGGGACAGGCACATTTGAATTTGTATCCTGTATGATTCTGGACCCTATCAGAATGTCAGTGTTTTCATCTATAAAATGAAACATTATAAAACATATCTTCTAGTATTTTGAAATCTGAATGAGCCAAAATGCTTAACACTGTGGTTGGCAGCATACAGTAGCCTCTTTTCTAGGAGCATGGAAAGAATTGCTTAAAGGAGACAATGATTGTCCCCTTTTTTCTACCCTGAGAGACACGTCACAATTAATAGCCAATAATAACAATGAGGTCCTTGAAGAGAAGCAGTATTATCAAGGAAAGATTGTAAGTTTTTGCTTGTCAAAAACAGGTGAAGAATGAGGGGTTTTGGATAACTGGATAGTCTGATTAAGAGAGAATTCCTATCACATTTTTTTCACATAATGGAAACTGAATAAATATTTCCTGACTGTATTATATACTTATATGTTATACTGTATCACAGCTTTTAGTATGGATTACACCTCAACATAAAGGGAAAAAAATCCTCACAACTGGACGAATAAGCAACATCATGATAAATGGAGAAAAGATTGAAGTTGTCAAGAGTTTCATTTTTTACTTGGATACACAATCAAGCAGCAGTCAAGAAATCAAAAGATGCATTGCATTGGGCAAATCTGCTGCAAAAGACTTCTTTAAAGTGTTGAAAAGCAACGATGTCACCTTGAAGACTAAGGTGTGCCTGACCCAAGCCATGGTGTTTTCAATTGCGTCATATGCATGCAAACCTGGACAATGACTAAGGAAGACCGAAGAAAAATTGACACCTCTGAATTATGGTGTTGAAGAATGTTGAATATACTATGGACTGCTGAAAGAATAAACAAATCTGTCTTGGAGGAAATACAGCCAGACTGCTCCTTAGAAGCAAGGTTGGCAAGACTGTCTCACGTACTTTGGACGTGTTATCAGGAAGGATCATTCCCTGGAGAAGGACATCGTGCTTGCTAAAGTAGAGGGTCAGCGAAAAAGAGGAAGATCCTCAATGAGATGAATTGACACAGTGACTGCAACTAGGGGCTCAAGCATAGTCACAACTGTGAGGATGGCTCAGGACGGGGGATGTGTTTCATTCTGTTGTGCATAGGGTCGCAATGAGTTGGAACCAACTGAACAGCACCTAACAACAATAACATATTATATATGTTGTTATTGTTGTTGTGTGTCACAGAGTCAATTCCAACTCACAGCAACCCTACAGGACAGAGGAGAACTACCTCGTAGAGTTTCCTTGGCTGTAGTCTTTACAGGAGCAGAACTGTCCTGCGGAACTGCTGCTGGTGGGTTAGAACCACCAACGTTTTTGTTAGCAGCTGAGTGCTTAACCATTTTGCCACCAGGGCTCCTATGTTATATATAAAACCACCTATGTTTTTTTTATGTTATATATTTTTTTATACTGCACATGAATTCCTAATTCTCCAAATAATATAATTATCTGCCAATGAACCATGTTAAAACCACGCAAAATAACAAATTACCTTTGTGGGAAGGATAGTATTCAGACAGTATTTCAGGATCCTTCAGTGCCCAGGGATATTACTTTGCATATTAGTTCTCATTGGGTGATACAAAAGTGGAAGTTTATTGTCCGTTGTTGTTAGTTGTTGTCATAAAAGTAGAATAGCTGTATTTTAAGGAGAAATGTTCTTTTGCACACTTGAAGCATACTTGGAAGTGTAATCCTACACTTTAAAAACTAATAGTATATTGTTGAAAAATTATGTGTATATCAAATTGTGGTACATAAAATAATATGCTAAATACTCTGGAGGAATTCGCTATTAAACATTCACTTTAAATGAGAACCGTTGTAAAGCAATCCCTCATTCCTAGGAATGAGAAAATTGCGTAGGAAGTTTTCAGGAGTAATGTGACTTCTTTCATTATTTCTCACCTAGCCACACTTTAAAACTTCTGCGCTTTTCTCATTAAATTAGCTATTACCTGAACCTCCTGGAATTACCAAAAACTAAGTACCATTTTGAGCAAAATGCTATTTTTTTTTTTCACTGTAAGGCAAAAACTTAGCATAAAACTCTAAGCATGAGAAAGTTTGGGTTGCCTTTTATTTACAGTCTTTATCAAGCAAATAATATTCATATTTTGAATTATGCAAATAAGCATTTACATGATAAATCGTAATTGCTCTCAGACAGCTGTTTATAATTGGGTAAATGAGACACACTTTTAAATTGTCTAAATACGTACTTACCCATGTTTACGTGTTTATACACCAGACTGTAACTCTCGCCAATCAGCTGTTACCACCTATTGTGTCTTATACAGGCCAGAACTTTTGAGGACAAATAGTGAAATTCCTTTTTAATTTGTTCTAGGATCAGAAGGATTACCAGTTCCTTTGGATAAGGGGTGACTTCTTATACCCCTTGCCTGTGGCATTCCACAATACCTCAAGCAGAAAAAAGATTTTATATCACTTTAGTTGGGTGGGAAATTAATCCTGTCTCCTTATCTATGAATCAGAATCCACTCTGCGACAATGAGTTTTTTCTTCTTATCTGATCAGACATACTGTAGCAAAGAAGAAATGTGTCCCTTCTAATGCAATGTTTTTACTCCTAAAAGCTCATTTGTCTTATATTTAGCAATATAATCTTGTCAATTAAAAAAAAAAAAAGGATATTTCTTTTGAAGAATACAGAAGAAAATAGAGAGCACGATGCATGTTCTGAAGAGGCTTACAATCTGATTAAGAAGGTTAAATTGGCGCAAATGTAAAACGTTCAGAGAACAATTAAGAGGAAAGCCAAATGGTCTTGACTGTAAGGGGTAACTGAGCTTAAAAAAAAAAAAAAAGGAGGGAGGTAGGCCAAGTGGCCTGGGATGTGATAGTCTAGCTTTTGAGGGCTGTAGGAGCTCGCCTCTTCTCCCTGAGGAATGGGAACTCTCCAGCTGCTGCAGGGTAGGCAGAGATGAGGAATGCACATCCCTGTTCCTACCACATTCACCCCTAACCTCCAGGGAAATTCAGGAGCCCTATACAGACACAGGAAACCCTGGTGGAGTAGTGGTTAAGAGCTATGGCTGCTAACCAAAAAAGTTGGCGGTTTGAATCCACCAAGGCACTCCTTGGAAACCCTGTGGGGCAGTTCTACTCTGTCCGGTTGGAATCAACTCGATGGCAATGAGTTTCAGTTGTTTCCTTTTTTTTTTTTTGGTATGTAGACACAGCCTTCCCATGAAGTACATTCTCTCCAACCCATTTTTTCCTAATAGGAGCAGGATTCTACCTTTTGTGTTTGTTTGTTTTTCAATCTTGGTGCACGTCCCTTTGCTTTCCTAAAGCAGCGTGGAGGAGTGGAGAAAACTATGGACTACTTGTTGTGGGCTCGCAGTCCACATTTCTCCTGTCCTGGTCCACTCTGTTGTTGTTGTTAGGTGCCGTCGAGTTGGTTCCGACTCATAGCGACCCTAAGTACAACAGAACGAAACACTGCCCGGTCCTGTGTCATCCTCACAATCTATGCTATGTTTGAGTCCATCGTTGCAGCCACTGTGTCAATCTATCTCAAGAGTCTTCCTCTTTTTTGCTGACCCTCTACTTTACGAAGCATGATGTCCTTCTCCAGGGACTGGTCCCTCCTGATAACGTGTCCCAAAGGAAGTGAGACGAAGTCCCTCCATCTTCACTTCTAAGGTGACTTCTGGCTTCCAAGACAGGTTTGTTCGTTCCTCTGGCAATCCATGGAGTAGTCAATATTCTTCTCCAACACCGTAATTCAAATGCATCAATTCTTCTTCAGTCTTTCTTATTTATTGTGAGCTTTTGCATGCATATGAGGCAATTTGAAATATCTTGGCTTGGGTCAGGTGCACCTTAGTCCTCAAAGTAGCATCTTTGCTTTTTAACACTCTGAAGAGGCCTTTTGCAGCAGATTTTGCCCAATGCAATACATTGTTTGATTTCTTGACTGCAGCTTCCACGGGGTTGGAGCACTGGTGGTGCAGTGGTGAAGAGCTACGGCTGCTAAGCAAAAGGTCAGCAGTTTGAATCTACCAACCATTCCTTGGAAACCGTGTCAGGCAGTTCTTCTCTGTCCTTATAGGGTGGCTGTGAGTCAGACTCGATGGAAATGGGTTTGTCCTGGTCCTTTTTAGGCAAATGCATTTGTTTCCAATTTGTCTGATTCTGTTCCTACATGGTATTTCAGAGAGAACTTTTACTACAAAATGCTCCAGCTGCAATGAGAGGTCTCAAGTCCTCCTTCCTTCTGGGACTCACACACTGGGAAGAATGAATCTGAAACATAGAGGTGGGGGAGGGGGACTGAAGCAGCTACAGAGGCGCCCGGGACTGAAAGCATTAGAGCTCCGGAGGCCAGACTCTATCCTTCCATTTAGTGCAATGAGAGCCTTTACACTGTCAGCAGAAATTCGAGAGCCGTAGCAGTAAGTAGGCCTGAAGCCGAAAATCTGAAACTGGAGTGTCTAGATAATGCCACTAAGTTTAAGGAATTTTTTCCTGTTAGGAGAAGAAAACCTGCTTTAGAGACTAGCAGTGCAGAGTGTGTGGAAATAGAAAGAACCCTAGTTTAGGAAGATCCAAGTTCCAAGCCAGGCTCCGTGAGATGCTGGACAAGTCAGCCAACCTCTCTAGGTGCCTCAGTTTCTTCTTCTGAGAAAGGAAGAGGTTGAACAAGATAAGGTTCTCTTCAGCTCTGTGACAGGTGATTCTAAACTTTATTGAAGGGCAGCTCCACATTGACTATCTGAGGGATAGCCTCTCCTGCCCAAGATACATCATCATAGTAACAATCACCATGATGTATTGTTGTTATTTGCCATCAGATAAATTCCAAATTATGGCAACCCCATGTATGCAGCGTAGAACTGCTCCATAGGGTTTTCAAGGGTGTGACCTTTCGGAAGCAGGTCACCAGGCCTGTCTTCTAAGGAGTGGGTTCAAACTGCCAACCTTTTGGCTAGTGGTCTAGTACTTAACCATTTGTTCCACTCAGGGATTCCTGAGCACCTACTAACTGTGGGTGAGCACTGTGGCAGGTACTTTACATAGGATGTCTTGTTAATCCTTACAGCACCATATCCCTATGAAACTCACCTCACCGCTGTCAAGTCGATTCCGACTCATAGTGACCCTGAAGGACAGAGTAGAACTGCCCCATAGAGCTTCCAAGGAGCGCCTGGCAGATTCAAACTGCCAACCTCTTGGTTAGCAGCCGTAGCACTTAACCACTATGCCACCAGGGTTTCCATATCCCTATGAAATTAGTATTATTATTTCCTTTTATAGTTGAGGAAACTTGACCCAGATCTTTCAGGTCTCATTGGTAGAGTCAGACTTCAAACCCGGATCTGGTCCTGTCTGTCTGATCCTCAAATCTGGTACACACTGGAAAGAAAAATCAGGTTGCTTATTCTGGACTATGCCTTACATTTGACTAGCTCATCCCCAGTACTAGTTCAGTGTCTAGCACCCATGAGTTACTCATAACATATTTGGGGATTACAATTTTCTCAAACTTCTGCCTCTTGATGAATCTGCCTGCTACTGTGTGTGTGGAAGTGGGGCAGAGGGGGGCCGTGTAAATTTGTGTAATCCAACTGACTATTTAGTGCTCGCTCAGTCTCATTAATAGCCTTCTGAGGTGTGACTACTGGCCACAGAAGCCAGAGGCAGATCTTCTGCCATTTTGGTTGTACTTGGAGGAAGAAAATTGGCTGTGGATACAAGTGTAGCATGAGCCAGGAATAAGACAATTCCTCCTGAACAAGGATCTGGGTGGCTGGCTGAGCCCCAGGCTCCAGGTCCCTGTCTGTCTCCAGAATTGAGGCCAATCACCTTGGGTGGTCGCTCCCAGGGCCATTATGCACGTGCAGCTTTCTGCCTATTGACATTAGGGGATGTGCCCCCACCTTCTCTTTGTTTCATCCTCAATTTAAGACCCATTTGTTCTCACTGGCTTTTAACTGGTTTTCAATCTATGTTCATTGCTTGGGTGAGTTAACTTTTTTCTTTTTTTTTTTTAATGCAACTTGCAAAGGATTTCTGTGCCATTCAGTTAGCATTGTGAGAGGCTAAGCTGTTTGGAAACAAATATAACTTAGACCAGATGAAATCACACTCTGCTAGTCACAGGGACACTGCTAAAAAACAAACCGCAGCCCACAGATACCTAGATATTAGCCTCCATTCCCTAAGTGGACTTTGAAAAAGCTGCAGGTCTTCGGTCCCTTAATTAACATCTGAGCCAAACTCCCAGCCTTTTCTCCTCTAAACTTTCTCATGTGCTGCTCCAGAGGGGATAAAACTGACTTCGTGCCACTTGCCTCCCCTTTACCAGTCTCCAGCTGGGAAATTGGATGGAAATGGGTGATCACCAAGCTGAGGCAGGCACTCCCTCTCTCCTCCCTTCCTTCCTCCAGTCCTTTCTCTCCCTTTGCTCAGTCCTATCCACCTCCATTCCCTGCAAACAATCTCAGATTCAGTTAGAGGTGCTGGAGGTTTTCCTCCTGTGCTGCCCTTTGGGAATGCTCTTGTGAAAACCAGCTGATGGGAGAATGAGGATCCCACCCTGACTTCTCTAGGATTTGAACAGTAAAAATTCTCAGGAATAGAAGAAGAGTGTGAATCATGAAAAGAGATCTTCTTGTGCCTTTCCTAATTGTCCTATAAAAGAAATTATGAAATGATACTTTATGGAAACTGGGTGATTTTCATTTCATTCTTAACATAGAAGAAACCTGAAGGCTAAATTCCCCAGATAGAGACTGCTCATGATATTGTATAACCCGCTTTTATGATATCTGAGCTTTCACACAGTTCATGACAAGATCATTTTGATAAGTAAAAAATAGAAGGTCTAACTTTAGGTACATATATTATTTCTTTGACTTTTCCCTCTAAATTTGTTTTCCAGCCTAACCCCTTTACGTAAGAAAAAAATATATATTATTGTTGTTTTGTTTCTTTTTTTAAGCAGCTAAAGCCAAAGAAACAGCTAAAATCCAAAGTTCGGCCATCCATTTTTTTCTCACACCACGAACCACCCAAACAGACACATCTTCCAGGGCCTAAGAAGTGAATTCCCATTAAGTTCAAAAAAAAAAAGAAGTATGCATGTCTTGATGGCATAGTCATCCAGAACTATATCAGTCTAGTTTTTCTAAACTCATTTGATGAAAGGAGCTGAAAATGAAACTGAGCAATGGAAACCCACAGCTCACGGCCCATTGTGCCACGGCTGGATCATGTGGGCCATGGACAGAGGAAAGCTGGAAACAGACTTGCTTACACAGTGGGGTAGTAACCTGGCTTCAGCTACAAATTAAATGAGAGTTTGATAAGCAGGTGGAATTAAAAAAAAAAAAATACAGTGAGAGTTTTGTGAAGTGCTTTCTTAAGTTTCCTCAGCTTCATGTTACAAAGCAAAATTCTATATGTTAAGGATAAGCCAACAACAGCTTAGGATGGAGTTTGTTAAACAAAATAAACTTATCCAGTAGGAGACTTTCTTTTTTTTTTTTTTCCTCTCATACCAAAGTTAAAAATCTGTAAGTATATATTAAAGCCTAATTTCTCATCTAGGGGATACTGAAACTATCATTTAAAAAAATCCATGAAAAGTATAGCTTTACCATACATAAAAAAAATACATACATTGTGCTAAATATATTCTCTATATATATTTTAGTAACAAGGAGAATTTTCTTAGATAGTGCCATTTCTTAACTGCTTCCTAACTTGAATAAGTCCAATACATGGGTTTTAAGATTGGGGCAAGACAAATCAAAAAATAAATTTCTCAAGAAACTCTAAACACCCTTTTTCATACCCTGTTGTTGAGATAAATCTAAGCCCACAACACCCAGTGTTGAGCTTTGTCATTTATACATTTGTCTGATGGCTCCAGAGGTAGTTTCCATGGTAAGCTCCCTGTGCACAAGAAGCAGGGTGAGTGGAATGTGTCCTTCTAATGAAGAACTTTTCACTGACAGTGATAAAGGCCAAGAACCTCCTTCCCACAAATGATTGAAAAACAGAACACGAAGGACATTTTTATTTTGTTTTGTTTGTGTGGCATGTGACTTCAGTGCAAATATCCATTTAATCAAGATTACAAAGACAACCACCTTTCCTGGGTAAGGGATTTCCAGAGACTGCAGTAAACATATATAGCTCTTTTACTTTTTTTTTTGGTGGGAAAATTCCTGCAGGTTGTCATTTCATGCTTCCGTTGTGTACTTTTGCCTCCCCTAAAAAGAGGAAAAGAGATTTTTCTTTCCCAAAGGAAATTTTGAGAGTACACTAAATAGAATCTTAAAAACAAACAACTTGAGGCATTTAAAAAGTTGAAGTTTATCTATTGCAATTTCCAGAAATGTACTTTAGAAAAGAATTGACTGGAATTTGATGAGATCAAATTTAACCTATAGCTCTAAGATATTTTTTTCTCTCTCTCCCCCTTTTATCGTTCCTTTCTAATACCCGCCGTCACAGTAGGCTCTTCTCTTTAGGTCCTCTTCATCCTCCTCTTTAATTTCTTCAGTTCCTGCCACTCATACAGTGGTAACATTAGGGCCAGCACTGTCTGTCTGCTTTCCAATCTCTCCTTAAACTTTGATTCTTCTAGAAAATCTATCCTGACTCAGGAGAACAAGTGAGCACATTTGGTAAACACTTCCAAATGTATAAAAACATAAAGTGGTATTATTATTACTACCAGTATTATCACCATAAATAAGAAAGTGAACTATTTGAGTCTTTAGCCCTCTGAAACAGACTGTGGTCTGTGTGGTCGTGAAAAATTAGCAAATATTTCTCCAGACTAGTAACTGGTTTAGGGTTTAGTTTAAATTGCTGTCCAATAATACAGAAATTATAACTCACTTTAATAATGCAACCCTTTTAAAATTACCAAAGTTGATCTCAGAACAATGTAAAGTTATTTTAAAAGAGGCAAGAGGGAGCATTATAATGCTTGGGGAATTTAAGAAAAAAATAATAACTGGCTTGAACTGAAGTGTTGGTGGTTATAAGCGCACATCGCAGGCAGTCCTGTGTGAGGTATTGGGATGGGTGTCATAAAATATGTTCCTGGAGTTAATCTACCCCGTCACGGTCTGTATGTGACGGTAAGTTTGCCTTAGGGCCCGGACCTTTATTTTATAAACATAAATAAGAATCTTTGTGTTACATAAACTCTATCTGCATCAGTCAAGCAAAGGACTATAGCCCCAGTACCTTAATTTAAAAGGAAAAAATATATATATATAAAAGAAATTTGGTTATGGACAAATAAATTTGACAGCTCCCTTCCCTAAGTTATCATATTATTTTTATGCTGACAATTTACATTCCATGACATCACAGCTACTCTTACTTTACCACTAGAAGGCATGAGAAAGACCAGAAAGATTTAATAAAGTAGTTTTAAAATTTTTAAAGTTATTTGCTAGCTCTTTAGGAAATGGAGACTCTAGAGAATTAAATACATTTATTTTTAAATTAATTGACCCAATTTACATCTATATATTTTATCATGTATACACCTAAGCAACTAGATAAATATATTAGGGAAGAGAAACTTTCCCCCTGGGGATCAAGAACAAAAAAGTCAATGCAAAGTCAATATTTTAAGGGACCTAAGGTTGGAGCTTTTGAATCTTGTCATTTTGCATAAAACAATAAAATCTAAAGCCCATTTCAAAGATGTACTAAATCCCCAGCCTGAAAGTAATTGCTGTTCCTTGTCCTGTGTGTATATATCATCAATACAAGTAAGAAAGAATTCCAGCCAGGCCTGGACCACCACCAAGCAATTGATTATTAGCCATTAAAAGGGAAATGTTTACTTATTCATGGCAACTAGTTTTCAGAAGGAAAGGCAAAGAGGTCTTATTTTAAATGCTGCCTTTTCTTCTCATCCTAAGACCAATCAAGATCATCCACTTCGTCTTGGAAGTGTCAAAAGCCCATTTTTATTTTCCTTTCACTATTTTAACCAGATACTGATAAAGAAGGGAGAGCAGTTGCTATGAGGCAAAGAAAAATGTCCTGGCAGTTGAGGGCCCTTCATCTATCAAGGGGAATTTGCAATCTTACCTCTCTTCAATACTGTATAGATTTGCAGGATTTTCTGAAACACTTAGCCAAAATGGAAAGATTTAAAAACAGAATGCAAGATATAGAGGCAATCTTTTTTTTTTTTTTCCAAAATCAAGATATTTTAGTTTTATTTCAGAATTTTCTAGTCTTAAATTCTTAAGCTTGCAGCAGTGATGATAATCTCTGGATAACATTTTTGAAAGGACGATTAATGCAAACTGCTTAAGTATTTTCACTGTATATCACAGATGCCTAAAGATTCAAAACTCCTGTTGGGATTGGGATGCACCACTTCCAATTTGAGGAAAACAAATACCTACCTAATTAAATAATAATATTCACCAGCTAAGTTGAACTGTAAAATAAGTTCAAGTGTAAGCAAGACAAAAAAGAATTTGAAAATCTGGAAAGAACATGCACTTAGATTTTCACTTGTGAATCTAAACATCTCTCATAAATTGGAGCATATATATAAAACAAATATCTATTGACCCAATATGAAAACAGTTTTCTCCTCCCACGTATTCAAGTTAATCTGATATGAAGAGACAATAAAGAAAGCACCTTTAAAAAACTAATTTTGGCTCTCCTTTCCCCCACTTCTTCAGAAAAACCTGTTGCGGTTGAGTCAATTCCCACTCATAGCAACCCTACAGGACAGAGTGGAACTGCCCCATGGGGTTTCCCAGGAGCAGCTGGTGGATTCAAACTGTCAACCTTTTGGTTAGCAGCCTGAGCTCTTAACCACTGCACCACCAAGGCTGTTTGAATGGAACAACCTCCTGGAGTCCCCAGGCTCTAGCTTGCAGAGATAATCAGATAAGGCCCTAGAGCAGGGCTGAGAGGAAGGCTGGACTACTGCAGAGGCATTAAGGAGCAAGTAAATGAGAGGTAAGCTCAGGATGGGGGTAGGAAAGTTGCAGGGTTTTCTAGAGCCAGGAGGAAAAGGGTTTCCCTAGAATACCCAAAACGAGGACTGGGTGGCAGCAACACTGTTTCCAAGCCAAGGAATGTGAGGCTAGAAGTAATACTTGGAGCTAATCCCAGAACCGGGTCCTCCCCACAGCACAACTGCTAGATGGGGGGTGTATCTCTGCTTTTGGAGCCAAACACTAAGAGTAAAAACAAATATTTGATGCTGAAGAGCTCTTAAGAACTGAAGAGCGCCATTTACTTATTTCTACACGTTAGTGTGGGCTTAGGATGTTAAATAGATTAAAAGGCTAAAAGAGGTCAGCCACTGGAGGAAAGAAGGACTCTTCTTTTGCTTCTCCTGACTTGGTTCTCTTTCCAAAATTTCTATCCACCCCACCCCACTCCTGTGGAGGGTCCTTGGGAAATGTAAAAGATGACGCATCTTCTCTGAGAACACCCTGGAGAATGTGGAGTCAGTCTTGAGGATGAGGGTACAAGAACCCAAGGGAGGAGACAGTCCAAAGTCCAAACTGGTAAACGTTGCAATAAAGATGGTTTTAGAAAAATTCCAAAGATACGGATCAAAAAAAACTGGTAGGGTCTTTAGAAATCACCGAACGTATTGTCTGTCCTTACAGATGAGAAGAAAATAGAGGTTCCGAGTGGTGAGGTGATTACAGCTAGTTAGAGGCAGAGCTAGGACGTGAACCCACATCCGCGACTCCCAAGCCAGGGCTCCCTCAACCTGACGCTCGGCCCGAATTTTGGTCTGTCCCAACACTTCCTAGGACTTTGTCAGGGTCCTCTCTCCGACTCTTGCCTGGCACAGGTTGTCAGACATCGTCCTTTGGCCAGAGAGAAGCCCACTAGGCCCTGGGCCAGGCTGCGACCTGCCTACCCTCTAGAACGCCTGAGTTTGGGTACTGCGCCGCGGTGGGCTCCGGGTTTCCCACCTCCGCCCGCCGCCGCCGCCGCCGCCCTCACCCCACCCTCCTTTCCTCCCCGGCCCTGTCTACAGGGAGGACAGCCAAGTCATTTCAATTTAATCTTATTTAAAAAGACATAACTAATAAATCTGTATTGCCAGGGCCGCGGAGAGACGGCCAGCAGAGTCGATCGTGCTCCCAATCCCATTGAACCCCATTGAAAACCATGACAACATGGGACAAGCTCCGATTTATCCCGGCGCACTAAAGCGCATTGTGAGCTGCCGTCAATCACGCATTATTCCCGGGCTGAACAAATGCAAAATCTTGACTGGAACAAATGCTTCCAACAGGTCCGGGGCGTCGAGCTCCATTTCCCCTTTGTCCGCAGCCTAGCAGTTGGCCCGTATTGGGGTAGCCTCCGCCCGACCACCCAGCGCGCCGTGGGCTGGACCTCGCAGCCCTGGGCGCCCCGGGCACGCTTGACAGGAAGGCTGTCCCAGAGGGTGTGCGGGGCCCAGCGGGGCCGCGGCCGCCGCACCCGAGTCAAATCCGTGTTTAGCCCAGGTCCCAGCCAAGTCAGGACCTGGGGTGCGACACCCCGAACGCCGCGGCCTTCACTGAAATTTAGGGACCAAATCCCCAAACCACTGACGGTGGCAGGAGACGCCTCGGAGCGCGCGCTCCTTGCGCACTGTACTGAAATGCAGCGTCCTCTAAGCTGATCATTTTCTCGGGTGGGGCTGTAGGGACTAGAAGGTCCTGGAGAAACCCTGAATCAGCCGTCTCAGGAGTCCGCAGTCGGCTTTTCAGCCCCACAAGTTCTGTCCTAATTAATTCTCCCAACCGGTCCCATCCCGGACCAGCCGGGCAGCCGCACGGGGTGACCCGCCCTGGGAGCAGGGGGCTCAGGCCTGAGGTCTGCTCCGGGGAGAGACTGCTGTCCAGGCCCTGGGCCTGAAATTGAGGCCGCCCAGCCGAGGGGCACAGGTGGAGCCAGAGCGGCTGGCGGGGCATAGGAGGCCCTCAAACCTTGGA
Source organism: Elephas maximus indicus (assembly GCF_024166365.1). Lineage (NCBI taxonomy): Eukaryota > Metazoa > Chordata > Mammalia > Proboscidea > Elephantidae > Elephas > Elephas maximus. The sequence goes on along the minus strand of NC_064828.1, from coordinate 48,942,615 downwards.
AGGCAGACCTGTGGAACGCTGCCGCCCGTGACCCCTAAAGCGGACCTGGGCCCAGCTCTGCCTGGCGCAGCCAGTGGGTTCGGAGCCCGAGACAGCCAGTGGCTGGGCGGGGCTGGGGCAAGGAGCCGACACTTCTGACCTGAGCAGTTTTGCCGGATTCCCCTCCGTTTTGCTGGCCTGGGGTGACAGACACGAAGCTTGAGCTCCCTGGATGCTATCAGCCTTTCCCCAGAATCCCTGAGGCTATTAGGGACGTTTGAGGTGTGGGGAGGTTCCCAGAGGCCTTCGAAACTCCCGAGGAGGTAATAGAGGTGCCAGCAGGGCCAGGCCGCTTCTCGACGCCTGCCTGGAACTTCTCGTCCCTGAATTCTTAGAAGGCCCCAACCAAAAAGAGAAAGGGAGCGCGCCAGATTTAAACGCTGCCTTGTAAATCACTTTTCGAATGACTGCGGGAAACGAACACTCCAGCAAACAAACTTGAGGAATAAAGCAATCGGAATAAATTCCTGGGTGCTCATAAACCCACCCATGTCGCCCCACCCTCCTCGGTTCTCCCGTCGGGCCAGGCTCCGTGTCAACACCGGGGAGGAGGAGGAGGAAGCTGGGGGGTGGAATCGTCGGGAGGGTGGTGGTCACCGCTCGCCACCCAAGATGTTATTCAATGGCAACAATCCCCATTATCTGTCCCCACTTTGGGCTAATCAGACAGAATCGCTAATACCGAGGGCTGCTTCCTGCCGCCTCTGGGAGGTAACAGGGCGCCGAGAGGCGGGGGGAATGGGCGGGGCAGCGGGCGGAGGTGGCACCTTCCGGGCTTGAGGGGGCTCTGGCCCAGCGCTCATTCAGGTACTTAACACCCGGAGACCCGGACCTCTGTTTTCAAAGCGGCGGGGGTGGGGAAGGCTTCTTATATAAACAGGGGTTCCGCTGTAAACGCGCTAATATCTTGGAGGCAAGCCCATGGCGAGCGCCTCCCATGCCCACCCGTAGCAGCGGCGTCGTCCGACGCCCCTAGTTTCCGAACCTTCCCTGCCCCGCCTACTTGTAGGCCATGGCCACCACTGGACGCCTCAGCTTCACCGTGCGCAGCCTCCTGGATTTACCCGAGCAGGACTCGCAGCACCCGCGGGGGCAGGAGCCGGAGCCGCGCTCGCCCTTGCGCCTCGGCCCCTGCGCTGTCTGGTTGGAGCCAGACCGCGGCCACTACCCCTGTGAGTGAGCGGAGGGCGACGGCGGGGGTGGAGAGGGGACTGTGAACTAAGAGCCTGCCCCATGCAGGGCTGGGAAGCTGAAATTCCAGCCTAGCATCGAGATTTCCTCACTTCGGAGCAGAGTCATTTCGGAGGCTCTGTCCCGCTTCAAGCCCCGGTTCAGTGCGTCCCGGCCGGCACAGCCTGAGAGCAGATTCCCGCGCCCTGCACTAACGCCCAGTGTTTTGAGTTTCTGCTTCTGGGGTCTCCGAGGCATCAGAATATTTAGAATACGGCCCCGTTCTCGGTCTGGAATGGCACCGTTGACGAGCCCAGGCTCCCTGCGTTCAGAGGTGTGCAAATCCAGGCAAACTGTAGTGCAGTAGACCTGGAAGTGGCCCGTGTTGGTGACCCAGTTTGCAGTAAATTCGTCTGCCAGCGTAGTGCGGATGGTGTAAGAGGGGCCCGGGGCAGGTTCCTCTGGGGCGCGATCTCAGACCCGGTGATGACTGTAGTGATAGGAATGAGGTCACTGGGTTTGGAGAGATGGGCGTCCAGATGTGCGCACAGTGAAGGAGGAAAACGGCCTCGCCCCGGCATTGGTGTGCAAGCGGGGGCACCCTCTGGCCGGTGGCTACCGCGCCAACGCGAGAGGTGTAGCGGGCGCGTTGAGGGGCAGCCTACGCCTCACCACGCCGTATCTTCTTTGCTGTCTTCCTAGCCTCAGACGAGAGCATCCCGGAGACCAGCCTGCCCGATTCGTCGCAGCGGCAGTCCCCACGACCCGCGTCGCCAGGCTCAGACTCTGAGAAAAGGAAGAAGCGGAGGGTGCTGTTTTCCAAGGCGCAGACGCTGGAGCTGGAGCGGCGCTTCCGGCAGCAGCGCTACCTGTCGGCGCCTGAGCGCGAACAGCTGGCGCGCCTGCTGCGCCTCACGCCCACGCAGGTCAAGATCTGGTTCCAGAACCACCGTTACAAGCTGAAGCGCGCGCGTACATCAGGAACAGCGGGGTTGCCGGACCTCACCGCTGCCACTGAGCTGCGCGCCGCGCCCGGCCTGCTGCGCCGCGTGGTGGTGCCGGTACTGGTGCGCGATGGGCAGCCGTGCGGCGGCGGCGAGGCGGGCACCGCCGCAGCCCAGGACAAGTGCGGCGCCACCTCGGCCGCACCCGCCTGCCCTCTTACGGGTTACTCCGCCTTTGGTCCCAGCTCGGCGCTCAGCTTCTTCCCCGCGTACCAGCACTTAGCGCCTTCCGCCCTAGTCTGGAACTTGTGAGGCCGCCGCGAGACGCGGGCACCTGGGGCTACTCCGGACCATGGAGAGTTCGGCAGTCGGAGCACCGCTTGAGCCGGTGACCCGGAGCGTCCCACGCCGGCTCCCTGAGGACCCCAACCTCCTTTGTCGCGGGCCCGCCCTCTCCATCCCTCAAGGAGGTGCACGCAGGAAACTTTCGCCTAGATCCTTCCTCGCCCTTTCCCTCGACCACCAACCCCAGAGCTAGGTTTTACAGCTTGAACCTTATTTGTATATTTTAAAATAGTCATTTGTATGGGAAGCAACGTATTTTAAAAGAAATAGAATATTTTTCCTCTTTGTGGTGCGAGAATAAAATATGTGGGGTTGGGTCCTCTGCGCGCTTGCCGGGACCTTGAGGTGGGACCACGGGACCAGAGTTCTGGACGCCCAGCCGCTGCTGACGCGCTAAGTCAGGGTCCACCCCGAGTTGAGTCGGAGGGCAGATTGCAGTCCCAACATGGCTTTAGGAAAATGGGAGGGGTGGTGGCAAAAAGAGGGGTGGCGGGAGAAAACAGAGGGAGCCCTAGGGTCCTGGTCAGCTGAAAGAGGCTCTGGAGTGACGCGAGGCCCCTCTGGGCTCCAGGAACCGTTGGCTTTTCAAACACCAAAAGTCAACCCTGTCGGCCAAGACAGGGAATAGTGAGCTATTCCAGAGGGATATTTTTGAGATGTGCCCTCAGGGTTGGGTGCCGAGTGCACCAAACCCGGAGCAGCTCAGGCCTGGTCATAGGCCCCCAATTTCCAGGGTGCTGGAGCCAAGGACACGGGATCCGGAGAGCACACGGAGAACTGGTAATCTCCAGTTAAGTAAATGCCTCGCTTGGTAGCTGTAATTTCCTGTCTCTTCCTAGAGCAGCATCAAGCCGGGATGGGGCAGGGAGCAAGGTGGTGAAGAAATCAGTGGGTGGTAGGGAACCACTGGGGCAGAGTACTGCCTCAGGGCGCTCCGGGAAACTCGGCTGCGGGCTGAGAAAGTACCGCCTGGGGCACGCCTGTGGGAGCGCTGGTGGCCGGACTTTGGGCCGGGATCATTGGTCGGTCTCATTTTACCCGCGTCCCAAATGCTCATCAGGCTCGGGAATCAATCCTATTCACCCTGGCCCCCTTGGGTTTGGAACTCATCCCCTCCTCGGTATCCAGAGCCGCAAGGTTTACTACGCAGGTGGCGCTTCTCTCGGAGAAGGGGTGGCCACCTCGTTCCCTTGCGCCCACTTCAGGGACATGCGCTCGCTGAGAGCAGTTCCAGGCCATCCGGCCCTGGGAGTGGAGCGAGGGCCGGATGAGATCTGTAAGGAGTAGCCATTGGGCCTGTTTGGAGCCCTAGCTTACTTGCCCGAGGAAGAGGAGAGGAGAAGGAAGGATGGCGACTAAGCGTTAACACCTGGAATTTTGGGGGGTAGAGGGAGAGAGAAGAGGGCAGAGGGGGAAGGGGGTGGTGTGTTTAGGTCTCAGCTGCCGGCCACCTTGTCTTCCATATGGATGCGGCTATCTTAGAAGAATCTCGATCCTTAAACCTCCTTTTGTCTTGGGGAGTGAAAGGACATTGTCAGGCCTGAAAAGGACCTAGACAAAATCCACACTGTTTCAATTCAGGATCCTGTTTAATCAGTCCCTGGTGACAATGTAGTGGGTGTTAGGCTGGACAATGGTATCTTTTAAAACCTTGTGGCCTTCAGGAAGACAAAGGGCTTGAATTTTATGGGCTTACAACTTCAATTAGAAAAGTGCCAGTGTGCATGGGAGATTATCAAATTTGTATCATAAAACCCTTTTCTAATAAATGATTGCTGGGGAAAGAGCCTGGACATTGTAAGATATGTATTAGAACCTGCCAGGGGGCTTCCCAGTTAGTCCCAGCCACAGCAGACGGGAAAGAAAAGGAGAAAAGGATTTCTGAAGAAAGCCAGAGTTGGGACTTGCCCCAGTAGTCTGCTGGCTGGGTCCTTGGCTATTCCATGCCATTCCTCCAGAAGTGAGGTGTTTTCTCCAAGAGTGCGGTGGGGCGGGGGTGGGGGTGGGGGTGGGGTAGGGGTGGGGGACAATATTTTCTGCTATTGGTGATGACAAAGACCTCCTGAATATTTCCGAGGAGAAGGTGCCAAATGAAGCATTACCTGTTCAGTTCCTTGCCTTTTCTTTTCCTAGAGCTCCAGGGGAAACAGGTCTTGGGGTGTGTAAAGTGAATATGGACTACAAAGATAGCCTCTTCCCAGGAAGCTCTTTGGGAAAGCATGTCCTCAATCCAATTCACTCTGGCCCTGAATGGGGAGTCAGAGATCTGACCAATAAGAAAGATCATTCTCCTGATTCCCAGGGAGGTGGTCAGAGCCACAGCAGGATGTCTGTTCTGGGCAGGAGGAAGACAGCGGTTTCGGTTTCCTGTGACATCAGTATTAGGAACAGTACCGTATAAATTGTTACCAACTTCCTTCTGCGCCTTTTTCTTTAGGCCAGTAAGGTCCTTCTTTCAAGAGGAAAAGCCATAGAGGAAAGCACACTCCGATCCCCACCAGTCTATTTTAGAGACTCAGGTTGCCATTTTCTTCTGTTTGCACCTGGAAAAGATAAATATCAATTTCGTTTGCGACCTAAACAGTTAATTCTCCCAGGGTCTGGCAGGAGAATCCATACCCAAGGCCTCTCTATCAGGAGTTGTGAGAACAGTGATGATCCTCTTCCCCTTTCCCTCTCCAGATACAAGTATTCAAACCAGTCACCTATGACTAACACACAAGGCAGATTCACACTCAGCAACTTTTATTGAAACCACTATAAGGTCAACAGCACGCAACACGCGTGCGCACACACACACACACACACTGTATTCCAGGCATTGTTCTAGGCACTTTCAAGTTTGGTATCACAGAAATCTTATGCATATTTTACAGGTGAGAAAATGAGCCTCAAGGGGGGTGATTTAGTCACTTACTCATACCCATATCCGTACCATTGCTGTTGAGTCAATTCTGACTCACAGTGACCGTATAGGACAGAGTAGAACTGCCCCACAGAGTTTCCAAGGAGTGCCTGGTGGATTTGAACTCCAGCCTTTTGGCTAGCAGCTGCAGCACTTAACCACTATGCCACCAGAGTTTCTAACTTACTCATAGTAGTGTGTAAACATCTAAGAATAAATATTACCATTGTTCTTGACTTAGCCCACAGCCATTCACCCTACCGGTGAGGACAAATGAAATCTTGAAGTGGTGATCTATATCTCCCAACCATCAAAAGCGATCTCATGGATAGTCTGCAAAGAGAGAGCATGCCAAACACATTCTATGTAGCTCAGGACCACTCACAGAGGCTGGTCACATGATACCACAGTAGTTGCTAAAATTTATTGATGGTTCCTGTGTGCCAGACAATATTCTAAGTTATTTAAAAAAAAAAAAGTTTAAATTTTTTCTAAGTTCTTTAATCCTCACAACAACCTCATAAGATGGTACTACTATCTCTATTTTACAGGACCCTAGAGGTTATAAGTAAGTTGTCCAAGGTCACACAGCTAATAGGTGACAGAAGATCTGAACTCAAGCAGTCTAGCTGAAGATCCACATCTTTAACCACTTCATGGGAACTTATTTCACATTCACTGTTTGTTTTATTTCTCCCAGTCTGCAGTCCTGGTTACCTTCCTCATAGGTGATTCCTAAGAGGCTTGTTCTTTAGCATCTTCCCCTCTGTCCCTTCTTCCCTTCCTTTTTCCTTCTTCCTCTCTCCCTCCTTTCTCCATCCTTCTTCCCTTCCTCTCGTTCCTCTCTCTCTCCTCTCCCTCCCTCCTTTTCTTACTCCTCCCCCACTCCCTTCCCCTCAACCACCAAACCCCCAGCTTTTGGTCACAGCCTCTATGTTCCCTCAATGTTTGTTTGTGTGCATTCTTGTCCAGCTGTCAGTGAAACACAGCTCTTGTCTGCAGGTCACAATATTCTTCTGTGGCTATCATTCCACCATTCTTCTTCAAGAAAAACATCTGCTGCTACCGCTTTGACACCAGTTATCCACTCAGGCCTCTGTAGAGTTGCTGCTGACTCTGATAAGCTTCTCTAAGCTTTTTCCAATCCCCAGGCAGGGATCCCTGTGGAGCTTTATGACTTTGTTTTTCCTAGCCCTTTCCCCAGTCCTCTTTGTCCTTCCTAGGCCTCCAGTTTTATCTTTGTTATTAAATATCATCCTCTTCACATTTTCTTGCTCTTCTTCCACTGTAAACATTTTCAGTTCATCTCACTTAAGTGCCTTGTGGGTGGAGATTGCGGTTTTCACTTCAGTTTTCTTTCCTCGTTGTTCAAAGGATCTTACATCTTTGCACATCTCTTATCTGACCCATTTAGCACCTTAGTATCTAAGATAATATGCTACTGATCCTTTAGAAAAAAAAGTTATTTGAGCCCAAGTTAACCTATACTTTTCCTTCTAACAATGGTGCTTAGATGTTTATAATTCTCTCGCCATGTTGATGCCATTAATTTGCCTCTTCAAAACACATACACACACTTCTCTGCCTTTAAAACATTTTTGACTCATAAATAAAATGCCCAGGAAGGATACTCATGGGCTTGCCATGGTTGGGCAGTTTGTTAACCATCTTTATCTGTTCTGGGTGTTTCTGTTAACCAACCTAAGCAGGTTATCTGTAAACATGAACAATAGTCTAAGGAGCTTTGGAATGCTGAGAAAGTACTGTCCCTACCCCAGGGCATGATAATTTCTATGGGTGTGATTGCATTATTTGGTATTCAAAATCTGCATGAGAAATTATATCCCTTCAGGTTAATCAGCATTTTTTCCAAGCCATGATGTGGTAGGGGATTTACTAAATTGTACTTTAATTATTTTCAGAATTCCAGTTCTGCACCTGTTCACCCTCCTCCCAAGCCCTCTCCACTAGTAACTAAAGGTGTCTGGCACCCTCCTTTCTCCTTTGAACCCACCACTCATGTTACTCTTTCTATAGGCTCACCAAAGAAGTGAAGTGAACAGTATTTCCTTCAATTCTGATCCATAGGGTGATGGTTTAACTTTAGAGGGAAACCAGAAAGAATCGTTAGACTGTTAAACAATTACAAGCTCTCCTCCCACCCCAACTCCTTTTGACATCTACCTCCAATTTTCAAGCATAAGGGTTCTCATTTGTTCCAATCCAATCCAGTGGAGAATTTTTATTGTTTGTCCAGAAAAGTGGCATCATCACATTTCAGAGGTAGAAGATCATTGTCTCTACAATACTCTGCTCTATGGACCAATAAAAATAGTCTTTATAGAGGTCATGTAATTTCAAAAGCTGCTGTAGCTTCAGTATAGCTTCTGTGAGTAGGGTGTTATGGAAAGAACATCTGAGGCAACTTGGTCATGCTTAATTTCCTCCTGTATTCTGACTGGGTGGTCTTTTATGAGTCAACAAGTTTTCAAATGCTCTTACCCAGCTAAAGGCTCTGGAATGGACTCTCTTTTCTCTCCTCACAATACTGTTCTCTCTCTTTCTTTCTCTCTTCTTCCATTTTTCCCTTCCTCCCTCTTGTCCTTGGAGCTGGATAGAACTCTTGGCAGAGTTCTCTAGGAAGTAGAGTGGAGGCTGTTTGCAAGTTAAACTGGAGACAAAAGTGTCCAAAAATCCATTGAAAGACCTCTTGAATCTCTCATCTGAAATGTCTTCTTCTTGTTATACCTTTCTCTTTCAGCTTTGCTTAAACAAAGTATATATTAAGTATATTTACTTAAGTGTATTGAAGAAGTTATCACCTTAGGATCAAATTACCTCTTGGGAGGTAAATTCTCAAGCAAAAGCAACCCAGGATTCCACTGAGTCAAAATGCCAGGGTCTGAGTCAGTCGGGTAAGCAAAAGCGTAATGACAAGAAAGCTTTCTTACAACAAAATTGAAATGCCGAGGAAGAGACACAAAACATGGGGAAAAAAACAAAAACAATCTTGTATGGTGAGTAAAGAAATAACTGCTTTTCTGGGGAACTGTTTTTACTGCTGAATCACACTGATGGGTTCAATCATTTGTCTGACCAAGTGTTCAAAGGTGCTCCTAATTCAGTGGTGTGAATATTTCATATTTAACTCAATTTAAACATACAGGTAGTATAGAATTTTCTTATTGTGGATAAAACATTTTCTTAAATAAGACTAGTTATTTTACCAATTTGGGATGCATTTCTGTATAAAAGAGAGCTTCCAAAATTCTGTTGTCCAGGAAAGACTTCAAGAATCCTGCCTTTCTTCACTTACCTGTCTGTTGATTGAAAGGAAAACAAATATGTACTCAAATACTTCAGGCATGTAACAACTGAACAACCTAATTTTGTAACTGTCATATGAACCCTGAAATTTTAAGTATATATGTTTCTATATCTGTATCTATCTATACGCTTCTATACATCCATATAATACACATATAAGTGGGTGTGAAATGGATCTTGGAGATGCTGATTTCTAATTTATTAATGAGAAAGAAAAACTCCAATGTGTAGTTTCACTTGTTAGACCCATGCAGGATGGCTGTTTTTTCTCATTTTAAAATCAACATTTTCTCTGTGTAACAATATGGAAAATACAGAAATGTATAAATAAACTATGCTCTTCAATCTAGTTGTTTTTATAATAATGTTTGGTTTCTCAGCAATAGAATACTGGTGTAATGAATAGAAGATTCAGGTAAAATATAAAAAATGCATGGAAGAGTTTTATTTGTAGCATTGTAAACTATAACCACAAAGAGAAGTGATTGAGATCATGTCAATTTGGAAACAACAGTTGCCATTTACCTTCAGTTTCCTTTTCTGTGTAGCCTCAGATTGTTGCCTTTACCAAGGGTGGTGCGTTGGGAACCACAACCATTTCTGCCATTAACAAGGTGAAAACCAGTCTATGAAGCAGGACAGAGGTCTAGCAGAAGCAGCTGGCTGTTTGTTTCTTACTTGTAGGACATATGAATTCAAACAGAACAATAAGGTTTCCAGGGAAGCCCTAACTCACCAACTGGTGGCAAATTATGGAATTCTGAAAGCACCACTACCCAAGGAAACCCCGGTGGTGTAGTGGTTAAGTGCTATGGCTGCTAAACAAAGGGTCAGCAGTTCAAATCCGCCGACCCTTAGAAACTCTATGGGGCAGTTCTACTCTGTCCTATAGGATTGCTATGAGTCGGAATTGACTTGACAGCACTGGGTTTTTTTCGTTGTTGTTGTTTCTACTACCCAAAGCCCATGTCTGTGAGGTCTTGGAACTTAGGGATATGATTAATTCTAAACTGAATTAAGAATGTTTAGTTGCCTTCAATCTCTCTGAAAAGGCTCCTTGGCAGTTTGTGTACCATAAACTTTTTCTCACCATTGTCACCATATAATGCCCAATCAACTGATTTGCAGACAGCAGAGGGAAGCTGAGAGACTTGTCTAAGCTTAGGAACCCAGGTATGGGGATTTGGGCTCTAAGGCAGGGTGAGAACTCTAATTTCTTAGCCATCAATGACACCATGGTGCCACAAAGGAATAAACAACTTCTCTGATCTTCCTCACTCAGACCTAATAGCAACAAAGCAACTCCTACACAGATGTTACAATAGCTCATCATTACATATAAGGAAGATAAAACCCAAAATATCTGCCCCCCAAAATCCATATTGCTTCTGTGTTAATCCGTAACTCCATTATCTTCCAAATGACCCCTTAACCCCATGAACATGGCTGTCTATGATTGGTCTAACCAGGCCACACTTTCCCATTGCAGTGCGTGCCCTCCCTCATTCATGATGATCACTGGCCATGGCATATTCTGGCGTCCTCCTACCTACCTGCAAAGTTGGGCGGTGACCACTCTTCCAGAAGTTACCAAAAACCTGTGGGCATAGATGCTGTGTAAAGTAATGGGAAAAGACATAGTTTCTACTCCTCTGGAGCCTACAGTATTAAAAAAAAAAAAAAAAAAGTATAAAGTATAATATAAAATTTCACATTTGTGATATTTCTTCTTCTGGAAGTTTAAAGAAAGAATTAGCATTGTAAGCATGCATAATGTTTGGCCATACATTAAACACTTAATGAGAACACAAATGTGGTAGATTGTGTTATTATTCAAAATATCCACTGCCTCTTCCTTACCAGTTGATATCAAGCTTGGTCATGTGTCTTTGCTTTAGCCAATGAAATGTGAGAAGTGATATATGGCACTTCCAATCAAATATCTTATGGTTCTGTCATGTTCTCTTTCCTCTCCTAAGATTGAAATATCGTACATAAAAGATTCCTGATGCTGGGGCCCCAAAACAAAAACAATATGGAATTGGGCTGTGGACCCAGAACGAAAACAATATAAAATTGGGCTGCACAAACATTTAGCATAAATAAGAAACAAACCTTTGTAGTTAAGCCATTGAGATGTTTGGGTTGTTTGTAAAACTTAGTCTAAGCTCGGCCATCTGAGATACAACTATTGGTCTGTACTCATCTGGAGCAAAAAAGAAGGAAGCCAAAGACTCAAAGAAGAAACTAGTCTACAGGACAAATGGTCTACATTTACTGTGGCCTTATCTACCCTGAGACCAGAAGAACTAGATGGTGCCCAGCTACCACTACCAATCATTTTAATCGGGGCCACAATAGATGGACTGGGATAGTATGGGAGAAAATTGTGGAATAAAACCTCAAATTCCTAAAAACAAAAACAGGCCCACTGGACTGGTTGAGACTGGAGGATTCCCTGAGACTACTGCCCTGAGATACTGTTTAAACCCTGAGCTGACCCTAACCTCCTGAGGTTACCTTGTAGCTAAATAAGAAACTGGCTCAAAAAATAATGACTATCACCCGTTAGTACTGTGCTTCTTTAAAAAATCACCTATATGAGGTCAAATGATAAAATTATTTTAAAACAAAGATAAGAATGTAAGAGGGCAGGGAAACTAGATTAATGGTGATGGAATGACCAGGACGGAAATAATGAGAACGTTCACACATTGTAAAGAATGTAAACAATGTCGCTGAACAACTTGTGTAGAAATTGTTGAATTGGAACCTAAACTGCTGTGTAAACCTTCACTGAAAACACAATAAAATATTATTTAAAAAATGAAATAAACTTCATCTAAGCTAACTGCTACAATACATTAAACAAATTGGACATTACATTACCAAAAAAAAAAAAACCAAATCTGTTGCCGTGGAGTCAATTCCAACTCATAGTGAACCTATAGGTCAGAGTGGAACTGCCCCATATGGTTTCCAAGGTAGATGGTATTATTTCTATCTAGGTGAAGAATGAAAGAATTGAGGCTTAAAGTAATGCCAGACAACAACCAACATTCAATTTTTTGTTGCCAAATCAAGGTTCAATTGATTCCCAAACTCATAGTCTTTCTACTCCATTTTCACTCCTTCTGAGGGAAGTTTTAAGTTTAGTTGCAGCTTTAGATAGGGTGGACTTTGGGAATTCTTTTATTCTCGTCTAATTAGTTAGGGAAAGCTCTATAAACAAAGTAGGAATTCTGAAACTGGAAACATTTGAAGAAGGGAAAAGAGTTTAGTGACTTGTGGAGGAGGACATTTCCTAGCCAAAAAAAAAAAAAATTTCAAGGCAAGAATGTGATGGTTGGCTATGAAAGTACAGTAGATTTCACTGAGATGATCTGAGGGTTCTAAATGTCAGTGGGTAAAGAGATGTGGGATGCAAGGAGATCTAAGAAATCTTGACCAACCTAAGATCACGAAGACATTTTCTAAAAGGTTTTCTTCTAGAAACTTTATACTTCTACCTATTACATTGAAGTCTATGATTCTCTTAAAGTTAATTTTTGTTAAGAGGTAAGGGTAGAGATTCACTTTTTTCCTAATCTACATAACCAGTTGTTCCAATACCATTATTGAAAAGACTATCCTTTCCCTTTGAATTATGTTGATATCTTTGTTGAACATTAATTGATTATCTCTTTTGCGACACAATTATTTTCTCCTTAGAATTTTTTGTTGCTATCCTGTGTTTTCACTGGTGGAAGGCATGCTGATTAAAGGACAAATTCAGAATTTTTGTTATGATTTATGAACTTTGATAGCCATTATCTGGGATCCCATATGTCTCAGTGGATGCTGGACATAGTAAATCCTACCAATATGAGTCAGTTATAAATTTTTTTTTTAATTTTTAAGATTTTATTTCTTGGAAATTTTCAAAACATGAAGGAACCTGGCAACGACTGCACATACATTTTGTTCTAGTCTCCTTCTTCTTAGCCTTTTTATTATTTTTCATGAAACCTTTCAAAACATAGTAGAATGCATTATTTTTTACTGCAAAGCAGTCCTTACAGCCCAAATAAATACAGTCAAAGGATTTTTTATTGCAGGAAAATTATCACTACAACGCATTCTTCATTACTTCAAAAGCAGTGCTTATAACCCAAATAAATAAAACTAAAGGCATTTGGATCTCAGAAAAATTATCACTACTATGTTGTTTTCCTGATGACAAAAGCAGTACTAATAACTACGAAACAGAAACAGCTGCCTTGGAATGTTGGCGACGTGCACACAGCTGTGTGTTCCACCTGCTGCACGTGGACGTGATAACTGAGCCCTAAGATTGAATGGGGATAAGAATAACTTACAGGAGTTCCAGCCCCTTGAAAAGTGCCACTGCAATACATTATTCTTCATTGCGGAGGCATTACTTACAGTTCGGAAGCTAGAAAAGCGGTCCTGAAAGATTGCAAAGACTCAAAGCAGAGCAGGGAGCCAGTAAACACTTGGAAACAGTGGATGGCGTCAGGGAGAAAATGGCCACTGTAACTGAATGAAGACTAGGAATAGCTTATTCTCACAAAAAGTACTTTCTCCTGAGAACATAGTAACTGGGAAACATAGTGAGGAGGCTTATCTCACAGAAATGAAGGCAAACCTGTCAAAAGTTGAGAAAATTCACACACCCAAGAGACATTACCTAACAAAATGCTCATTCTACAGGATAATGAGGCTCCAACTCAGGGTTCTTGAGTTTCACACATTTCAAAAGGCTCCTACCTTGAGGCTAAAGGCGTTAAAATAAGATGACTGCCTTCCCAAAGAATCCAGAGGCATAAAAAGCCATTGGGATACAGTATGTCCCACAAGTCACCAAAAGGTTATATATGTAAGTCTATTACGGAACCTTCTGTTATGTTCCATTGATCTATATGTCATTACTTGCACCAATACTACATCCTTTCGATTATTATAGCTTTATAATAAGTCATGAAATCAAGAATGTGTAAGTCCTACAACTTGATTTTCTTTTTTGAAATTGTTTTGGCTCTTCTAGGCTATTTGCATTTTCAAATACATTTTAGAATCAGCTTGTCAATGTCTACTTTTTTCAAAGGTTGTTAGGATTTTAATTGGGATTACTTTGAATCTATATATCAGTTTTGGAAGAATTGATATCTTAATACTGAGTTTCCCAATTCATGAATACAGCATATTTTTCTGTTTATTTACGTATTCTTCAATTTTTTCTCAGCAAAGTTTGTGATTTTCATTTTATAAGTATTGCACATATTTTTTAAATTTATCCCTATGTATTTCATGTTTTGATGCCATTGTAAATGATATTTTTAAAATGTTAATTTCTAGTTGTTCATTACTAGTATATAAAATACAGTTGATTTTTGTACATTGACCTAGTATTCATCAGCCTTGCTGAACTCACTTATAGTTCTCTTAGTTATTTTGTAGCTACCTTAGGATTTTCGATATAGACAATCATGTTATCTGTGAATAAAGGCAGTTTTGCTTCTTCTTTTCTTCTATATGACTTTTACTTATATTCTTCTCTTGTTGCATTATCTAAAACCTCTAGTACAATGTTGAGCGGAAAGACTGAGAATGGAATTCTTACCTTATTCCTTATTATAAGGGAAAACAATCTTTCATCATTAAGTATAATATTAGCAGTAAGTATTTTGTAGATACTTTCTATGAGTCAGAATTGACTCAACAGTAGTGGGTGGGTTTGTCACACTAAGGAAGCTCTCTTTTATTCCCAGGTTGCTGTGAATGAATGTTGAATTTTCTCAAATAATATTTTTATCAAATGGTTTTTCTGCATCTACCGAAGGAATCAGATAGTTCTTTAGTCCAGTAACAAGGTGGATTAGGAGTCCCTGGGTGGTGCAAATGGTTAAGTGCTTGAACATTAGCCAAAAAGTTGGTAGTTCTAACCCACCCAGAGGCACCTAGGAAGACAGGCTTGGTGATCTGTGTCTGGAAGGTCACAGCCTTGAAAACCCTGTGGAGCACTTCTGATCTGCACACATGAGGTCCACATAAATTGGAATTTACCCAACGGCAACAAAAACAACCTGGTGGGTTATGTTGACTGATTTTTTAATATTAAACCAATTTTGCATTCCTGGGATAAATCTCCACTTGATTTTGATGTATTATCCTTTTGTGTATTTCTGGATTTGATTTTCTAAATGATTTGTAAAAGATTTTTGTATTTTTTCATGAAGTATTCTGGTTTAAAGGTTTTTTTTTTTTTTTTTAATGTTTTTACCTGGTTTTAGTATTTAGGGTAGTGCTTGCCTCAAAATTGGTTGGGAATTGTTCCTTCATCTTCTATTTTCTGAAAAAGTTTGAGTAGAATTCGTATTATTTCTTCCTTAAGTGTTTGGGTTAACTGACCAGCAAAATCATATGAACCTGGTGTTTTCTTGGTAGAAAGTTTTTGAACTATAAATTAGATTCCTTTGATGGATATAGGGCTATTCAGGTTATCCATTTCTACTTGAATGGGCTTTGATAGTTTGCTTTTTTCAAGCAATTTGTCCATTTCATCTAAGTTGTCAGATATATTGGCATACTTTTGTTGATAAGATTTCCTAATTATCATTTTAAAGTCTTAGAATCTGTGTGACGCTCCCTCTTTTATTCTTCAAATTGGCAATTTTTACCTTATCTTTTTTCTCTTGATCAGTCTAGTTAGAATTTTATCAATTTTATCGATCTTTTCAAAGAACCAGCTTTTTGTTTCATTGATTTTTCTCTATTGTTTTTCTCTTTTCTAGTCATTGATTTACAGCTTTTTTTTAAATAATTTTTATTGAGCTTTAAGTGAACGTTTACAAATCAAGTCAGTCTGTCACATATAAGCTTGTATACACCTTACTCCATACTCCCATTTACTCTCTCCCTAATGAGTCAGCCCTTCCAGTCTCTCCTTTCGTGACGATTTTGCCAGTTTCTAACCCTCTCTATCCTCCCATCTCCCCTCCTGACAGGAGATGCCAACACAGTCTCAAGTGTCCACCTGATACAAGTAGCTCACTCTTCATCAGCATCTCTCTCCTACTCATTGTCCTGTCCCTTCCATGTCTGATGAGTTGTCTTCGGGAATGGTTCCTGTCCTGGGCCAACAGAAGGTTTGGGGACCATGACCGCCGGGATTCCTCTAGTCTCAGTCAGACCATTAAGTCTGGTCTTTTTATGAGAATTTGGGGTCTGCATCCCACTGATCTCCTGCTCCCTCAGGGGTTCTCCGCTGTGCTCCCTGTCAGGGCAGTCATTGGTTGTGGCCAGGCACCATCTAGTTCTTCTGGTCTCAGGATGAATTTACAGCTATTTTTATTATTTCCTTCCCTCTGCATACTTTGGGTTTAATTTCCTCTTTTTACCTAGTTTAAGATGGTAGTTCAAATTATTGATTTTTAGGCCTTTCTTATTTTCTAATAGAAGCATTTATTACTGTAAATTTTTCTAAATATTTTTAACTGCATCCCACAAATTTTGATAGATTGTGTTTTAATTTTTCTTCAGTTAAAAGTATTTTCTAATTTTTCTTGTGGTATCTTCTTTCACTTATACATTATATAGAAGTGCATGTTTAATTTCCAAATACTCTAGGTTTTTAAAAATGTCTTTCTCTCATTGATTTCTACTTGAATTCCGATGTGGTCAAATAATATACTCTATATTATTTCAATCCTTTTGAATTTATTGAGACTTGTTTTATAATCCAGAATATAGTCCATGTTGGTGAATGCCGTATATCCTGTTGTTGAGTGAGAGTTCTGTAAATGTTAATTAGGTCAGGTTGGTTGATTGTGTTATTCAGGTCTTCTAAATCCTTAATAACTTTTTGTCTATTTGCTCTATCCTTTACTGAGAGAAGAATATTGAAATTTCTAGCTATAATTGTGGATTTATCTATTTTTCTTTTCAGTTCTATCCATTTTTGCTTTATGTATTTCAAAGCTTTATTATTAAATGCATACAGGTTTTAGATTGCTACGTCTCCTTGATGAATTGGCCCCTTTAACAGTATAAAATGTCCTTCTTTATTCCTGGAAATATTGCTTGTTTTGAAGTCTGCTTTTTTCCACTGATAGTATAGCTGCTTCAGCTTTTTTTTCTAATTAATGTTTACTTGGTATATATTTTACATCCTTTTACTTTTTTATGTTTATGTATTTATTTTTAAGGTGAGTTTCTTGTATCCAGCATATATTGGGTCTTGCTTTTTATCCAGTTTGTTAATCTATGTCTTGTAATTGGAGTGTTTAGGACATTTACGTTTAATATAATTACTGATATGGTTGAATTTAAGTCTATCATCTTGCTGTTTGCCTTGTATTTGTCCCATCTGTCCATTGTTCTTTTTTGCCTCTTTTTGTGGTTTCTTTGGATTAAACGAGGATTTTTTTTTTTAATGATTCTTTTTTTAATCTCCACTGTTGGTTTATTGTGGCCCTAGTGGCTCAGCGGTTAAGAGCTTGGCTGCTAACCAAAATGTTGGCAGTTTGGATCTACCAGCTGCTCCCTGGGTTTGTTTTTTTTTTGTTTATTAGCTATACCTGTTTGGTACTTTTTAGTGATCTTAGGGTTTACAGTGTACATCTTTAACTTATCACAGTCTACTTGCAAAGAAATGCTAGCTTCTTCATATATAATTTAAAAACCTTACAACAGTATATTTCTATATTTTCCCTCTCATCCTTTGTGCTCTCGTTTTCATACATCTTACTTCTATGTATGATATGTTGTTGTTAGGTATTAACAAGTTACTTTCAACTTTTAACAACCCCATGTGACAGAGTAGAACTGCCTTAAAGGGTTATCTTGGCTGTTATCTTCACGGGAGCAGATTGCCAGGTCTTTCTCCTGCAAAGCTGCTGGGCAAGTTCTAACTGCCAACATTTTGGTTAGCAGCTGAGCACTTAACTGATGCACCTCCAGGGCAACTTAAAAATTTAGGATGCTATAAACCCCACAATACATTGCTGTTAGCTTTACTTTAAATAGTCAATTATATTTTAAATAAATTTTTTAAACAAGAAAAAACTTTCATATTTACCCACATACCATTTCAGGCACTCTTCATTTCTTTATGTAGATCCGAATGTTCAGCTATTATTATTTACCTTCCATATAAATAACTTCCTTTGTTATTTCTTATTGTGCAAGGATACTGGCAATGAATTTTCTCAGCTTTTGTTGACCTTAAAATTTTTTATTTACTTTTATTTTTGAAAGATATTTTCACTGGTATAGAATTTAGGGTTGACAGGTTTTTCATCTTTCAACACATTGAAGATGTTCTATTGTCACCCGGCCTGTAAGATTTCTGACAATAAGCTTGCTATCATTTTTTATCTTCATGTTTCTGTATGTAATGTGTCTATTTTCTCTGAATCTTTCTCTTCATCACTGGATCTCAGCAATTTGATTATGATGCACCTTAAAGTGTTTTAATTTTGTGTAATTATTATTAAACATAATAAACATATTATTCTTGGGGTTTATTGAGCTTTTTGGATCTATGGGTTTATAATTTTCAAAATAATGAAAGTTTTTTGTCACTATTTTTTCAATTATATTTTATGTCCCCGTCTTCTTCCCGAGACTCTTCTCCTAAGGACTCCAGTTACATGTAGACTAGATACTTTGATTAGTCCCATAGCTCACTAAGGTTGTGTTCATCTTTTTTTTTTTTTTTTTTTTCTCTACGTGCTTAATGTTGGTTAGTTTCTATTGCAGTGTTTTAAAGTTCTCTTATCTTTTCTGGTATTGCATTTTTTTTTTTTTTTTACATCTAGAAGTTTAATTCGGGTCTTTTTTTTTACATTTCCATGTTTTGCCTCATCTTGACATCCCAAGGATATTTATGTGATTTACAGTACTTGCTTTAAGGTCCTCGTCTTAAGGCTCTATAATCTCTGTCATTTCTGCGTTAGTTTTTATTGATTGATTTTTTTTCTGGTTATGGGTCATATTTCTCTGCTTCTCTGAAGGACTGAGAATTTTTAATTGGATACAGAATTATGAATTTTGCATTATTTACTCCTGGATTTTGCTGTATTTCTTTAATGATTGTTCGATTTTTCTTTTGGCATGTAGTTAAGGTACTTGTGAATCATTTTGATTCTTTTGAGGTTTGATTTTAAGCTTTGTTCGGGTGGCCCCAGGGCTGCCTTTATTTTAAGACTAATTTAGTCCCAGTACTAAGTCATTTTTTTTTTTTTTTTTTACTAAGTCATAACTCTTCTGAGAACTCAAACCAATATATTATGGAGTCTCTCCCTTCAGGCAGGTGGGAATTTGAACTTCTCCCAGCACTGTGAGAAATTGTTCTGGCTACTCCTTTCCCAGCACTGGGGAGTTTTCTCTCATGCATATGCAAATCAATACTCAGCCAAAGATACCTGTGAAGGTTTTCAGAGTTTTCTCTCTGTGCAACACCCCCCTTTTTGGTACTCTGTTTTATAAATTCTAGTTCTCCCTTATACATTTTAGTAATCTTGGTATTCTCAAGTTTTGATCTTAATCTCCTGGACTAAGCAGGACTGTCAGGCTCTTTGGGTTTTCCCTGCCTGCACTGTGGTCTGAAAACTGACTCTAGACAGTAAGCTAGGCAATCCTAAAGCTCATCTCTCAGTGATCACCATCCTATGCTACATATTGTCCAATGTCTGAAAACCATTGTCTCATCCATTTTATTCAGTTTTATAGTTGTGTAGTTGAAAGGCAGTTCCTATAGCTGTTAATTCTTCATGATTAAAAGCAGACATCTAGTCTCTTGTAAATGTACTCTAATCAACTTTTGCCCCACCATTCTGCAGAAACTCTTTGCATCAAGGTCACCAGTGCTCTCCAGATTGCTAAATTTAGTACTATCTGTATTGGAAAACCTGGTGGTGTAGTGGTTAAGTGCTACGGCTGCTAACCAAGAGGCCGGCAGTTCAAATCTGCCAGGTGTTCCTTGGAAACTCAATGGGGCAGCTCTACTCTGTCCTATAGGGTCGCTATGAGTTGGAATCGACTCGATGGCAGTGGGTTTGTATTTAAAACTGAAAAAAGATTGTCAACTCTCCTCCTTAACTCATAAAACGATTACAGATGACATAAATAGGGTGACAGGTAAGAGCACTGAGTAAAATTTTATAGGATCTAAAGGAAATTAGTCATGAATTCTCAACACTTTCTTAGACAATGTAGGGTTCACCTACGTGAAATGCAGCTATCTTAGATCTGTCTTTGGCATGGAATGAGAGGGGGGAGTTATAACGATTCCTGGAGATTTTGGTCTAGCCATGGGTCACAGGGACAGGCCCTAGAGCCATCGCTGTGTATGGGCACTGTCTTCTCTCAGCTGGGTTACTTCAGTGTTCTTCCTACTTTTAGTTTTACTTTTTCCTCCCCCACTGCAGCCACAGTGATGCTTGTAAGATACATGTCTGATTGTGTTGTTCATCTGCTTAAAGCTCTTCAATGGCTATCCGATACTTGCAGAATCAAGTCCAAATGTCCTAACATGGGATACACCTATTATTAAGCCTCATTTCTTGCCATAAGCTATTCTCCTCTCTTAATGCCCCACACTCACCAAGTCCTCCCCTCCCCCAGTATCTTATTTACCAGTGCTACCATAACAGAAATACCACAAGTGGGTGACTTTAAAGAACAGAAATTTTGTCACAGTTCTAGAACTCACATCAGAGTGTTGGCCATGTCAATTCCATCTGTGAGCCTCTCTCCTTGTTTCTGGTGTCTGCCAGAAATGCTTGGCTTTCCTTGGTATCTGTCTTCCCCCGGTGTGTGTCTCTGTGTCTATTCAGGTTCTTTTACAACTCATAAACTATTAGGTTTAGGACCCACCATGCATTGATACAACCTCAGTAACATAACAAAAGAAAATCCTACTTTCCAAACAAGATCATATCCACAGGTATAAGGGCCAATATTTGACACATATTTTTGGAGGGCACAATTCAATCCATAACACACATAGTATAGTCAGCTATACTGAATTTTCCCACATTCTTTAAACCCATCAACCTCTTCTTTCTAGTTCTTCATAACTCTCTCCTCTTGTTCTAATGTCAAAGAATCCTTCAGACCTTGGTTCAAACATATCTTTGACATATGACATAGATTGAGTATGTTTTCCTTGACTGTCTCCTAATTCAGGTCTGCTTCAGGTGATCTGCTGCATCGTTACATGCCACTTTCTGCTTCCCTATCATTGATCTAACTGCTTTTATAATTGTCTATTTACTATTCTCACTTGCCATGAGGACAGGACCATATCAATTATATTCACCCCTGCATTATCAGCAGCTAGTATGGTGCTTGGCACGTGGCAATCTTTCAAGAAATATTTGTAAGGTGTATATGAATGAATGAAGCAGTGATGTTCTAAGACCAGGCCTCAGTAGGGTAGGGGGTGGGACCTAGGGAGCCTCAGACAGGGTCTGAGCTGAGACATTGGTTTGAGTACATCAGGATGCTAGCTAGCACTTTTTCTGCTGATTTTACTGGGGTTGGGCCTGGGCTGGGGAGAACATAAGCCTTCATTCATAACACTGAATTAGAACCAAACTGGTTTCCAGGAGAGGATAAAAGAGGAACTACAGCATTTTCTTGGGACACTGGAGTTGTCTGCTGACCCTCACTTGACCTTAGCAATTTGGCTGACCCTGATGGTGTGGTGAGGGGCCCCCACCCCAAGGTTTGCTCTTAGAGCCACAGAATAATAGGCTGGAGGCCACTGCAGATGCCCCAGAGCCCCATGTCAGTGCTTCCCAGGCCCAAGAGCTGGGGTAGATGCCCCAGCACACCCTTTCCCTATGCCTCCCTGGGGCACATGGATCAGCTGCGCCCAGGAGCTGAGGACTGAGTGGGTCAGGAGCCCTGGGCCTGGCCTCAGCTCCAGCACTTTCTCCTCGTGGGACCTTGAGCAAGTCCTGCTGCTCTGGGCTGCTCATCCCCTAACTCTGCAGAATGGCAGGCCTGTACATAGTGGCCAATGGGAAGCCCTGTTTGAGCTGCACTGTCTTAAATCTTCCCACGTGTAAAACTGAGAAATTTCTCGTAAAAAACCAGGCTTCCATCTGCTCTTAAAAGATCAGGTGGCTATGTGTCCACACTGATGGGTAGCCTCCTAAACTAGGTGTGCTTTATTCTGTAGTTTGCCACAGTCCCCACCACTCCCTCTTACTCTCCAAAGATTGAAAAAAAAAAAAAAAGAAAGTTCACTCTGGGTCATTATTTCTTTACGGCTGAACAAGTCAACGCACTCATCGGTGATAGTGCTCTAATCTTAAATCAGTTACAAGGAGGGCAGGGCTGTCTACACTTAACAGAAGGTGAGTCATAGAAATCTAGTGTTGTTAAGAAGCAATAAAAATGTTGATGTGCATTAAAAACAACCCTTTATACATTTTAAGGTATTCCTCTTTATTTTCAGTATTAGACAGAAGCTGATAAATATTACATCCTCACTCTTCTGAACAAATAATTTAAACTGTATTTTCCAGAGAAAGAAAATGAAATTTATAGAAAGTTTGAGAATGAAATCTCCCAAATCTAGAGAAACTTTTCTATAGGGAAGGAAGTTACTCAAACATCTACAAAGGAACAAGAGATGAAGGGGTTTGGAGGCGTTCAGTAGAGGTCTGGACTAAAGCAACTGGCTTAAAATTGCAATAGGATCTATTAGGTTAGAGGGAAAGTGATCACAGACACTGAGACCCAACAGTGGATTATCAAATGGTGTGAAAAGTCTTAGGCACAGGATATTCTCTCTCTCTCTCTCACACACACACACACACTAGCAGATCAAGTTATATATGGTTTATTTAAAAGCAGCTCTGAATGAAAACAGAGGAGGGTATACCAGGCTACTTCCCAAGGTAACTTCAAGCATTAAATAACAGAATTTTTTCCTTTCCCCAGCAGTTCCTTTTGCAAAAGGAGGGGATCCTACTTTTCTTTTTTTTCCCCCCTCTTGTTTAGAACTTTGTGAGTATTATTTTGTTCACTTCAGGAGATGTTTCAGAAGTTGTGAAAAGAGAGTGAAAATCACTGATTACATCAACCCAATCATCAGAAAAGCAACCATGCTGGTATGCACACACTCTGGACAATATACTAGAAATGGGGGGAAGGATGGTCACCAAGAGCGGGGGTGGGGGTTCTTCCTTACCACTGTGCATAATGGACCAGAATTTAGGAATGACATATCTGACTATAACTATTTACTATCAAATATGCCAGCACCATCCAGAGCAAGTACTGATGGATGTCAAGATAAAGGCAGATATAAGTGAATGTAATTTAGACAAGGACTTGCTAAAAGTTAGAGCTGTCTTTGAAATGGGCTCCCAAATGCCAGGGTTTGTGAATTTTCGACACGTATTAGATAACCAATTGGTAAAGTCCTTTTCAAATCTAAGAAACTGTGATGCTACTATTTATTCGTTTATTTGTAAATTTTTTGTGTGTGTGTGTGTGAAATTCACTGCACATGGTATGTAAAGTGCCAGCTGCAGCTGTTTATTGCTCTGAGAATGCCTTTTCCTCCGTGTAGTCACTCCCGGCTGCACAAGCTCTCTCTCTCCTCTAACACAGCATCTGTAGCGGCAGAAAGGGTTTTATAGCCTGCTCTGACCTTTTTGTTGCTGATGTTGTTTAGTGTGGGATGGGGGTGGGGAAGCAGGAGAAAGGGAGAATTGTCCCAACTGGGAGCAGCCTCCAGGGAGGGAGCATGTATCCAAACTAAAGATGTCCACTAATTTGTCCTCTTGTGGTGTGTGACGTGCCCCAGCTGCAGGAGGCCAGAGTTTACTGTTGAACTATTTTTTGCTGTTTTTCTTACAGTCTATCCTGTGCCTCCAGTTTTATTTTCTGTTGCTATTACAAGTTTTTTCGGACCCACTACCTGGTTCTTTAGGACCTGAATTTCTCAGGCCCTTGGCCTATACCACCACGTAATTTTTATATTTTGTTTTCTCTCTAGACCATATTAGCAAAATTGAGGTTTCAGATAAATGTTGTTGCCAAATGATAACAATGTATGGTTGTCATGTATTTATCTATCTACAAACCCTTTAATTTGCTTTAAAAAAAAAAAAGCTGAAGTTATTGTAGAAAATCAGAGAAGCATTAAAAAGAGAGAGAAAAATTCTACCCACTAAGTGATAACCAGTTGTATAAAAAGCTAAGTGATAGCCAGTTGTGTTTTTCTGGTAGCAAAATAGGAAGTAAGTGCATTGATTTTGGAATAATGAAACCTGGGTTAAAATTGAGGTTTTGCTGTTTCCTGGCTTCATGGTACTTGACATCTCTGGGCCCCAGAAGAACTGAAAACCAAAAACCAGACCAGTTGCCATCTAGTTGATTAAGATTATGACTCATGGTGACCCCATGTGTGACAGAGTAGATGGGCTGCACAGGATTTTCAATGGCTAATTTTTTCCAGAAATAGATCACTAGGCTTTTCTTCTGAGCGGCCTCTGGGTGGACTTGAGCCTCCAACCTTTCAGTTAGCAGCAGAGCATATTGACCATTGGCACTACCCAGGGAGGGTAAAATTGAGGTGAGGGTTAAATGTGGCATGCACGTGGAAGGGCTGATGGAAAGCAGCCACCCAATACAGGTGAAGAGGCTTCTGCAGTGAATAATCAGGAATTGGGGGATTAGGGTTTTTAGAATGCCTGAGCCTTTTCTCCCTGTCCCCAAGCCAACCCATGGCACATATTATACCTTGGAAAAAAGAAATAAAGGAAAAAAGAATATATTGAATCTGATGTGGCTGTATTTAGGCCTTTAAATTTTTCTAAAGCTGAAATACGATTAGATTAAAAGACTGAACCATTTTTATGAAAAATCAAACATGTCTAGGAAATGATTTCATTCCGTAAAACAAGCAAGGCTCTTGTACCTCTGAAATCCTCCTCTGTGCTAAATGCTTCAACCCCTAGAGGGCAGCATGCCCTCAAGATAAACTCACCCGAGGGCCCAACTAGAATCCACTAAAATGGCCAATTACGTTCCATTGAATTCTTATCCACCTTAAAACAGACCCTCAAAAATCTCGTTAAAAACACTATGAAGAATTTAAGAGAGCTTTGTCATAATTTCTAGTGACTACACGGTAGTATGTTTTATCGACACCATCAAATAAACAATACTACAATACCCAGAAAATTAAGAAAGCCGGTGAATATGCCTCACCTTTACGGAAGGAACTCTGCTGAGGAGGAAACACTTACTGGTTTCTCAGACGGGGTTGCCTCCTTGGAAAGTAATTTCCTGTCATAACCTCTCTTCTACAGCCTCTCTTCAAATCTCGGAGTGACAATTCAAGAGTTAGAGGTCCCTGCTTTCCTCATCCCACCCACCTGCCTCCTCCACCTCCCTTTACTCTTGGCCTATTTAGAGTCCAGGCCCTTAAGGCACTTGAGCCTTGGCCCTAACCACTGTTCCTTTGTTTCTAGGATTAGGTTTTGCTTTCCCTTACTTACACTATCACTACCTCATACATAACATAATGAGGAGTTCCCACCCCCAGACCACGAATCCCCCCAATGATAGAACCGAACTCAGTGCACACACCCTTCAGACACTCTCCATCCCAGCTCCTACAGGCTCTTTGGGCTCCACCCAACCAAAACCCATTGCCATCTAGTCGATTCTGATTCATAGAGATCCCACAGGATTTCCAATTTTTTTTTTTTTTAAATCTCTACTGAAGCAGACTGCCACATCTTTCCACCGCAGAGCCGCTGGTGGTTTCCAACCACCAACCTTTCGGTTAGCAGTTGATCACTTTAACCGCTGCGCCACCAGGGCTCCTCTTGGGCTCCAAGTGCTGGCATTTTACATCTGGGTCTTCATTTTCCTTCCTCAGGGTCTGTCTTCTGTGTCCGAAGCACTGGAATCAGGGCCTCATAGTTTTAATATGTGAAATGAAAGATGATGCCAAGTGCTTTCACTCAAGTTCTAGAGAGGCAGGTAGGGCTACTAGTCACTTTGATGCCAAAATCATCTTGAATAAAAGTTAACACAATTTCTTCTGTTCAAAGAGAGACATCGGTGAGGAGGAGCCAATTCTGATCTAACTTTTGGATTTTGGGTGACTCAGTCTTCTCTGGGCTTAGATGGATGAAACAGTTTTCATCTATGTATTGAGTGTTGTCAAAACAGGACACTAGAGAATTTTTTTTTTAATGAAACATAACACTTCCAATATTGAAATGCAGTATCCATTAATTCAATCGAATATTATTTCATAAGCAAATATGTTTGAAAAAATTAGCAAGCAAATGCGTAAATAGATTACCTACATTGAAAGCTGTTACTGGCAGATATGATAACATGTTTCCTGTTAACTAGTTTACATTTCTTTTGAAGTGAATTTCTGGCTGACAGTATTTATGTCACAGATGGTATCCTCACCTGCTTCATTAAGGCCTGTTTAGAATACACTTCTAATGTAGGTTTTATTCCATGTGAAGCCACCTAGAGATAATTTTAAATGATCGTATCGACTAACAAACACGTAATCAAGAAGCTCTTAAAATTTTATTAAAATTCAGGTCTTTCACCATTAGCAAACCTGCTTCATTAACATATTAATAGATAATGTTCCTGGTCCTAATTAGCCTGTATTTTCTTTGCATTATTGTAGTTGAAAGAATTCAGGTGGGACTTGATAGAAAAGTTTTTTTTTTTTTTTTTTTAATTTCTTCCAACAAAGCACCTGGGGAGAACAATTGAGGCTCCTGACCATCATTTCCATTTTAATCACCTGCTTCCTCCCCTCCAAACACACACTTTTCTCTCCTTAAACTTCACTGTATCATTTATTTTCCCCATATTCTGCCCACAGTGATGATAAGCAGTGAACTATATGCAAATGGGCAAGGACTTGGCCCATTAACTGAAGGATGAATGCTACCTGCAAGGGAAATTCCAGGCACAAAATCATCTTCATCTAGAGTTTGAGGAAAGTTGGACCCCGAAACCTGGGAAAAGAGCTTTAAAATAAAACGAGCAAAAAAAATACCCGTTCAAAATCTGAGTATCTAGAACAGAGATGATAGATATGTCTATAAAAAGACATAGCTATTTCAAGGAATGGTATCCTACACAGAGGGATAATTCAGGGAGCCGCCTAAGGAGTTTTTGTTTTTTATGACCACAAAATTACAAAAACAAAAACATCTAAAACTGAGGTCCTTGGAATAAAGCCACAGCTCATTATTCTCACTGAAGTAATGTACCAGTTGAGGCTTACATTAGCAAAACAGAGTGGCATTGGTTGTATTCCTTAAGGTGCTAATCTCATCTTAAATAAAACAGAAAATTACATTTATACTAAAATAGCACTTTTTTTCATGGTCTAAGAATCAGCCAACACTATTTACCACAACTGTTCTGAAGCCACAGCTTTCCATGCCTTTAGGGCTCATCTCTGTCCGAGGTGAGGCAGAAGCTGTCCGAGGTGAGGCCAGAAATGAGTTTCACTTATAAGGAAAGCACTTTATTGTCCTGCTGCACTTTGGGTATCAGTTCCAGAGATTTAGATCTTAAACAACATTAAGTCCACCCCACTCATTTTACCCAGGAGCAAATGCAAACCCAGAGAAGTTAAGCAACTCTCTAGGCCTCTCAGCTTGTTAGGGGCAGAGTTGGGGCCAGAATTAAGGCCTTCTGTTTTGTTTTTAACTTCTCTTTCGTACCATTTGCTGGCCCTGATTTTCTCAATGAGAGAAAAAATGAAATTGTATCTATGGACTATATGAATCAAGTGATACAACATACTGGCTGGGGGGGCAGAGAGAAATTGAATATGATCACAAACAACTTTTTCATCCTCTACCCAGGACATCACGTGGATAAACCCATTGCTTCAGTCAATTCCAACTCATAGAGATCCTATAGGACAGAGTAGAACTGCCCCAGAGGGTTTCCAAGGAGTGGCTGGTGGATTCAAACTGCCAACCTTTTGGTTAGCAGCTGAGCTCTTAATCACTGTACCACCAGGGCTCCATCATGTGGATAAAGGGAGTCAAACATGGTAGTGAAGATTTAGCCCAGGCAGTCAGGAGAGGTGCTGCCTCTTTGTCCTCTTAACAGTGTGATCCTGACCTACTATCTCTATGTTGCTGAATTAAATCCACAGGATTTAGTATAGCACTGTCCACTAGAACTTTCTGTGATGAAGGAGTTATTAGATATCTGCAATGTTCCATATAGGAGCTGCTAGCCCCATGTAGCTATCAAGTACCTAAAATGTAACTAGTGCAACTGAGGTTCTGAATGTTTTATTTAATTTAAACTCATTTAATTTTAAATAGCCACATGTGGCTAGCGGCTATTGTATTGGACAGCACGGATTTAGTGTAGCCCATGCAAGAATTAGATGCAGATAATATCAGTGAGCTAGAGACCCCTGGTGGAGGGGACTGTTATCTGCAAGACATGGAACACAAGTTATTAGAAAGGTGGATGATTTTTTTAAGATGAAGATATTTCAGGGTTGTTGCCTTATTTTGATGCTAACACCACCACTTAGTGTGACATGCAAATGATTTAGGTATTAAAGGTTGAGATCATGAAGAAAACAGGGACTAATTATTATGTTGATTAATGTTCATTGTGATGATATCAAGTTTCTGTTATTGGCTTATTAAAAAGACCCTGGCAAGACAGTTAAAACTGGTTTAAAACACTGCATTTTGGTTGACTGGCATGAGTAATGGAATATCCTGTGTTCCCAGCAGGCCAGGAAACTTTATTCAGGTTGGGAGATAAAGATAATCTCAAAATGGATTATATTAATTAAAAGATGATACGGCTTGGTCATTGAACAATGGGTTCAAAGAGCAACCATTGTGAGGATGGCACAGTACCGGACAGTGTTTCATTCCGTTGTACATAGGAGTTGATATGAGTCAGAACCCACTCAATGGCACCTAACAACAACAACTTGACTAAATTCAAGACAACAGCTATTTGATCACTTGACTGGAAAAGAAATAAAATGCTAGTTCCACCCCCTCAGTGACACACAACCACACAAAGTTGACTCTATAATGTTAAGGTAATCTGATGTCCTTATATCAGGTTTAAAAGGAGAGATTTTTAGATCTCAAAGTATGCTTCCTAAAATGGAATTTGCTAATATATTTTTTTGTTGTTGTTCCTTTCTGACCCCTCTGCCTTCCATATTGCTTGTTTTCCTCTTTGGCCATCAAAAGCCATAATTACTCAAACCACAGTTCTTATATATTCACTCTCCGGGGAATCTGAGGGTTCCTTTTTGTTTTTCTGGCCATTCTTACCTCTTCTTGAATCCCGTCTTTGCTTGACTTCAATCCCAATACTCCTGCCTCCGTGACTGAAAACTCCCAAAGTACATATGACAGAGGCTGCTGGCTGATCCTAATTATTGTCAAACTAAGAGAACTCTCGATTTTTAGCTAGCACACACTGAACATTTTCTAAATATAAACTTCTTAAAACAATGCTCAGTGTATACTAGTTATTATTACATAGAAATTTAAGAATTTTATGTAGCTAAGGCCATTATTTGGAGCCCCAGTGGTGCAGTGGTTAAGGGATTGGCTGCTAACCAAAAGGTCAGCAGTTTGAATCTACCAGTTATTCCTTGGAAGTCCTAGGGGGCAGCACTACTCTGTCCTATGGGGTAGCTATGAGTTGGAACTGACTTCATGGCAATGGGTATAGTAATAATAATAAATGTATCACTTCAATTCAGTGAGAAAAGAGTAGTTTAATAAATGGTACTGAAAAAATGATCTCCCATGTAGAAGAAAATGATGTTAGATCTTTAGCTCATACCCTGCAAAAAATAATAGGACACTTAAAAAATTTGTCTCGGGTTATTTTACTGATTCTCAGTAAATCACTAAGAACTCCCATTTCAATGTTTTACCCTTTAAAATATGGATTGTATCAATTAAGAGAGATCAGGGCTAGAGGAATCCTCTGTGCAAGGTTGCTAGTTGAAACTCTTTCCCTCCCTCCAAAAAAGCAGATACAAGATTAAAAAAAAAACTAGTTGCTGTCAAGTCAAGTCCGACTCACAGCAACTCCACAGGACAGAGTAGAACTACTCCCACAGGGTTTTCAAGGAGTGGCTGGTGGATTCAAACTATCGACCTTCTGGTTAGCAGCCAAAAGCTTAACCACTGCACCACCAGGGCTCCAGATACAAGAGAGAGAGTAATATTTGTACTTTTTAGCTGGGATGTTTAGTTATATCTCTAAATCATGTAGAAAAACAGAGATAAAAATGAGTGCCACTATGAGTGGAAACTAACTCAATGCACCCGACAACAACAGACTCCCAGGTTTTAAAAATAAAAGTCTAGTACTCAATTATGCAACATAGTATTTTGAACTTTCCTACTGTCCCAGTCTTAGGACCAAAGTTTCCACATCCCAGGAAAACCCTCAATTCTGGGCAATGTGGGATGGTCGGTTACCCTATAAAAGATCTCTCTTATAACATAAGGCAAACTATAACTGTAGTAGAAAAGAAGGGGCAAAATTATAGAACCACAACTTTGTTGAGACTTATAGTGTAAAGAATCACTGGACGTTGCAACACCTGTTTACTTATAGACAGCGCTAAGTGAAAACATTACATATGAATCCCTATGGAAAAAACATGCAATTGCAATCTTGACCAACAGGGATATCTAACATGTGGAGATAAAATTTGTAAACCAAGATAATGGGAGAATTATTCATAAATAACTAAGTTTAATCAATTTGTTTATATTTTTTCCTATCTCTCTGGATGTTTACTGTCAAATTGCTAGAAGCTTAGCTAGCTAACTAGCTAGATGAATGCTAGATAGATTAATCTGTGCCAAATCATGAACCATGAATTTCAAAAAGTATTCCATTATTTTCTCCTTCCTCTATTGTTCCTCATATACGGAATTTTTGATCTTCTGTATCTAGTTTTGGAACCCTGGTGACACAGTAGTTAACAAATTCCACTGCTAATCAGAAGGTCAGAGTTCGAACCCACCAGCCACTCACTCCTTGGAAACCCTATGGGGTAATTCTACTCTGTTCCATAGGGTCACTAGGAGTCAGAATCAACTCAACAGCAATGAGTTTTTGTATCTAGTTAGTGTTCACGTACTGGCTATTGGAATACGAAAGTTGGAAACAAAGAAGGATTAGTAGTTGGAAAATATGGCCTTGGTGATAGAAACAATGTCGGAGATCGAATGATAGAATTTTGCAAGACCAACGACTTCTTCATTGCAAATACCTTCTTTCACCAACATAAACAGCGACTATACACAGGGACCTCACCAGATGGAACACACAGAAATCAAATTGACTACATCTGTGGAAAGAGACAATGGAAAAGCTCAATATCATCAGTCAGAACAAGGCCAGGGGCCAACTGTGGAACAGACCATCAATTGCTCACATGCAAGTTCAAGCTGAAACTGAAGGAAATCAGAGCAAGTCCACGAGAGCCAAAATATGACCTTGAGTATATCCCACCTGAATTTAAAGGCCATCTCAAGAATAGATTTGATGCATTGAGCACTGGTGACTGAAGACTGGACGAGTTGTGGAATGACATCAAGGACATCATCCATGAAGAAAGCAAGAGGTCCTTGAAAAGACAGGAAAGAAAGAAAAGACCAAGATGGATGTTGGAGGAGACTCTGAAACTTGCTCTTGAACGCCGAGCAGCTAAAGCAAAAGGAAGAATTGATGAAGTAAAAGAACTAAACAGAAGATTTCAAAAGGCCTCTTGAGAAGACAAAGTAAAGTATTATAATGACACATGCAAAGAGCTGGAGATGGAAAACCAAAAGGGAAGAACACGCTCAGCATTTCTCAGGATGAAAAAACTGAAGAAAAAATTCAAGCTTCGAGTTGCAATAGTGAAGGATTCCATGGGGAAAATATTAAATGACACAGGAAGCATCAAAAGATGATGGAAGGAATACACAGAGTCATTATACCAAAAAGAATTAGTCGATGTTCAACCATTTCAAGAGGTGGCATATGATCAGGAACTGATGGCACTGAAGGAAGAAGTCCAAACTGCTCTGAAGGCATTGGCGAAAAACAAGGCTCCAGGAATTGATGGAATATCAATTGAGATGTTTCAACAAACACATGCAGCACTGGAGATGCCACTCGTCTATGCCAAGAAATATGGAAGACAGCTTCCTGGCCAACTGACTGGAAGAGATCCATATTTATGCCTATTTCCAAGAAAGGTGACCCAACTGAATGTGGAAATTATAGAACAATATCATTAATATCACACACAAGCAAAATTTTGCTGAAGATCATTCAAAAACGGCTGCAGCAGTACATCAACACAAAAACTGCCAGAAATTCAGGTCAGTTTCAGAAGAGGACGTGGAACCAGGGATATCATTGCTGATGTCAGATGGGCCCTGGATGAAAGCAGAGAATACCAGAAAGATGTTTACCTGTGTTTTATTGACTATGCAAAAGCATTCGACTTTGTGGATCATAACAAACTATGGATAACATTGCGAAGAATGGGAATTCCGGAACTCTTAATTGTGCTCATGAGGAACCTTAACATAGATCAAGAGGCAGTTGTTTGGACAGAACAAGGTGAGACTGCATGGTTTAAAGTCAGAAAAGGTGTGCGCCAGGGTTGTATTCTTTCACCATACCTATTTAATCTGTATGCTGAACAAGTAATCCGAGAAGCTGGACTATATGAAGAACAACGGGGCACCAGGATTGGAGGAAGACTCATTAGCAACCTGCGTTATGCAGATGACACAACCTTACTTGCTGAAAGTGAAAAGGACTTGAAGCACAAAGACCACAGCCTTCAGTATGGATTGCACCTCAACATAAAGAAAACAAAAATCCTCACAGCTGGACCAATGAGCAACATCATGATAAATGGAGAAAAGTTGGACGTTGTCAAGGATTTCATTTTACTTGGATCCACAATCAACAGCCATGGAAGCAGCAGTCAAGAAATCAAAAGACGCATTGGATTGGGTAAATCTGCTGCAAAGGACCTCTTCAAAGTGTTGAAGAGCAAAGATGTCACCCTGAAGACTAAGGTGCCCTGACCCAAGCCATGTTATTTTCAATCACATCATATGCATGTGAAAGCTAGACAATGAATAAGGAAGACTGAAGAAGAGTTGACACCTTTGAATTGTGGTGTTGGCAAAGAATATTGAATATACCATGGACTGCCAAAGGAATGAACAAATCTGTCTTGGAAGAAGTACAACCAGAATGCTCCTTAGAAGGATGGTGAGACTGTGTCTTACATAGTTTGGACATGTCGTCAGGAGGGATCAGTCCCTGGAGAAGGACATCATGCTTGGCAGAGTACAGGGTCAGCGGAAAAGAGGAAGACCCTCAACGAGGTGGATTGACACAGTGGCTGCAACAGTGAGCTCAAGCATAACAATGATTGTGAGGTTGGCTCAGGACTGGGCAGTGTTTTGTTCTGTTGTGCATAGGGTCGCTGTGAGTCGGAACCAACTCGACGACACCTAACAACAACAAAAACAACAACAGTGTTCATGTAAGCAAAAAATTACAGTGAGAAAGTTTGAATTAAAACATCTGAAAGATTCATATACATTCTTATAGACCTTAAACAGACACGTTTCTCTGAATCATTAAATTTTTAAGCTAGCTGTATATTGATGACCAGAGAGGCAGTTCTGATGTGGTTTGCCCTTTGGATCAGACAGATTTACTGGTTGTGTAATCTTGATCAAATTACTTAGCTTTTTTTGATTCTAGTTTCCTCCACTGTAAAATGTGTAATACCAACCTTCTCAAAGATCTGCGTAAGAATCAAATAAGATAGTATATAAAGTGCCTCACAAGTAGAAGATTCTCAGTAACTGGTAGCCATGATTAGCCATGATTAGATGATGCTAAGAGGCAGTTAGATGGAGCCCTGAAGGAGATATCAGTACTTGGATTAAGGCTGAGCTTGTCACCTACTAACCACATGACCTTAAACTACACACTTAACTACTCTGACTTTCAATTTCCTCATCTATAAAATGGGAATAACATTTAACCCCATGAACCTCAAATGATTAGTTTGAAGCTCAAAAAAGATAACATTCCTAAATGCAATGAAATCACACTGATCGTCCCAAAACATTGTTTTATGAATTTAATGAAATGTACTAAAGAAATATGAGGAAAACTCGATTTACAGCAGGGGCTGTAGCCCTGATTTTCTTCAACTGTTAAGTGCTGAGAACGACCTTATACCACAAGAGGACCCTTCAGCCTACAAAAGATCTTAAGTATTATTATTATTAAGTAATACTAGTATTTATCTTAAGTAGTATTATTACTTAAGCAATAATTTGGGTTGAATCATCTTGTGCAATTTTTTACTCTTTCCACTTACCTGGGAAATAGAATAATGAGAAAAGTATACTTATTTCAATAGATGAATGACAACAGCAAATGGATAAAACTGTAATACTTCCTAGAATTATTTTTCTTTTGATACTAGACATATCTTGGCCTCTCTTTTTAAACAGAACAAGTAAGAAAGAACATACAGTAGATTA
The DNA here is from genome assembly GCF_024166365.1 of Elephas maximus indicus. NCBI lineage: Eukaryota > Metazoa > Chordata > Mammalia > Proboscidea > Elephantidae > Elephas > Elephas maximus. The sequence goes on along the minus strand of NC_064828.1, from coordinate 48,908,257 downwards.
CCAGCTCAGCAGGGGTTGGCAAGTTTTTCCCGTAAAGGGCCACATAGTAAATATTTTTAACTTTGTAAACCACGTGATCTGTTGTCTCAACTCTTCATCTCTGTTGTTGTAGCTTAAAAGCAGCCATAGCCAATAAATAAATGTATGTGACTGTGTTGCAGCAAAAGTATACACAAAAATGGGCAGTAGGGGTTGGCCCTTGGGCCATAGTTTTCAACCCCTCATTTTAAGACTCGTTGATTGGCTTTTGGGGCCTCTAGGAGTGTTCAGTGAGAATAAAGGAGTAAAAGTCACTACCCAAGGTTGTTAAAGCAAGAGAGACCAGGAAGGAATGGAAAATCATAGTGTCGGGGCATTGTTCCCTTTTAGATAAAATTTGGTGTTGAATATTCAGAAATGTTAAAATGGACACAAAATATTTATGTATTCCTCAATTCTCCTGAAAGTTTAGCAACCTTAAGTTAATATCATATATGCATGATAATTTAGCCGACAAGTATAAAATGGCAGTAATAAAAAAAATGCAGTAATAGAGAGGAAAAATACATTTCCTAATATGGCTCTTTCCGTGTTATTTATGCGTGATAACTGTGCTAAGAATTAAAACACAAACACCCAACACAGAGTAATGGATGATCTCTCCATGGCCAAGAGAATCTGGGATAATATTTTCAGCTCAGCGTTCCAAGAGTTATATGTATAAATCCCTCTGTATCAAGGGAAGAATACATCAAGAGCCTCCTACACTGTTAAGAAAATGCAGAGTTCAAGCTGAAGAATTTCATCCTTAACTTACTGGGATGAACTGGAGTTTTGCCAGTATGCTGCCACAGAAGGAAACAAAACAATTTTGCTGGCACCCTGAAATATTAAAAATCAATATTGTAATGCGACAAGTTGGACTCTGGATGGATTTTAAGACTTTATTCTGACCTAACATACCTTTGAAAATAGTTTTCTTTAAATATCAGTAATTTATGTTATATTTTGTATGGGGACTTCTCACCTTTGTGGTTATTTGTGTACTGAATTAAGAATCATTCAAACTTGTGTTTATGATTTGATTCTATTAATTGGGCCATATAAAAGTAAGTTGCTTCCATCACCAAATACTCTTGAGAGTTCCTAGGTGTAGGACTTAATTTTGAAATAAGTTGAGAAATACTCAGGTTTGTCATGCATAAACTTGTTCAGTTTATTGCGAAATAGTCATGGCAAGGCATGTGAGTAAGACCTCATGACTTTCATTTAGAACTGAAGAATCAGGGTTAACAATTACAATGTTAGTTCAGTGTTTAGATTCCCAATCTTTACAGTTCAGGCTTTTACCTTTTACAAGTGGTCTAGGGAGGAAGGCTTGACCACGCACAGCTAGAACTCAGCAAGGTCCCTTATAGCTAGATTCTGAAGTCAGTGGAGACAGTGGACGGAGTCTCAGTCCAGAGTCTCAGTCTTCAGAGAGAGTCAGACTCTAGAGAGAGGGTCCATCTCTGCCTTTTGTCTATGAGTGAGCAGGTTTTATATGTGAAATTCTCACCTTGGCTTCACCCAATAAGGGCCAGTGTGATGTCAAGACTAGCATACTATGTCTTCTCTCCAAATTTAGAGATTAACCAAATGTCACATCTTTTTTCAAGGTTAGAGATTAGGGAGATTGTTTAGATTTATGTCTCAAGGCTAGTTTACAAAGATTAACTATGTTACATTTTCTTTTATCACAGCATGCCAAGTAAAAGTCAACTGCAAGGTTGTTTACATTCTTCACATGCTTCTGTGTCTAAGTTCAGAAATTTTCTAAATAACTTTCTAATGACTTACAGTTAATGTTAGAGAGCCTCACAAAGGTAGACGTATTTCTAAGTTCATATTATGGAAGTATTTTGGAAGCATAATTGCAGATTATACATTATGGAATTTGAGAGCATCATAAAAATATACAGAACAGTCCCCTTTCTGTGCTGTTATCACATGATATTTGCTGAATGAGAGGACAAACACATGTAGAAAAGATTCATGTGGATGTAGAAGAACATGTACACATTCTGGACCTCTTGCAAAACATCTCATAAGGACCTTGTTAACTTTTTTGCTTATATCTTTTAATTACAAAAAATAAAATGCATTCTCGAGGGAAAGAAAGGACTCCTCACCGAGATGCTGGGTTTCTTGGTGATATTTACCCTCCCATCGTACCCATGTCACACATCACCTTACCTCCCATAACTTTTGCCTTCCACACCCATCATTACACCACCCATGGCCTCCAAGTTTGGCCCTCATCTAGCTAGTTTGTTTCCTCCTAACCCATGAATGGCTCCCAGCCACCAGCCCAGTTCCTTGCTGCCTAAATGAATTCCTACCAGGGCCTACTGCATAATTTGCAGGGCCCAGTGCAAAATAAAAACGCAGACACTTTGTTCAAAAAACAGGGGGAAAAAAAAGTGTATTAAAGCTACTAAAATACAAAGTCATCCCTTCTTCAGTCTCTCTCTCCACTTGCCATTTTTTGTGGGGGAGGGGGGTCTGGTTGGTTGGTTTATTTTAAGATATTTAATGTCTTCCTTAGGCATGGGAATTCTGGCTCCACTTAGTTTTCAGGATACTTGACACCAGCACACTCAAAGACTTCAAAGTTGTGTTTTTATTCAGAAATACCCAGGTCCTCAATTGCTTTTGTAATGCTGCTGTTACAACTGCTACCATAAAATAAGTCAGCAAGTAATTTGTACTTGTCATAGACTAGAGCGTTGTTGTTAGGTGCCGTCAAGTCAGTTCTGGCTCATAGTTATGCTGTGTACAACAGAATGAAACTCCGCCCCGTCCTGCACCATCCTCACAATTGTTGCTATGTTTGCGCCCATTGTTGCAGCCATTGTGTCAATCCATCTCGCCGAGGGTCTTCCTCTTTTTCACTGACCCTTTACTTTACCAAACATGATGTTCTTCTCTAGGGAATGTTCCTTCCTGATAACATGTCCAAAGTACTTGAGACAAAGTCTCGCCACCCTTGGTTCTAAGGAACACTGTGGCTTTACTTCTTCTAAGACATATTTGTTCATTCTTCTGGCAGTCCGTGATATAGTCAATATTCTTCACCGACACAGTAATTCAAAGGCATCATTCTTCCTTAGTCTTCCTTATTCACTGTCCAGCTTTCACATGTGTATGAAAAAAAAAAAAATTGAAAATATTATGGCTTGGGTCAGGCGCAACTTAATCCTCAAAGCGGCATCTTTGATTTTTAACATGTTAAAGAGGCCTTTTGCAGATTTGCCCAATACATCATTTGATTTCTTGACTGCTGCTTCCATGGATGTTGATTGTGAATCCAAGCAAAATGAAATCCACGACAACTTCAGTCTTTTCTCCACTTAATATGATGTTGGTTATTTGTCCAGTTGTAAGTATTTTATTATCCTATAATACCTTGTTCCTCTATTATTAAATCATCCATATGATGAATCCTTGTGACACTTGACTTAGCAATAGGGTAAATCCACCTATCTGTCAGTTTATTGTACTGTGGTGACTTGCGTAGTGCTGCTGTGATGCTGGAAGCTTATGTCACCAGTATTGCAAAAACCAGCAGGGTCACCCACAGTGGACACGTTTCAGACTAAGACTGACTGGGAAGTAAAGCCTAAGGATATGCTTCTGAAAATCAACCAATGAAAACCTTATGGATCATAAAATCATGAAGCAGGTACAGGACCAGGCAATGTTTCATTCTGTTATACATAAGGTTGCCATGGTTGGAGTCGACTCAACAGCAACCAAAAACAACATGTTTGAGAGCATAGGTTATCAATCCTTCAGACTTGGCAAACTGGACTCCTCTCAGACCCAAAGGACTTATCTGGACATGTAGCTTCAGCAGAGGTGACCTGGTCACTCAAATTAGGATGGCAGCCATAACTTCAGGCAGGCCACGGACCCTGGCCCACCTTGTCAGGGCCTCTGTTAGAACTTACAGGTGGCCATTGCCGCCTCCACTGACTTGTCACCGGTGGAACAGAATGCGTACATCCGAGTACATAAAGGAGTTTTGCTCCCTCCACTGCCACCCCAGCCTCAGGGCTGAGCAGCGAGAAGGCACTGGAAACTCCTGCAATGAGAAGTTAGCACTATTTTTTTTTTTTCTGGTAGTCTTTTTATTCTTTTGGTGAAGTCTTTGGATGAGCATGTTTGATTTTTAGGAGCTCCCAGTTATCTAGTTTTTCTTCTGTATTCTTTTTTTTTTTTTTTTTTTATAATAACTTTTATTAAGCTTCAAGTGAACGTTTACAAATCCAATCAGTCTGTCACATATAAGTTTACATACATCTCACTCCCTACTCCCACTTACTCTCCCCGTCTTGAGTCAGCCCTTTCAGTCTCTCCTTTCTTGACAATTTTGCCGGCTTCCCTCTCTCTCTATCCTCCCATCCCCCCTCCAGACAAGAGTTGCCAACACAATCTCAAGTGTACACCTGATATAATTAGCTCACTCTTCATCAGCGTCTCTCTCCCACCCGCTGACCTGTCCCTTTCATGTCTGATGAGTTGTCTTCAGGGATGGTTCCTGTCCTGTGTCAACAGAAGGTCTGGAGAGCATGGCCGCCGGGATTCCTCCAGTCTCAGTCAGACCATTAAGTTTGGTCTTCTTATGAGAATTTGGGGTCTGCATCCCACTGCTCTCCTGCTCCCTCAGGGGTCCTCTGCTGAGCTCCCTGTCAGGGCAGTCATCGATTGTGGCCGGGCACCAACTAGTTCTTCTGGTCTCAGGATGATGTAGGTCTCTTGTTCATGTGGCCCTTTCTGTCTCTTGGGCTCTTAGTTGTCATGTGGGCTTGGTGTTCTTCATTTTCCTTTGCTCCAGGTGGGTTGAGACCAATTGCTGCATCTTAGATGGCTGCTTGTTAGCATTTAAGACCCCAGACGCCACATTTCAAAGTGGGATGCAGAATGATTTCATAATAGAATTATTTTGCCAATTGACTTAGAAGTCCCCGCAAACCATGTTCCCCAGACCCCCGCGCTTGCTCCGCTGAGCTTTGAAGCATTCATTTTATCCCGGAAACTTCTTTGCTTTTGGTCCAGTCCAATTGAGCTGACCTTCCATGTATTGATTGTTGTCTTTCCCTTCACCTAAAGCAGTTCTTATCTACTGATTAATCAATAAAAAAACCCTCTCCCACCCTCCCTCCCTCCCCCCCTCGTAACCACAAAAGTATGTGTTCTTCTCAGGTTTACTATTTCTCAAGATCTTATAATAGTGGTCTTATACAGTATTTGTCCTTTTGCCTCTGACTCATTTCGCTCAGCATAATGCCTTCCAGGTTCCTCCATGTTATGAAATGTTTCAGAGATTCGTCACTGTTCTTTATCGATGCGTAGTATTCCATTGTGTGAATATACCACAATTTATTTACCCATTCATCCGTTGATGGACACCTTGGTTGCTTCCAACTTTTTGCTATTGTAAACAGAGCTGCAATAAACATGGGTGTGCATATATCTGTTTGTATGAAGGCTCTTGTATCTCTAGGGTATATTCCGAGGAGTGGGATTTCTGGGTTGTATGGTAGTTCTATTTCTAACTGTTTAAGATAACGCCAGATAGATTTCCAAAGTGGTTGTACCATTTTACATTCCCACCAGCAGTGTATGAGAGTTCCAATCTCTCCGCAGCCTCTCCAACATTTATTATTTTGTGTTTTTTGGATTAATGCCAGCCTTGCTGGTGTGAGATGGAATCTCATCGTAGTTTTAATTTGCATTTCTCTAATGTCTAATGATCGAGAGCATTTTCTCATGTATCTGTTGGCTGCCTGAATATCTTCTTTAGAGAAATGTGTGTTCATATCCTTTGCCCACTTCTTGATTGGGTTGTTTGTCTTTTTGTGGTTGAGTTTTGACAGAATCATGTAGATTTTAGAGATCAGGCGCTGGTCGGAGATGTCATAGCTGAAAATTCTTTCCCAATCTGTAGGTGGTCTTTTTACTCTTTTGGTGAAGTCTTTAGATGAGCATAGGTGTTTGATTTTTAGGAGCTCCCAGTTATCTGGTTTCTCTTCATCATTTTTGGTAATGTTTTGTATTCTGTTTATACCTTGTATTAGGGCTCCTAGGGTTGTCCCAATTTTTTCTTCCATGATCTTTATCGTTTTAGTCTTTATGTTTAGGTCTTTGATCCACTTGGAGTTAGTTTTTGTGCATGGTGTGAGGTATGGGTCCTGTTTCATTTTTTTGCAAATGGATATCCAGTTATGCCAGCACCATTTGTTAAAAAGGCTGTCTTTTCCCCAGTTAATTGACACTGGTCCTTTGTCAAATATCAGCTGCTCATACGTGGATGGATCTATGTCTGGGTTCTCAATTCTGTTCCATTGGTCTATGTGTCTGTTGTTGTACCAATACCAGGCTGTTTTGACTACTGTGGCTGTATAATAGGTTCTGAAGTCAGGTAAGGTGAGGCCTCCCACTTTCTTCTTCTTTTTCAGTAGTGCTTTGCTTATCCGGGGCTTCTTTCCCTTCCATATGAAATTGGTGATTTGTTTCTCTATCCCCTTAAAATATGACATTGGAATTTGGATCGGAAGTGCGTTAAATGTATAGATGGCTTTTGGTAGAATAGACATTTTTACTATGTTAAGTCTTCCTATCCATGAGCAAGGTATGTTTTTCCACTTAAGTATGTCCTTTTGAATTTCTTGTAGTAGAGCTTTGTAGTTTTCTTTGTATAGGTCTTTTACATCCTTGGTAAGATTTATTCCTAAGTATCTTATCTTCTTGGGGGCTACCGTGAATGGTATTGATTTGGTTATTTCCTCTTCGGTGTTCTTTTTGTTGATGTAGAGGAATCCAAGTGATTTTTGTATGTTTATTTTATAACCTGAGACTCTGCCAAACTCTTCTATTAGTTTCAGTAGTTTTCTGGAGGATTCCTTAGGGTTTTCTGTGTATATAATCATGTCATCTGCAAATAGTGATAACTTTACTTCTTCCTTGCCAATCCGGATACCTTTTATTTCTTTGTCTAGCCTGATTGCCCTGGCTAAGACTTCCAACACGATGTTGAATAAGAGCGGTGATAAAGGGCATCCTTGTCTGGTTCCCGTTCTCAAGGGAAATGCTTTCAGGTTCTCTCCATTTAGAGTGATATTGGCTGTTGGCTTTGCATAGATGCCCTTTATTATGTTGAGGAATTTTCCTTCAATTCCTATTTTGGTAAGAGTTTTTATCATAAATGGGTGTTGGACTTTGTCAAATGCCTTTTCTGCATCAATTGATAAGATCATGTGGTTTTTGTCTTTTGTTTTATTTATGTGATGGATTACATTAATGGTTTTTCTGATATTAAACCAGCCTTGCATACCTGGTATAAATCCCACTTGATCAGGGTGAATTATTTTTTTGATGTGTTGTTGGATTCTATTGGCTAGAATTTTGTTGAGGATTTTTGCATCAATGTTCATGAGGGATATAGGTCTATAATTTTCTTTTTTTGTAATGTCTTTACCTGGTTTTGGTATCAGGGAGATGGTGGCTTCATAGAATGAGTTGGGTAGTATTCCGTCATTTTCTATGCTTTGGAATACCTTTAGTAGTAGTGGTGTTAACTCTTCTCTGAAAATTTGGTAGAACTCTGCAGTGAAGCCGTCCGGGCCAGGACTTTTTTTTGTTGGGAGTTTTTTGATTACCGTTTCAATCTCTTTTTTTGTTATGGGTCTATTTAGTTGTTCTGCTTCTGAATGTGTTAGTTTAGGTAGGTAGTGTTTTTCAAGGAATTCATCCATTTCTTCTAGGTTTTCAAATTTGTTAGAGTACAATTTTTCATAATAATCTGAAATGATTCTTTTAATTTCATTTGGTTCTGTTGTGATGTGGTCCTTCTCATTTCTTATTCGGGTTATTTGTTTCCTTTCCTGTTTTTCTTTAGTCAGTCTAGCCAATGGTTTATCAATTTTGTTAATTTTTTCAAAGAACCAGCTTTTGGTTTTGTTAATTCTTTCAATTGTTTTTCTGTTCTCTAATTCATTTAGTTCAGCTCTAATTTTTATTATTTGTTTTCTTCTGGTGCCTGATGGATTCTTTTGTTGCTCACTTTCTATTTGTTCAAGTTGTAGGGACAGTTCTCTGATTTTGGCTCTTTCCTCTTTTTGTATGTGTGCATTTATTGATATAAATTGACCTCTGAGCACTGCTTTTGCTGTGTCCCAGAGGTTTTGATAGGAAGTATTTTCATTCTCGTTGCTTTCTATGAATTTCCTTATTCCCTCCTTGATGTCTTCTATAACCCAGTCTTTTTTCAGGAGGGTATTGTTCATTTTCCAAGTATTTGATTTCTTTTCCCTCGTTCTTCTGTTATTGATCTCTAGTTTTATTGCCTTGTGGTCTGAGAAGATGCTTTGTAATATTTCGATGTTTTGGACTCTGCAAAGGTTTGTTTTATGACCTAATATGTGGTCTATTCTAGAGAATGTTCCATGTGCGCTAGAAAAAAAAGTATATTTTGCAGCAGTTGGGTGGAGAGTTCTGTATAAGTCAATGAGATCAAGTTGGTTGATTGTTGTGATTAGATCTTCCGTGTCTCTGTTGAGCTTCTTACTGGATGTCCTGTCCTTCTCCGAAAGGGGTGTGTTGAAGTCTCCTACTATAATTGTGGAGGTATCTATCTCGCTTTTCAGTTCTGTTAAAATTTGATTTATATATCTTGCAGCCCTGTCATTGGGTGCGTAAATATTTAATATGGTTATGTCTTCCTGATCAATTGTCCCTTTTATCATTATATAGTGTCCTTCTTTATCCTTTGTGGTGGATTTAAGTCTAAAGTCTATTTTGTCAGAAATTAATATTGCTACTCCTCTTCTTTTTTGCTTATTGTTTGCTTGATATACTTTTTTCCATCCTTTGAGTTTTAGTTTGTTTGTGTCTCTAAGTCTAAGGTGTGTCTCTTGTAGGCAGCATATAGATGGATCGTGTTTCTTTATCCAGTCTGTGACTCTCTGTCTCTTTATTGGTGCATTTAGTCCATTTACATTCAGGGTAATTATAGATAAATAAGTTTTTAGTGCTGTCATTTTGATGCCTTTTTATGTGTGTTGTTGACAATTTCATTTTTCCACATACTTTTTTGTGCTGAGGCGTTTTTCTTAGTAAATTGTGAGATCCTCACTTTCATAGTGTTTGACTTTATGTTAGTTGAGTCGTTACGTTTTTCTTGGTTTTTGTCTTGAGTTATAGAGTTGTTATACCTTTTTGTGGTTACCTCATTATATACCCCTATTTTTCTAAGTAAAAACCTAACTTGTATTGTTCTATATCGCCTTGTATCACTCTCCATATGGCAGTTCAATGCCTCCTGTATTTAGTCCCTCTTTTTGATTATTGTGATCTTTTACCTATTGACTTCCATGATTCCCTGTTATGTGTATTTTTTTTTTAATTAATCTTAATTTGTTTTTTTTTGTGATTTCCCTATTTGAGTTGATATCAGGACGTTCTGTTTTGTGACCTTGTGTTGTGCTGATATCTGATATTATTGGTTCTCTGACCAAACAATATCCTTTAGTATTTCTTGTAGCTTTGGTTTGGTTTTTGCAAATTCTCTAAACTTGTGTTTGTCTGTAAATATCTTAATTTCGCCTTCATATTTCAGAGAGAGTTTTGCTGGATATATGATCCTTGGTTGGCAGTTCTTCTCCTTCAGTGTTCTGTATATGTCGTCCCATTCCCTTCTTGCCTGCATGGTTTCTGCTGAGTAGTCAGAACATATTCTTATTGATTCTCCCTTGAAGGAAACCTTTCTTTTCTCCCTGGCTGCTTTTAAAATTTTCTGTTTATCTTTGGTTTTGGTGAGTTTGATGATAATATGTCTTGGTGTTTTTCTTTTTGGATCAATCTTAAATGGGGTTCGATGAGCATCTTGGATAGATATCCTTTCGTCTTTCATGATGTCAGGGAAGTTTTCTGTCAGAAGTTCTTCAACTATTTTCTCTGTGTTTTCTGTCCCCCCTCCCTGTTCTGGGACTCCAATCACCCGCAGGTTATCCTTCTTGATAGAGTCCCACATAATTCTTAGGGTTTCTTCATTTTTTTTTAATTCTTTTATCTGATTTTTTTTCAGCTATGTTGGTGTTGATTCCCTGGTCCTCCAGATGTCCCAGTCTGCATTCTAATTGCTCGAGTCTGCTCCTCTGACTTCCTAGTGTGTTGTCTAATTCTGTTATTTTATTGTTAATCTTTTGGATTTCTACATGTTGTCTCTCTATGGATTCTTGCAACTTATTAATTTTTCCAGTATGTTCTTGAATAATCTTTTTGAGTTCTTCAACAGTTTTATCAGTGTGTTCCTTGGCTTTTTCTGCAGATATCCTAATTTCATTTGTGATATCATTAAGCATTCTATAAATTAGTTTTTTATATTCTGTATCTGATAATTCCAAAATTGTATCTTCATTTGGGAAAGATTTTGATTCTTTTGTTTGGGGAGTTGGAGAAGCTGTCACGGTCTGCTTCTTTAAGTGGTTTGATATGGATTGTTGTCTCCGAGCCATCACTGGGAAACTAGTTTTTCCAGAAAATCCGCTAAAAAAAAACTGCAGTCAGATCCCTATCAGAGTTCTCCCTCTGGCTCAGGCTATTCAGATGTTAATGAAGCCGCCTGGGGAGGGTGGGGGAGGGAACAGAGAGATAGGAGAGTAGCACCTCAGAATATAGCCAGAGTTGCTTGTCTTGCTTGGAATGACTCTTATATCTGAGATTCCCGCGGGCGCGTCGCCTATGTGTGCTGTCTGTGTGGAGATTGCCCCCGGGGGGTCTGGCCCGCTGGAGTCACGGTCAGATCCTCCGCTTCCAGCCCCACGCCCAGCGTCAAGGCTCCCCTACTGGGACGGTGCACTCTCGACTCCAAAATCAGTCGCTGCCTCCCGGGGACTTCTCGTCCCTCCAGCCGCGTGGCCGTGCCGCCCCCGTGAACCAGGTGGGCCCCCTCCCGGGGTTAGTTCAGATGGGTGGAGTAGCTCCCCGTGCTTGTGCCGCGACCGAGTGTCCCGGCTGGAACGCTGTTCTCCCCGCTCCAATACCAGTCGCTGCCTCCCGGGGACTTCTCCTACCGGCTGCGTCCCACGCCGCCCGCGCGACCCGGATGGTCACCTTCCCGGGGTTAGTTCAGGGGGTGGAGCAACTCTCCGTGTTTATGGCGTACCTGCGTGCAGTCCAAATCCCTGTGGGACGGTTCCCCGGCTCGGATGCTACTCTTTCTGCTCCAAGATCAGTCACTGCCTCCCGGGGACTTCTCCTAACGGCTGCGTCCCACGCCGCCCGTGGAACCGGCTAGTCCCCCTCCCGGGGTTAGTTCAGGGGGGTGGAGCAGGTCTCTGTGCTTGTGCCGTACCTGACTGGTATGCTGGCTCCAGGCTCTGGAAACAATCGCTGCTTCCCCGTATTAGTTCGTTCTCCGTCTCTAAATCTGTGTTTGTTGTTCAGGGTTCGTAGATTGTTATGTATGTGATCGATTCACTTGTTTTTCCGTGTCTTTGTTGTAAGAGGGATCCGAGGTAGCGTCTGCCTAGTCCGCCATCTTGGCTCCGCCTCCGTTAGCACTATTTTTAAAGTGGCTACTCCTCTATCTTTTCCGTTTGTTTACACAGTTGTTAAACACTGATGTCCTATAATCTAAATACTTCATAATTTTTAAATCTCTGCTCAAGTCAAAAGTTTGTCTCAGAAATAAATGTGTTGCTTTGGGAACTAATTAAGTTAGAAAATACTGTCCATGTTAGGGAATAAAATATTTTGAAGTTACCTAAAAGCTGTTGTTACATGTAAGTAAAGCGGACACAAAAGAAACCTTTCTCCTCCCCCAAATATCTCCCTTAACTGCACTTTATGGTGCCAAAACCCCACATATTAACAATCACTTTATAGAATTAAACATTGTCCTTTCCAGGTATTAAAAATATAAATACCTAGTGGCATAGTGGTTAAGAGCTATGGCTGCTAACCAAAAGGTCAGCAGTTCGAATCCACCAGGCACTCCTTGGAAACCATATTGGGCAGTTCTACTCTGTCCTATAGGGTCACTATGAGTTGGAATTGACTCGATGGGAAAGGGTTTGGTTTTTTGGTTGTTGTATTTTAGGAGTCCAGTTTGTGCAATGGTTGATCATTTGACTGCTCCGGGAGGATTATCCAATAAGCAAGATAAGTACAGTATTTACCTTGCTAATTAGATCATCTGTACTGAAAGATTTCATATTTTTTCACCACAGCAAAGATTCTGCTTCTAGGTATGGCTGGCACCTGTCTCTCTCCCAAACCCAGAGCACCTTCCTGCAGAATCAAAGTCTCTTTTCAAATTTATAATCCCTGACAGGGGCGGATGACTCAGTAAGCAAAGTAAGCATGAGCTTACTTTTGGTTACTTTCTAATCTGTAGTGAACAACTTCACTTGGGTTTCACTTCGATGTGGCATGGTGAAATCATGTGACATTGCTCACTACGGATGAGTAAGTAAGTACAAGTAAATCTGTGCTTACCTTGCTTATTGGATAATCTGCCCTTGCAACTCCTCACTCCTGTTGATACTAATGGAATGCTATTTAACACAGCTCAGGAAAATCCATAAAATCAGCCTGTTTGGAAAGAACATTTGATCAAAGATGGACAAATCATGGAACTCCAGGGGTTGGCTCAAACTAAGTGGTCATAGGACTTACTTCCCTTTGTTATGAGCTAAAGTTCTAAAGTGTATTCTTACTGGGGGAAGACACTCAGATCTCTGGAACAAGCAAATGAAGAAAAGAAGGAAGCAACTACCCCATCAATGACAACACCAGTTTTAATTCTATACCATGCAAACTAAAGATTCCAAAATTAGAACTTCAGGTTTCTGCCCACCCAGCTCCCAACTATTCCCTGGGATCTTAGCTGGACAAGTAATTTTTCAGGATTCTTTACTGAATAAAATAAAAGGTCTTAGATCTTCTTAACATCACATATATAGGGATGAATTTACTAACTGTGAGGCCTTGGTCAGGTTATTTAACTTTTCTGAGTCTCAGTTTCTTCACTGTTATAAAAATAGTAATATCTTATAGAGTCATTATGTGGATTAGCACAGTGCATGGTACATAGCAATGGCCAGTAATGGCAGTAATGGCAGTTGTTATTAATTTACGTTTAGTTTTTTTTTTTTTTTTTACCTCTGTTCCTGCAGATAATATATGTTTAGTAACTGTCTAACTGCCAATGTTTCCAGTATTTTAGTGCTGATAACACCCTTTGTCTGTGAACCCCAAGGGGACTCTGCTTTGCTGGCCCTTGTACTCCATGCTTCAGAGGCGTAACTAAGGTATGGCAGGTAGGGTACATGCCCTGGGCACCACTTGAGGAGGGGCACAGATGAGCAATTTCTATTGGCCATAGCATTTTCCATCGCCAGCTCTGGGAGATCATTCAGCAATTTAGAACTAATTGCCGTAGACGCTGTTTTTCATAGATAGACCCCTGCTGTGCTTACCTTGCTTATTGGATAATCTGCCCCTGAAGGAGGGAGAGATGGGCTTGGCACAGAAGCGTGACCTCTTATTAGTTGTTATTTTGATACTATATTTGTCAACGCTGGTTCAATGTCAGGGAGAAAAGCCTCACAGGAGATTATGTAGAAGGACTGTGCTACATTTTACAGCTTTTCTCAAGCCATCAAAGTAAAGAATTCAACACTACTTACATCCATAATTATGTGCAACATTTTGACTCTGTAACTAAATTTTTAAAAATCACATGCAGCAATTTGTTAAATTTAAATAATGTTACAAAAAAAATTTTTTTAATCAGTGAATGAAATGAGCTTCTGAACTTAGGGGTATGATTTGAGGAAATGCTGGCATTCACTCAAAGTAGTAGGATTTATAGCTATGTAAATAAACCCAATAACACTTGACTCTGCTGAATCTCAATGTGATGTGGCCATTAGAATCTGTGCCATTGGACTGGGTTATATAGGAAACAACGACTAAACCTTTGTGTACAGGAAATTCAAAACATTTTTTAAAAACTTAATTATGCAACTTATTTACATAAAATAAAATTCATTTTTTGATATACAGATCTGAGTTTTGACAAATGCAAGCAGTGTAAAAACACCTCCACAACAAGACATAGACTATTTTATCACCTCCTCCAAATCCCCTGTGCTCCTTTACAGCAAATCTGTCCACCCACCCCCGATCCCTGGAAACGACTCTTCTATTTTCTGTCACCATAGTTCTGCCTTTTAAATAATTTCATAAAAATTGAATCACATAGTATGCAACTTTGGGCTTCTTTTACTCAGCATGATGCATTTGAGATAAATCCGTGCTGTTGCATGCATCAGTCTTCAGTATTGCAGATATATATTTGGGTTGTTTACATTTTGGGAGATGATGAATAAAGCCACTTTAAGCATTCACACTCAGGTTTTTGAGCAAATGTAGTTTTTTGTTCCGCTTGCATGAATATTTATGTGTGATGGCTGGGTCACATTTAAGTGTATTTTTCTTTTTTCATTGTGCTTCAAGTGAAAGTTTACAAATCAAGTCTGTCTCTCATACAATAACTTACACACGCTCTTTAGTTTTATTGTTACTACCTTCTTTTATTTATACTTCCCACTGCCAAGATTAGAATATTTAGGCTTAAAAAGACTGAGTTGCTGGTGAGGTTCTGAAAAACTGGAACCCTCATACAGAGCTGGCAGGAATGCAAAATGGTGCACCAACCACTTTGGAAAATTGTTTGACAGTTTCTTATAAAGTTAAGCAAAAACTTATCATATAACCCATTGTGAAACCCCACACCTAGGGATTTACCTAGAGAAATGAAAACTCATGTTCACACAAAAATCTCTATAAGCATGTTTCTAGTGGCTTTATTCATAACCACAGAAAACTAGAAACAACCAAATGTCCTTCAGTAGGTGAATGGATAACAAACTGTGGTACTTCCATACAGTGGAATATTACTAGACAATAAAAAGAAATGAGCTATTGATCCATGCAACAATAATGATAAATCTCAAACACATTATGCTAAGTAAAATAAAAAAGGCTATATGATTTAATTTATATGACATTCTGAAAAAGGCAAAATTATAGGAACAGAAAAGAGATCCACACTTACTAGGGGCTTGGGGTGCACAGAAGAGTTCACTGCAAAAGAGCAGCACAAGGGAATTTTGGGGGGGTGATGAAACTGTACTGTATCTTGGTACTGGTAGTGGTTATAAGACTTTGCTTTATCAAAACTTACAGAATTGTATACCAAGAAGAGTGAGTTTTACTGTATGCAAAAAAAAAAAAAAAAAGGTTAAGTGATTTGCCTAATCTTATTAGACTAGTCTGGCATTCTTTACAAAATGGAGTATTTTTGGCTCTACTTCTTTTTACCTTCAATGCTGCCATTCATAAAACAGAAATATCTCTTGTTAAAGGTATTTCAGGCAGAAGCAAACAGATTGGGGAAATTTTGATGAGTAGTGTTTACTTCAAGAATGGCCTTGAAAAATAGCCACTTTAGTGTGTTTAGAGTGCCTGGGGGAATTGGATTGGGAGTCATTTCAGTGCTGTCTCCTACCTCTAAGTGTCTCCAGGACTCCTGGAGACAGTGGGGCACAGTGGGGACAGCATCAGGGCTCTTCCTCTGGGAAAGGAAAAGTAACATTTTATTGAATTTCCACTATGGTGCCAGAAGGAGCTGAGAATAAGAAGTTTACACACAACTTTCTCATTTTATCATCGCAATAGCATTAAAACGAGACATTATTATTCTAATTTTACACATAAGGAAACTGAGGCTTGAAGTGATTAAGTAATGAAAAGTAAACTCAGGAGTCTCTGGCTATGTTTAACTGGATCCCACCTTACATGAGCACAGACAATTGACTCACAGACTTGTTATTAACTTTTGGTCTCACATTTCAGAGTCACCAGAATTTTCTATGCCTAGAATATGGAATTTCCACCCTGGCATGGAGCTGCATCTATCTAGAGGAAGGAGTTCTTAGGCTGGGTTCTATACAGAAGCAAAACTAGTAAAGCATATAAATATATATAGAGAGAGAGATTTATATCAAGGAAATGACTCACGCAGTTGTAGAGGCTTGAAAGTCCCAAGTCCATGGATCAGACTAGAGATTTCTCCTGATTCACAAAGCTGCAGGGGCTGGCAAACCCAAGATTGGAAGGTCAAAGAACAGAGCTATTGCTCACAGGCTACAAAGATCAACGAATCCCACGATCAGCAGGCAAGACTACAGATAAGCTGCTAGCTCAAGTCCCAAGAACCAAAAGACTAATGGACCACATCTACCATGGCCTCCACCAGACTGAGTACAACTAGATGGTGCCTGGCTACCACCACTGACTGCTCTGACAGAGATCACAATAGAAGGTCCCAGACAGAGCTGAAGAAAAATGTAGAACAAAATTCTAACTCTCAAAAAAAGACCAGACTTACTGGCCTGACAGAGACTGGAGAAACTCCAAGAGTATGGCCCCAGACACCCTTAGAGCTCAGTAATGAAGTCACTCCTGAGTTTCACCCTTCAGCCAAAGATTGGGCAGGCCCATGAAAGAAAATGAGACCAAAGGAGCACACCAGCCCAGGGGCAAGGACTAGAAGGCAGGAGGGGACAGGAAAGCTGGTAATAGGGAACCCCAGGTGGACAAGGGAAAGTGTTGACATGTCATGAGGGTGTTAACTTATGTCATAAAACAATATGTGTACTAAGTGTTCAATGAGAAACTAGTTTGTTCTGTAAGCCTTCATCCAAAGTACCAAAAAAAAAAAAAAAAAAGTACAACACTGTTCTGACAGCCTGGATACTAGTGACTACAATGAGCAGGGCCCTTTTTTGTGTCATGATTGGCATGTTGTTATAAAGTATTGAGATTTGGGGCTCAGTTGTTACCACCACATAACCTATTTTGACTAATAAAATGCCTCTTTGGTTTTATATAATGTTTGCTGTTTTTGACGCTTTTGCAGGCTAAGAATAGTATTTGATGGCCTGTATTTGTTTAAACAAGGAATGTTCTCACTAAACTATATGTCAATATGATAATAAAATTTCTCAAAACAAAAATAGAACACTGTATTTGAAACTGTCCAAAAATAAACAGCTTGGAATTACCTTAATAAAATTCTGTTGTAGTAGGAAAACAATCAAGTAAACTGTTTATCTCTAAACTATCAGACAAATTCCATTTTTATGTCTTTAATACAATGTTCCTTTAAGAAAACTTAGTAAGCAGAGCCAAGATGACAGACTAGTCAGATGCACCAAGCCATCCCTCTGTAACAAAGACCCAAAAAACCAAGTAGAACAGATACACATATCTATCCTGGAACCCCGAATTTTAAATAAAAAGATAAAGTATTAGATTGGATGCCAGTAAGAAGAAGAGATTGATCAAAAAGTAGAGCTATGGAGTGGAGGTTCCCTGCTGACCAGCATGGCACAGCATAGACATCTTGAGATAAAGCCAAAAACCCTGTGCAAAAAGCACAGAAAGGCACCTTCATAAGACTCCCAAGAGAAGATAGAGGAACATCCCAGGCACGTCCAGAGCTAAGTAAGGTCCCGTTTGCTGGCTGCAGCTCAAGGAAGCTCCCAGACACTTTCACATAGCAAACAGAGAAGCACGCTCCTATGATCCCCAGCCTTCTGGCAAGTAGTGGCAAGAATCGCCCAGTCCCAGCATCCCCAACTGCCACAGAACAAATCCCCCCCTATTTTCCCCTTTATCTAGATCCATCCACCACCCATATTTTGCCCTCTTCCCGTCTCTCTCTTCCAGCCAGCCACACTCCACTGCACTGCAGCTGAGCGCCCTGGCCTGTGCCCCTTCCTCCCCACTGTCTCTGCCCCACTGACCTGCAGCTGAGCACCCTGGCCTGGGTCCCTCCCTCCCCACCAGGCCTGCCCCACCATGCAGGGTGCCTTGGCCTTTCACCCACTCCTTCCTCTCTAGCTCCACCCCACTGTGCCACACCCAAGCAATATGGCCCATGCCCCCTCCCTCCCCACCAACTCCATCCCACTGTGTCTAAGCTGGACAATCCAGCCCTGTACCCCTTCCATCCCCCCTGCTCTGCCCCACTGCAGCACAGTCGAGCAACCCAGCCCTGCACCCCTTCCCCCCTCAGGCTGGTCCCATTGCACCACAGCCAAGCAACCGAGCCCCACATCCCTCCCTTCCCACCAGCCCTGTACAGATGCCCCATAGCTGAGCATCCTGGCCCTGTGCCCTCCCTACCTACTGACTTCACCCTGCTGCTTCACAGCTGAGCAACCCTCCCTGCCCATCTAGACAGGGTGGTGAGAGCTATTGTGCCTACAGACAAGCAAGCAACAAAGCATGCCAGGCCCGCTCACCCAGACATACCTAAACAAAACAAATAAGCAGGACAAAACAAACATACAATCAATAAATAAAGAAGATAACTTCTGAATGTCTCAGAGACAGTGGACAATACCAAAACATATAAAAAAGGAGGACAAGATGGCTCCAACGAGTGACCAAAATAAAGAATCAGATGACCTCCGGGTAGAAAAAAGGCAGTAGAACTACCTAATGTGGAATTCAAAAGACTAATACTTAGGGCTGTCCAGGAGATTAGGAAAGAGATCAAGGAAAACACAGACAAAACCAATGAAAACATAACCAAAATCAAGAATAACACAGAAAAAGCAATAGAAGAGTTCAGGACAATAGTACAAGAAGAAAACATCAAAATAAATAAACAGTTAGAAATCATACAAAATAAGCAACTAGAAACTCAAAAGATAAGCAATAAAATTTAAAAAATGGACAATTCAATAGACGGTTTTAGGAGCATATTTGAAACAATGGAAGATAGAAATGGCAAGATTGAAAACAAATCCATAGACATCACTTTGTTAGAGGAAAAAATCAGAGAAAAGAATGAAGAAAATCTTATAATTATGTGGGACAATCAAAACCAAAAATTTGTGAATGATTGAAGTTCAGAACAGGGGGAGAAAATGGAAAACACAGAGAAGATTGTTGAAGATTGGCTGTCAGAAAACTTCCCAAGCATCATGAAAGAAGAAGAACTGACCTTCCAAGAAGCTCAATGAACCCCTTGTAGGATAAACCCCAAAAGAAAGTCACCAAGACATATCATAATCACACTTGCCAATACCAAAGACAAAGAAAGAATCCTAAAAGCTGCTCGAGAAAAAAAAAAATCACTTACTTAGAAAGGGGAAACAAGAATAAACTCTAATTATTTGATAGAAACTATGCAGGCAAGAAGGCAATGGGATGACATATATAAAACCTTGAAAGAAAAAAACTACCAACCAACAATAATATATCCTGCAAAACTCTTTCAAATAGGATGGTGGAATTAGGACATTTCCAGATAAACAAATTAAGGGAATTTGTAAAAACCAAAACAAACTTGCAAGAAATATTAAAGGGAGTCCTTTGGTTAGAGAAACAATCACATAAGACAAAACTACAGTCTACGGCACAGGACAGCATCAGCCTGATACCAACTTAGGTAAAGAACTCTCAACAGTAAAACGAAGCTAAAATATTTAATACAGGGAAACAGAGACGTCAATCTGTAAATGATGATGTCAAAACAATAAAAGGAGGAATAAATGGTGTAGGTATAGAACTTTCAAATGGAGAGGAAATCAAGGTGATATCAAATAATAAATGACTAGTATAAACTTAGGAAGATAAGTGTAAATTTCAATGAAACCACAAAGATAGTTAACAAACCTACTCATTAAAATAAAAAAAAGAAGGAAAACATAAAGACTCAATAAACACAAAACCTATAATAATGAAAGAAATGAAAAGAAATTGCACAGACAAAAGGAACTAAGCCCAGGAAAGTAAGAGGAACAAAGAAAACATCAGCACCAACCACGGGGGGTGGGGGGGGGAAGCACAACAAAATAACAGGAATAAACTCACACCTATCAAGAATCACATTGGATGTAAATGGCTTAAATGTACCTGTGAAGAGACAGACAGAATGAATAAAAAAGCACTTGCCATTAATATGCTGTCTACAAGAGACATACCTTAGACACAAAGGTATAAATGTATTAAAAATCAAAAAATGGAAAAAATATAACAAGCAACTATCAACCAAAAAAGAGCAGAAGTGGCATACTAATCTCATATAAAATAGACTTTAAGGCAAAATATACCATAAAAGACAAGAAGTATGTTATAAAATGACTAAAAGGACAATCCATCAAGAAGACATAACCTTAATAAATACTATGCACCCAATGACAGGTTTCCAAAAAAGAAAAAAAAAACTCTAACAGCACCGAAAAGAGAAATAGTTCCACAATAATAATAGGAGACTTCAAAACACCACTCCTGGTAAAGGGCAGAGCATCTAGAAAAAAACTCAGGAAAGATACAGAAGTCCTTAAGATCATGTTCAACTAACTTGACATCATAAACATATATAGAATACTCCATCCAACAGCAACAATCTCTACATTTTTTTTTCAGTGCACATGGAACATTCTCCAGAATAGACTGTTTTAGGCTACAAAGTAACCTTCAATAAAATCCAAAAACATCAAAATAATACAAAGCATCTTCTCTGATCACAATGCCATAAAAGTAGAAATTAATAAAAGAAAAAATAAAAAACTTGGAAACTGAATAACACATCGCTTAAAAAGGACTGAGTAATAGAAGGAATCAAAGACAGAATTTAAAAAATTCCTAGAATCAAATGGGAATGAAAAGACATCATACCAAAACCTTTGGGACACAGCAAAGGCAGTGCTCAGAAGTCGATTTATAGCAACAAATGCGCACATCAAAAAAGAAGGGACAAAATCAGAACATTAGCTACACAACTTGAACAAATAGAAAGAGAATAGCAAAAGAAGCCCACAGCCACCATAAGAAAGAAAATAATAAAGATCAGAGCAGAAATAAATGAACTAGAGAACAGAAAAATGACAGAAAAAAATCAACAAAACCAAAAGTTGGTTCTTGGAAAAGATCAGCAAAATCGACACACCATTGGCAAGCTGACAAGAAAAACAGGGGAGGAAGCAAATAACCCACATGAAAAATGAGATGGGAAATCACAACAGACCCAACTAAAATAAAGAGGATCATAACAGAGTACTATGAAAAACTATACTTCAACAAATTGGAAAACTTAGAGGTAATGGGATTGTGAGGATGGTGCAGGACCAGGCAGTGTTTCGTTCTGTTGTACATAGGGTCACTACGAGTTGGAACCAACCTGACAGCACCTAACAACAACAAACAGAATTAATGGACAAATTTCTAGAAACACAGTACATACATAAACTAACACAAACTGCGGTAGAAAATCTGAATGTATCTATAACAAGTGAAGAGATTGAAAATGTAATTAAAAAAAAAACACTCCCAACAAAAAAAGTCCTGGCCTGGATGGCTTCACTGGAGAATTCTACCCAAATATTCAGAGAAGAGCCCACAACAGTACTACTTGAAATATTTCAGAGCGTAGAAAAGGAAGGGATACCCCTGAATTTACTCTATGAAGCCAGCATAACCCTAGTACAAAAGCCAGGCAAAGACTACAAAGAAAGAAAATTACAAACCAGCATCTCTCATAAATATAGATGCAAAAATTCCCAACAAAATTCTAGCCAATAGATTTCAGCATCCTATCAAAACAATAATATTCTACAACCAAGTGGAATTCATACCAGGTGTGCAAGGATGGTTAACATTAGAAAACCAATTAATATAATCCACCACATAAATATAACAAAAGAATCACATGATCATCTCAATTGATGCAGAAATGGCATTTGATAAAGTCCAATACCCATTCCTGATAAAAAAAAAAAAATTCTCAATAAAATAGGCGTAGAAGGGAAATTCCTCAACACAACAAAAGGCATCTATATAAAACCAACAGCTAATACCATTCTCAGTGGAGAGAGGCTGAAAACATTTCTCCTGAGAATGGGAACAAGACAAGGATGCCCCTTATCACCACTTTTATTTAACATTGTACTGGAAGCCGTAGCTAGAGCAATAAGGCAAGAAAGAGAAATAAAGCTCATCCAAATTGGTAAGGAAGAAGTAAGGTTATCCATATTTGCAGACGATATGATACTATATAGACAACCCCAAAGATTTCACAAGAAAACTACTGGAACTAATAGATTCAGTAGAGTAGCAGGATACGTGTCTGTCAGTTTGTCATACTCTGGGGGCTTGTGTGTTCCTACGATGCTGGAAGCTATGCCACTGGTATTCAGATACCAGCAGATCACCCATGGAGGACAGGTTTCAGCTGAGCTTCCAGACTAAGACAGACTAGGAAGAAGGACTCGGCAGTCTACTTCTGAAAAGCATTAGCCACTGAAAATCTTATGAATAGCAGCGGGACATTGTCTGATATAGTGCTGGAAGATGAGCCCCCCAGGTTGGAAGGCACTCAAAAGATGACTGGGGAAGAGCTGCCTCCTCAAAGTACAGTCGATCTTAATGACGTGGATGGAGTAAAGCTTTTGGGACTTTCATTTGCTGATGTGGCACAACTCAAAATGAGAAGAAACAGCTACAAACATCCATTAATAATCAGAAGCTGGAATGCACAAAGTATGAATCTAGGAAAATTGGAAATTGTCAAAAATGAAATGGAATGCATAAACATCGATATCCTAGGCATTAGTGAGCTGAAATGGACTAGTATTGGCCACTTTGAATCAGACAACCATATAGTGCACTATGCTGGGAATGACAACTTGAAGAGGAATGGCGTTGCATTCATCATCAAAAAGAACATTTCAAGATCTATCCTGAAGTACAATGCTGTCCATGATGGGATAATATCCATATGCCTACAAGGAAGACCAGGTAATACGACTATTATTCAAATATATGCACCAAACATTAGGGCCAAAGATGAAGAAATAGAAGATTTTTATCAGCTGCTGCAGTCTGAAATTGATCGAACATGCAATCAAGATGCATTGATAATTACTGGTGATTTTAATGTGAAAGTTGGAAACAAAGAAGAAGAAGGATCAGTAGCTGGAAAATATGGCCTTGGCGATAGAAACAATGTCGGAGATCAAATGATAGAATTTTGCAAGACCAATGCCTTCTTCATTGCAAATACCTTCTTTCACCAACATAAACAGCGACTACACATGGACCTCGCCAGATGGAGCACACAGAAATCAAATTGACTACATCTGTGGAAAGAGACGATGGAAAAACTCAATATCATCAGTCAGAACAAGGCCAGGGGCCGACTGTGGAACAGACCATCACTTGCTCATATGCAAGTTCAAGCGGAAACTGAAGAAAATCAAAGCAAGACCACAAGAACCAAAATATGACCTTGAGTTTATCCCACCTGAATTTAGAGACCATCTGAAGAACAGATTTGATGCATTGAGCACTAGGGACCGAAGACCAGACGAGTTGTAGAATGACATCAAGGACATCATCCATGAAGAAAGCAAGAGGTCCTTGAAAAGACAGGAAAGAAAGAAAAGACCAAGACGGATGTCAGAGGAGACTCTGAAACTTGCTCTGAAACATCAATCAGCTAAAGCAAAAGGAAGAATTGATAAAGTAAAAGAACTGAACAGAAGATTTCAAAGGGCAGCTCGAGAAGACAAAGTAAAGTATTATAATGACATGTGCAAAGAGCTGGAAATGGAAAACCAAAAGGGAAGAACACACTCGGCACTTCTCAAGCTGAAGGAACTGAAGAAAAAATTCAAGCCTCAAGTTGCAATAGTGGAGGATTCTATGGGGAAAATATCAAATGACACAGGAAGCATCAAAAGAAGATGGAAGGAATACACAGAGTCGCTATCCCAAAAAGAATTAGTCAATGTTCAACCATTTCAAGAGGAAGCATATGATCAGGAACCGATGGTACTGAAGGAAGAAGTCCAAGTTGCTCTGAAGGCATTGGCAGAAAACAAGGCTCCAGGAATTGACAGAGTATCAACTGAGATGTTTCAACAAACAGATGCAGCGCTGGAGGTGCCGCTCATCTATGCCAAGAAATATGGAAGACAGCTTCCTGGCCAACTGACTGGAAGAGATTCATATTTATGCCTATTCCCAAGAAAGGTGATCCAACTGAAGGTGGAAATTATAGAACAATATCATTAATAGCACATGCAAGCAAAATTTTGCTGAAGATCATTCAAAAAACGGCTGTAGCACTATATCCACAGAAAACTGCCAGAAATTCAGGCCGGTTTCAGAAGAGGACATGGAACTAGGGATATCATTGCTGATGTCAGATGATCCTGGATGAAAGCAGAGAATACCAGAAGGATGTTTACCTGTGTTTTATTGACCATGCAAAGGCATTCGACTGTGTGGATCATAACAAATTATGGATAACATTGCGAAGAATGGGAATTCCAGAACACTTAAATGTGCTCACGAGGAAACTTTACTTAGATCAAGAGGCAGTTGTCCGGACAGATACTGCGTGGTTTAAAGTCCGGAAAGGTGTGCGCCAGGGTTGTATTCTTTCACCATACCTATTCAATTCTGTATGCTGAGCAAATAATCCGAGAAGCTGGACTATATGAAGAAGAATGGGGCATCAGGATTAGAGGAAGACTCGTTAACAATCTGCGTTATGCAGATGACACAACCTTGCTTGCTGAAAGTGAAGAGGACTTGAAGCACTTACTAACGAAGATCAAAGACCACAGCCTTCAGTATGGATTGCACCTCAACATAAAGAAAACAAAATCCTCACAACTGGACCAATGAACAACATCATGATAAATGGAGAAAAGATTGAAGTTGTCAAGGATTTCATTTTATGTGGATCCACAATCAACAGCCATGAAAGCAGCAGTCAGGAAATCAAAAGACTCATTGTATTGGGTAAATCTGCTGCAAAGGACCTCTTTAAAGTGTCGAGGAGCAAAGACATCACCTTGAAGATTAAGGTGCTCCTGACCCAAGCTATGGTATTTTCAATCGCATCGTATGCATGTGAAAGCTGGACAATGAATAAGGAAGACTGAAGAATTGATGCCTTTGAATTGTGGTGTTGGAGAAGAATATTGAATATACCATGGACTGCCAGAAGAATGAACAAATCTGTCTTGGAAATAGTACAACCAGAATGCTCCTTAGAAGCAAGGATGGCAAGACTGCATCTTCCATACTTTGGACATGTTGTCAGGAGGGATCAGTCCCTGGAGAAGGATATCATGCTTGGCAAAGTACAGGGTCAGCAGAAAAGAGGAAGACCCTCAGTGAGGTGGATTGACACAGTGGCCGCAACAATGGGCTCAAGCATAATAACAATTTTAAGGATGGCACAGGACCAGGTAGTATTTCTTTCTGTTGTGCATAGGGCCGCTATGAGTCGGAACTGACTCGACGGCACCTAACAACAACAGCAGCAGGAAACAAGATGAACATACAAAAATCAGTTGTATTCCTACAAACCAACAAAGAGAACTTCAAAGAGGAAATAAGACAATACCATTTACAATCACCCCTAAAAAAATAAAATATTTAGGAATAAATCTGACTAGAGACATAAAAGGCCTATACAAAGGAAACTACAAAACACTACTGCAAGAAACCAAAGAGACCTACATGTATGGAAAAACATACCATGATCATGGATAGGAAGACTCAACACTGTAAAAATGTCAATCCTACCAAAAACTACCTACATATATAATGCAATCCCAATGCAAATACCAATAGTATTGTTTCACAAGATGCAAAAATAGTCATTAACTTTATATGGAAAAGAAAGGAGCCCCAGATAGGTAAAGCATTATTGAAGAAGGAGAACGAAGTAGGAGGCCTCACACTACCTGATCTCAGAACCTACTATACAGCCACAGTAGTCGAAACACCCTGGTACTGGTACAACAACAGACATGTAGACCAATGCAACAGAATTGAGAACCCAGATGTGAATCTATCCACCTATGGTCAGCTGAACTTTGACAAAGCCTCAGGGTCCATTGAATGGGGGAAAAGCAATCTCTTTAACAAATGGTGCTGGGAAAACTGGATGCCTATCTATAAAAAAAAGAAACAGGACCCATACCTTAAACCACGTACAAAAACTAATTCAAAGTTGATCAAAGACCTAAGTATAAAACCAAAACCTAGAATTATAAAGATCATGGAAGAAAAAATAGGGCCAATGCTAGAGGCACTAATATATGGCATAAATAGGATACAAACAATAATTAACAAAGTACAAACACCAGAAGATAAAGTAGATAACTGGGGTATCCTAAAAAATAAATACTTAAACTCATCAGAAGACCCCATAAAAGGAGTAAAAAGATAACCTACAGACTGGGGGGAAAAATTTGGCTATGACGTATCCGACAAGGGCCTAATCTCTAAAATGTGTAAGATACTACAACACTGTAACAATAAAAAGTCAAATCATCCAATTAAAAAGTGGGCAAAGGATATAAACAGACATTTTTCCAAAGACAACATTTAGACAGCTAACAGACACTTAAGGAAATGTTCATGATCAATAGCCATTAGAGAAATGCAAATGAAAACTACAATGATATACCATCTCACCCTGCCATCACTGGCACAAATCAAAGAAAACACAAAATAACAAATATCAGAGAGGTTGTGGGGAGATTGGAACTCTTATACACTGCTAGTGAGAATGTAAAATGTTCCCTATGGGAAAACGATATGATGCTTCCTTAAAAACCTAGAAATGGAAATACCATAAGCTCCACCAAGTCTACTCTTAGGAATTTATCCTAGAGAAATAAGAGCCATCACATGAATAGGCATATGCACGCTCATGTTCAATTGTAATATTATTCACAATAGCAAAAAGTTGGAAACAAACTAAGTGCCAATCAGCAGATGAATGGATAAACTAACTACGGTACATACATACAATGGAATACTAAAAAAAAAAACAAAAAACAAACCCACTGCAGTCGAGTATATTCCGACTCACAGCGACCCTATAGGACAGATTAGAACTGCCCCATAGAGTTTCCAAGGAGCGCCTGGTGGATTTGAACTGCTGACTTTTTGGTTAGCAGCCATCGCACTTAACCACTACACCACCAGGGTTTCCAATGGAATGCTAGCCAACAATAAACAGTGATGATTCTGCAAAACATGCAAAATGTCTCACAACATGGATGAACCTGGAGGGCATTATGCTGGGTGAAATAAGTCAGTCACAAAAGGACAAATATTGTATGAGACCACTATTATAAAAACTCATGAAAATGTTTACACACAGAAAGAAAAAATCCTTAATGGCTACAAGGGAGGGGAGGGCTGGGGAAGGGAAATCACTAACTAGATAGTAGGTAAGTGGTAATTTTGGTGAAGAGAAAGACAATACGCATTATAGGGGAAGTCAGCATAACACGTGCAAGGCCTTGAAACTTCATAGACACATCCAAACACTCTGCGGGACTGAGGGCTAGGGACCACGGTCTTGGGGGACATTTAGGTCAATTGACATAACCTAGTTCATAAAGAAAATGTTCTACATCCTACTTTGGTGAGTAGCCTCTGGGGTTTTAAAAGTTTGCAAGTGGCCATCTAAGATACATTTACTGGTCCCATCCTATCCAAAGCAAAGGAAAATGAAGAAAACCAAAGAGACATGGAAAATATTAGCCCAAAGGACTAGTGAACCACAAGTACCACAGCCTCCATCAGCCTGAGCCCAGAACAACTAGACGGTGCCTGACTACCACCACCAACCACTCTGACAAGGATCGCAATAGAGGGTCCTGGACAGAGCAAGAGAAAAATGTAGAACAGAATTCAAATTCACAAAAAAAGACCAGACCTACTGGTCTGAAAGAGACTGGAGGAATCTGAGATTATGGCCCCCAGATACCCTTCTAACTCAGAACAGAAGCCACTCCTGAAGTTCACCCTTTAGCCAAAGATTACACAGGTCTATAAAACAAATGATGATACACATGAGGGATGTGCATCTTAGTTTTATCATGTAAATGAGACCAAAGATGAGAAGACAGGAAGGGACAGGAAAACAGATGAATGGAAACAGGGAGCCTGGATGGAGAAGGGGAGACAGTTAACTCATGGATTGCAACCAATGCCACAAAACAATTTGTGTATCAATTGTTGAGTGAGAAACTAATTTGCTCTGTGAACTTTCACCTAAAGCACAATAAAAAAGAAAAACTGAGTTTACAAATAAACCTGTTACGTCAAGTGAAATAAGTTTTTAAATTTTCACATTAATCATTACTTTATCCCTTATGTAATGGTCTGCTCGATGTATCAGAAGCATTTAATATAATTAAAAGACAAAGCGTCTTAAATCCCCGTAAAAGAAAACATTAAGACCATTAGAACTATAAGATTTTTTCTTTCTTTACAAAATATTGTTAGCTTTTAGAACACTACGTTGTGCATACAGCATATAGGGAAAATATATTCACTAAGAAACTATTTTTCTTTAACATTTAACCTTGCCAGCAAGCACAATACTGCTTTGCAGCTGTCATCATCCTTAAAGAACAAATTTTTATTGTTTATCTTCCACATCCCTAAATTAAGAGGGACATGTATTAGTTTTCCTAGGGCTTGCATAACAAAGTACCACAAATTTGGTGGCTTAAAACAACCGAAATGTATTCTCTCACAGTTCTGGAGGCCAGAAGTCTGAAATCAAGGTGTCAGCAGAGCCATGCTCCCTACGAAGGCTCTAGGGGAAAATCCCTGCTTGTCTCTTCTAGCTTCCATTGTTGCCAGCAATCCTTGGTGTTCCCTGGTTTGCGGCAGCATAATCCTAATCTCTGCCTCCAATTTCACATGGTTATCTTCCTTCTGTGTCTGTGCCTGTGCCAATGTCTCTTCTGTTCATACAAGGACAGCAGTCATTGGGTTTAGGGTCCACCCTAATCCAGCATGGCCTTATTTTTAATTGATTATATCTGCAACAACCCCATTTCCAAATAAAGTCACTTGCGCAGGTACTGGGGTTAGGACTCCAGTATATCTGTTTAGGGGACGCAGTTCAACTCATAATAGGGCATATATGCTCCTCTTAAAAAAAAAAAAACAAAAACAAAAAACCCAAGCCCATTGCCATCAAGTCAATTCCTACTGGTAGCGACCCTGTAGGACAGAGTAGAACTGGTCCGTAGGGTTTCCAAGGAGCACCTGGTGGATTCGAACTGCCGACTTTTTGTTTAGCAGCCGTAGCTCTTAACCACTACACCTCTTAGACAAACAGAATATCCTGAAACCCTAAAGAAAAGGTCTATAAATGCTGACTACTGAGATTCCCAGAGCTGCCTGGATCCTGCTTTTTCCAGACTTTCAGTAATTCATTGATTCTAAGACACACTTTTTAAATTTTTGTGTTTTGCATTTTAACGATCACTGTTTCTGTCTGGAAAACCTGGTGGCATAGTGGTTAAGAGGTACAGCTGCTAGCCAAAAGGTTGGTAGTTGGAATCCACCAGCTGCTCCTTGGAGACCCTATGGGCGATTCTACTCTGTCTTGTACAGTCACTATGAGTCGGAATTAACTCGACGGCAATGTTTTTTTGTTTTTTAAATTTTCCTTTAAATTGGGTAGACATCACTCTGTTATCATCAAATATTTAATATTGTATAGCACTATTTTTTTTTTAATCTGGGAATGGAGCCCTGGTTGTTCAGTGGTTAGAGCTACACTGCTAACTTAAAAGTTGACAGATCGAATCCACCAGATGTTCCTTGGAATCCTTGTGGGGCAGGTTCTACTCTGTCCTATAGGGCCACTATGAGTCAGAATGACTTGAAGCAATGGGTTTTTTTTTTTTCTTTATTTATTTTTCAGTTAATTATTGCTGGGTAGCAAAGCATCTCAACATGCAATGATATTAAAAAAAACTAATGATTTTTTATGTCTCATGAGTCTGTGAGAGATCTGGGCAGTTTCGCTGCTAATTTAACATACGCTCACTCATGCTACTGCATTCAGCTGGATGGTCAGCTGGGCTGAAAGATAACAATGACCTCACTCATATGTCTGGCAGTGGGTCCCGTCTGTCAGCTAAGAAACCTCAGTTTTTCTCCAGGTGGCCTGTCATCCTGCAACAGGTAAGAATGGATTCTTTTTGTGGGAGTATTCCTAGAAAGGTCATTATAGTGCAAAAGCAGCCATAAATGACATAAAAGCAAATAAATCTGTCTCCAACCTTGTCTTTAGCTCATCCGGGGTTTATTTTTATTTCAGATATTATTTCTTTAGCTGCATAATTTCTATCTGATCTTTTTAAATAGCTTCAATCTCTCTGACAAATTTCTCCTATTTTCTGTCATTATTATATTTCAATTTAAGCCCTTGCATATATATAATTGCTTCTTTAAAAGTTCTTTTCTGCTAATTCCAGCATTTTGGCCACCTACAGGTCTGTTTTTATTGACTGCTTTCTCTTTTGATTTTGGGAACCACTCCTAAGGTTTCACATGCCTCGTAATTTTTTTATTATATGCTGAACATTGTGGATAACACTTTAGAGTCTCTGAATTCTGTTATATCTCTTTGAAGAATGTTGATTTTTGTTCAACCAGGCAGTTGAAGTACTTGTTGATTACCTTGAACTTGTGAAGGCTTAGCTTTACACTTTATTATGCATATCTATTTTCCCTCAATTTGGGGGGCCAATCTTTCTAGTCCTATGACATAGCCTTTTCTTTAAAGCAAGCTTTCTTCTATGGAAAGACAGACTTATTTACTGAGCTCCTTCAACTTGATGAGAATCAAATTCCAAGCTTTGTGTCTTCTGCTCAGCTTTTATATTCTTCCAACTATTGTTTTCTGCTGAGTTCTTTGGAATATCCCCTGTGCATATGCATTTCAAGAGTCTGCCTAGTATTTGAGGGACATTTAAACTCAAATTTTAGGTCTCTCCCCTCTTCCCCTCTATGGCTTCCTCTGTACTAGGATTTACCCGTATCTCAATTTTTAAGCTCTCCTTACAACCCCTAACTCCGTCCTCTGACACTTCAAGCCCAAAACACTGGAGGTTTTCATTTGTCTTCTCTCTGTGCTATGCTGTGCGGTCTGAGTAGTGCCCTTGCACATTTGGTTCTTACCCAGTATTTCCTTTCAAGACTAAAACAAAAAGCAAACCAGTTACCATTAAGTTGATTCTAATTCATGGCAATGCAGAATTGTCATGTCAGAATAGAAATGTGCTCCACAGAGTTTTCAGTGGTTGCTTTTTCAGAAGTAGATCAGCAGACCTTCTAAGTTGCCTCTGGATAGACCTGAACCTCCAACTTTTCAGTTAGCAGCTGAGTGCCTTCACTGCACCACCCAGGGACTAGGACCCCCTTTAATTTCTGCCTGCTTTTGATCACTCTTCAGGGCCTTCAGATAATTGTATGTATGTATGTATTTTTTATGTATATATATATATATATTCCAAAACCCAAAACCAAGCCCACTGCCATCAAGTGGATTCCGACCCATAGACTCATAGTGGCCCCACAGGGTTTCCAAGGCTGTAAACCTTTACAGAGGCAGAATGCCGCATCTTTCTCCTGAAGAGCCACTGGTGGTTTTGAACCACCAACCTTTCAGTTAGCAGTGGAGCACATTAACCATTGCACCACCAGGGATCCTTATATGTGCTCTGGAGTTCATAATTGCATCTGAGAAAGACTTAGTCTAATACAAGGTACTTTCCATTACTCAAATCAGAACTCCCATCTAAGAATACCCACTTAAAACATGCTTTTTAGGTGATTTTTTGTGCACAGTAAAATTTGACAGCCGCTGTCTTAAACTTTTGTGCTTATCTTTACCTTTTGAGAACTCATCTTCCTCACCGCAAAGCAGAATTTAAACTCATCAGGCACCTTAAGTGACATTCTTTAAAGCTAAAAGCCCTACAAATATGGTAACCATACTGTTCCCCACAGTCTGCTCCTTATCACTACATTTTCCTTGCTCCAGTTTATGGAATGCTTGATTCCACTTACATGAAATTCTAGAAGAAGAAAATCTGCAGTGACCAAAAGAAGATCAGTGGTTACCTTGTCATGGGGATGGGGCACGGAGAAGCAGGAGAAAGGGCTTATTTACTAAGGGGTAAGAGAACCTTTTGGTGTACTAGATGTGTTCATTATCTTGATAGCGTTTATGGTTTCCTGGGTATATACATACATCAAAAATTGTATACTATAAATGTGTAGTTTATTGTGTGTCAGTTACAATTTTAAAAAAAAGAAGGGTGGGACAGTGATGGGGAGGGAAAAATTATATTCTGGCTAAGTGGAAAAGAGCAAAGACACAGTAATTTAAGCATGCGAGATGGGGGAAGATGGAGAAGAGGAGCCTGCTTTGACAGGAGTCCAAAGAGTAGGGAGTAGGGCTGCAGGAAATCTGGCCAGGTGCCAGAGACTGGAGGGCTGGAAAGGACCCGCTCTAGCGTAGCTACCCACCTAGTCCCAGCAATTTCCTTGCTCCACTGCTTTCTATGCCCTACCGCTTCAATGGAAACCCTGGTGGCATAGTGGTTAAGAGCTACCACTGCTAACCAAAAGGTCTGCAGTCTAAATCCACCAGGTGCTCCTTAGAATCCGTATGGGGCAGTTCTACTTTGTCCTGTAGGGTCCCTGTGAGTTGGAATGGACTCCAGGGCAGACAGTTCGGTTTGATTTTACTGCTTCAGCGGAGCCCTGGTGGCTCAGTGGCTAAGAGCTTGGCTGCTAACCAAAAGGTTGACAGTTTGAACCCACCAACCGCTCTGGAAACCCCATGGGGCAGTTCTATTCTATCCTACAGGGTCACTCTGAGCCGGAATGGACTCGATGGGAATCGACTCGATGGCAATGGGTGTGTTTGTTTTTTGACTGTTTCAACAGTAATGCAGAACCCCTTTGTGTCACGTTGCTAAGCAAGTAGAGCTGCTGCTTCCTCTAGACTTTGAACACGCAGAGAGTGCAAACTGCTCTACTTGGCCACCAAAAACGTGTCCCATTGACCTTAGACCTGGAGAGGAAAATCCCATAAAGACCTTCCAAGGCAAGTCATAATTAGAGCAGGGCTTTGGGTACCCCAGTTGCTTCCACGGCCCTGATCTACACATGGGCGCTTTCAAATAGCAGGTGCGGGAGATTGGGTAATCACAACAGCTAATCAGTGGCTTTGGGTGGATCTTTGGATTACTGGACATGCAGACGGTGGATAATATGATGAATAGCTAAGGTTGGCGAACGCGCAGCGGAAAGCTCGGACCACGACTAGTCTTGCCTGGCGGACCTAGTAGCAAAGCCTCCCCAGGACCGCCCTGAGGCGGCAGTTCTCAGGATGGCCGGAAGAGGGCGCTGCGGATCGCCTCGGGCTGCAACTGTTGGAGACAGACATGAAGTCCTGTACAGCCCGGGGGGAATCCAGCCACCGTCAAGTCCCTGGAAAGCCACAGCCTTGGAGATACACCCGAGGGGGCCTGGGGTCTGTACTGCGGCCACCAGAAACCTTGCCTGGGCCAAGTGTTGGGGAGAAGGGGAAAGAAGAGGGGCAAGGGTGGGAGGCTGGAGAGGAAAAAAAGGAACGGAGGAGAGAGAACCCCAGAGTGGCTGGCGACTCTGCGGGAAAACCGAACACTCAGGGCTCACGAGTCCTGAGCTTCCTGGCTCCTGGCGGCCCCGAGGGTGTAGCTGGGGTTCCGGAGAAACCCAAGCCCCAGGGCGCACATTGTTGGGGCTGCGGTTTTCTGGGGATATGGAAGGCAGAGAGCTGCAGGCTGCTGCCATCTAAAGCGGTATGAAGTTGTATAGGTTCTGGAACTTAGCAGCCGCGCCGCCAAGAGGATGCTTGAGTCAGTTCGGTCTCAGCAGTGGCCGCCAAACTTTGCTAGGAGCTACACGCTCAGGAGAGCACCTCCGTGGGTGTTCCGGCACCTCAGGGTAGGGACTACCAGTCTCTGTCCAAAGTATCTGAAATATCCACCGTCCACTCTTTCGGCCGCTTACAGGCTCTGAATCTAAACAGCAATGAAGAAACTGAGTAGAAAAAGGAAGAAGCGGGTTAGCTGTGGAGCCCGAGCTCGGCTGGTGCGTCTGTCTCCTGAGGCTCGGGGCCTTGCTGGGTCTCCCAGCGGCTTCAGGACCGCGTCCCACTACCACCACCACCACCCCCCCTTCTAGTTTCTCTGCATTTCAAAGGGTGCTGCTAACGCCCAGTTCTCCTCTCTGCTTCCAACTCAGTCCCAAACTAATTCCCACCCCAGACACTCCCCCGCTAGAGGGCACCCTTGGAATTGGTGGAGAGGATAAACCAAAAACAACAAAAAAAAGACCAAACCCTTTGCAGCCTGTCGAGTCATTCCAACTCATAGCGACCCTGTAAGACAGAGTAGAACTGCCCCGTAGGGTTTCCAAGGAGCGCCTGGTGGATTCGAAATGCCGACCTTTGGTTAGTAGCCGAGTTCTAAGCCACTGGGCCACCAGGGAATGTACTCAACAGTGTGGGACGAGTAGAATTCAGGCTTCAGACTGAGCGATCTGAAAGGATGTGGATACCAAGACCTCCAGGAGAGCCTGACCCGACAAAGGAGCGGGTTCTTCTCCAGAACTCTGGCCTTCACAGCCCACACCTCCGCCTTCCAATCGCAGAGCGCGTGGGTGAAGGGATAGAGTGGCGCAGGAGTCGTTCTCGGATGTCCCTGCGTCCCTTCTGGCCTGCCCAGAGGCCAAGACTTGAGAGAGTGTCCCCAAGAGAAGTGCTACCCTCAAAGGCCCTAGATGGTCAGGCTGAAAGGAGAGGGAGCTGTAGAGAGAGCGCGTCTTCGCTCCTTATCTCTTGCACAGCGTCTGCGAAAGCCTCCTCAGAAAAGTTGCCCAGTTACGCACCCCCGGGCCTCGCGCGGACCTTTCGAGACTCTCTGGTCTGTGTTTTGGAAAAGGACGTGGAGGGGCCCCTGTGTGACATTTCATAGAGAGGAACCAGGAAGACATCGATCTGGGGCCTGGAGATCACCGACCTCGGTCGCCTGGCTGTATTTCTGCCTCCCACTCCCTGGGCGGAGTCGCCTAGATGGTGTACGTGAGCCAGGCTCCTCCCAGTCTGGAGCCCGTACCTGACTGCTGGGAAGCCTCCTGCCACCCGCCTGGCAGCCGGAGTAGCCTAGGGGCCGACAGCTTTTCGAAGAGGATCAGAGTCCTGGATTCAAGCCCAAGATGAGAATCGAAAGTAATAACCCCTTCCATTTTTTATAAACCAAGATACAGAATCAAAAGTAATAGTCTCTTCCATTTGCCAGAGACTTTTATGATGTATAAACTCAGCACGTTACCTCATTCTTAAATATTTGGACCTCTAGCACAACAATCCTGGGAGCTACACAGGACAGGTTATGACCGTTTTTTGCAACTCAGGAAATAGGCTCTAAGAAGCTTTATTTCCCCATTCAACATTTCTTGGGACACTGGGAGAGTCAAGGATAAATAACAGGGTCTCATCTAGAGGAAGGGGGCCAGAAAACAACTCACAACTTTCCTCTGGCTGTGTTGGGGTGGCCACAGGATGCACGGGGAGCCCACAAGAGCTGTACCACATAGCTGGAAAGTGGCAAAGCCTATCTCAAACCCCAGGACTTCTGACTTCTACTCAAGAGCTCTTTCTAAGACCTGAAGCGCTTGAAGATGAAGAAACGGTGTGGAAACCCACGCATAGACCTTCATTACGACCCTCTCTATCTTGGTTGGATCCGGCAGTAATATTTGTCACAAAGTAGCATATTGAGTGATTTATTGTTAAAGTGTAAGCTCTGCGTAGGTAGGAATCGAGTCTAGCTTGTTTAAGGCTGAATGTTCAGGCCTAGCACAGTGCCTGGCACAGAGTCCGCGCTCAGTAAAAGTTTGTTGAAGGGATCATGACCTGCCATTAAACTCGGAACAAAGTAACACATTCAAGAGACACAGTCGTTGGCGGCCTCGAAGAGGTGTGAAGGACCGTAAGTGGAATTAGAAAAGGTAGTAAGAGGTGGGAAAACAGACGGTCCCTCCTCGTCTCAACCAAGTCGGGGCTGTGGACACCGAGTTAATCTTCTGTAGCGCTTCTGTTCGAGGCTTTCAAAGAAGTGACACTGGAAGGAGAGAGGAGCGTTTCCCTTCGGCTGTTTGGGCGTTCCTGCCTCCCACTCTGGGCTGAGTTGCCTCCATGGTGTACGCTAGCCAGGCGAGGAGCAAAGGCTGGTGGCAGCTCTGCGCCGAAAGACCTGAGCCTCCGCAACTCCTCAACTCCGGGCGGAGCTGTAGCCGGCGAAGCAGCCTGTGGCCGCGGTCTGAGGCAGGCGTGTGCTGACGGGCCAGGGAAAGCTGCCCTGCCTGCTGCCCGGCTTCGCCCACCCCGCCCACCCTCCCAGGAGCCAGTTATTTGCGGGATTAAGGAATACGTGGCCGGCGAGCCCGGGCCCCGCGGGGTGGACCTGGAGTTCCTAAGTATTCTCTGTAGCCACGCTCCCTTTGGAAAAACCACTGGTTTAATAGTGGGGTCGCACTATTGTAGATGAATCCTGGAGGCAGCGGCGAGTAAAGGACACCCTTCGTCCGTCCAGGACAAGCACTGGGGCCAGGGGAAAGATTCTCAAGGCCCTTGTTTGTACGATCTCCTAGACTATATATATATAAAATGTTTTTTTCCTACAAGGAGCGCATTAGTGTTTGGACTTATTCCAGCTCTCCTGGAAAGAGTGCGGAGGTGTGTGTGTGTGCGTGCGTGCGTGCGTGTGCGTGTGTGTGAGAAGGGACAGCGTTGGAAGAGGCACCGGGTGCCCTGGCGTAAGGCGCTGCAAAAGCCCAGGCAGTAGCTGCTGCATGCTTGAGAGGCGAGCCTGCCGAGTGGGGGGTTGGAGTCAGTGCCGGTTGCGGGGAAAGAGGGTGGAGCAGGAGCTGCTCCCCGCCCCCGACAAGCGCTCTCCAGCTCCTGCTCAGCTCGGAGACCTGCCGCCTACTCTGGAGGTCGGGGACTCTGGAGGGAGCTAAGGCTCCAGCTCTTCGCGGGCTTTCGGGGCAATGGGGCCGGGGAGCTCCCTGCCACCTGCGCCCAGGCCTGCTGTGGGGCTGGAAAGCAGCAGGGGGGAGGGGACGAAGGTCGAAGTGGCAAGGCCCAAGGACGGTGGGGGATTCACCCAACTCTTTGCTTGTATCAGGTCCGGGGGCCTAAAGCAGAGAGGGGAGGATATAAATGATAATAGTAACTATAGAAATCTCGAGTGCTGGCACTAAACGTGAAACATTTCAAAGCGCTTTTATCTGCTCGATCTTACTTGAATCTCACAAAAACTTTGTGAAGAATTGCCTCCATTTCGAAATGACATTGCGCTTGGGAGAGATGTAAGAGGTTCTACACTTGGCGTTCCTTACACTTACCAAGTATGAAATAATGGAGAGCAACAGAGAAAGAGAAAACCAGTAACCAAGAAACCCACCCCGCCTTAGCAGTAAGACCCATTTCAAGACACAGGCCCGGACAAGGTCTCCTCCGCTGTTCAGTTGAGCTCGGCGTCATCTTCCTTCTTTGCTCTCTGGACTCAGCCATCACATTGACCAAAGCGCAGTTGGTTGAGGTCTGAGTCCTTCACAAGAGCGCCCTCCAGAGAAGAAAGGGCGAGGCGCCCGACTTGGTGCCTCACTGCTGTAACGCAGCTGGCGAGCGCGTCTCTACGCGCAAATGCAGGGTTGCCTACCCGGTGCCGCGTTGGGGGCCTAGCCGAGACCGGGCCAAAGCGGAAGCTAGGGGAAACCGGGAGTTGCTCTCAGCTTTCCCTCGCCTCGGAAGGAATATAGGTGATGAGGCTCCGAATGCGAGTATAGAAGTTGGCTGTGTATTGCGGAGTGCGTAGCAGGCCTCAAGGAGAGGATTGAAACCTTAAAAAGTATATAAACAAAACAACTTTCCCTCCTATAATTGCTATTAATGAAAAAGGCGCCTAACCTGCTGAATCAAATCGTTCAAAACTGCTTGTTTATCATTGGACGCTCCCTCTTACAAGGA
Source organism: Elephas maximus indicus (assembly GCF_024166365.1). NCBI lineage: Eukaryota > Metazoa > Chordata > Mammalia > Proboscidea > Elephantidae > Elephas > Elephas maximus. The sequence continues at coordinate 48,870,210 of NC_064828.1, read as the reverse complement.
GGGAAAAGAAAACGTGAAAACAAAATTCGAGAAACCTCCTTGAAAGGCCCCCGCAGTGTCTTGGAGACCCCCGCTCGGCTAGGGAGGGCTCCGCCCTCCCAGCCCCTGTCGCGGAGAGGAGACTAAAACAGCCAGAGAGAGAGACAGAAAGAGAGAGAAAGGGGGGGGGGGGGAAAGCGTTTAAAATCCGAGAGGCAAAAAGCCGGAGTTGGTCTCAGGATCTGAGGCGCACGGCCCGGCTCGGTGGTGCACTCCACCTGCGCGTGGGCCTCGCAGGAGCAGAGCGGCGAACACCCCGGGCCCTGCTCAGGGACTGCAGCCCACAGCTCCCCCTCGCCAGGCTCCCAAGGACCCTCGAGGCGCGGGGCTCACTCTTGAAGCCTGGGAACGCGCAGACAGGAAACCCACTTCCTCCTAAGCAGTTTCTTGCTCGCCGGTTGAGAGGCGCCCAATTGAAGCAGAATGATCCTCATCTACTAATATCCAGCGTGGTCACAAAGCAACTGGCCATTTACGCCGCCACTTTAAACAAAGATATTTGGTTATTCCCGGGAAAGCAAGTGCACTTTTGCATGGTTGAGCTCTGGGCAGAAGAGAGCCTCAACCCAGCCTTCGGCTGCTGCGCTGCCTGCGCCTCGGAATTCGCCCCCTCCCGGCCCGCGGGCCCTGCCAGGGTTCAAGCTGAGTCCCTTGCCTCAGCTGGCGTGCGGGCACTCACCGCTCCCTGCCCACGCCCTCCTTGAAGCACCAGAGGGGACGAGAGCGTGGCCCTGGGGCTTGGGTGCTAGAGCTGCGATATCCTCGGAAAGTCAGCTCCAGACCTATCATCCCGTGTGTCCAGGCGATGGGCGAGGGTCGGGGACACCAGGTTTGTTTGAGGTGGGGCAACTTCACTGACGGCCCCTCCCGCCCGGCCCCCCCACCCATCATCTCAGCCCAGGCGGCCAGTGGTGCGCTTGCCTCTGTCGAGTGTGGGGGTGGGGAGAAGGATCCGCACGTATGTCGGGGGAGGGGGCACGATGCAGGGGATCTGGCCCTCTGAAAAGTCCCTCAGCTGGGGTGGGGGGGGTGCTCGGAGACCCAGGACAACCTCTAGGCGACAGCCGTTCCCCTGCTCAGCGCCCCCTCCGCCCGCGCAGATTCTCTCGGGTAGGGGGGAAGGGGGCGGGGAGCTAAGGGTGTCCCTCTGACGGCGGCAGAAGAGGCAGACAGACTGACAGACACGCAGACCAACGGTGCGGCCCCAGGGTTCGTCCCCAGACTCTCGCTCGTTTGGTGGCGGCTGGGGCTCGGCGCCGCGAAGCCAGATGTGGTCCAGAGGCAGTGGGAAGGCGCGGGGCTGGGAGGCCGCGGCGGGAGGGAGGAGCAGCCCCGGCAGGCTCAGGTGAAACCCCCACCCCATTCCTTGGCCCCCTCCCCCTTCAGGACCTGTTCCCGCCCGGGGAACCCCGACCGAATTGGAAAGTGGTTCCACTTTGTAACTCTGCAAGTTGGTTGCAAAGCAGCGTTCACCTTCCTTCCTCCCCATCATCCCTCCTCTTCGGCTACTCCCCACCCCACCTCCTGCCCTCCCCGCTCTCGGTTCCCTCCTCCTCCCCATCCCCCGCCTCCCCCCGCGCTCAGCCGGCACCCCACAAAAATTGGGGGCGGGGGTGCCCGGGGGAGGGGGAAAGAAATGCTTTGAGTCGTGTCTCTGCCTCTCTTTCTATCTCTTTGAGACCTAAAAATCCTGGCAAGTGAAACTTAAAGGTGTTTACCTTGTCATCAGCATGTAAGCTAATTATCTTGGGCAAGATGTAGGCTTCTATTGTCTTGTTGCTTTAGCGCTTACGCCCCGCCTCTGGTGGCTGCCTAAAACCTGGCGCCGGGCTAAAACAAACGCGAGGCAGCCCCCGAGCCTCCACTCAAGCCAATTAAGGCGGACTCGGTCCACTCCGTTACGTGTACATCCAACAAGATCGGCGTTAAGGTAACACCAGAATATTTGGCAAAGGGAGAGAGAAAAAAAAGCAGCGAGCCTTCGCCTTCCCCCTCTCCCTTTTTTTTCCTCCTCTTCCTTCCTCCTCCAGCCGCCGCCGAATCATGTCGATGAGTCCAAAGCACACGACTCCGTTCTCAGTGTCTGACATCTTGAGTCCCCTGGAGGAAAGCTACAAGAAAGTGGGCATGGAGGGCGGCGGCCTCGGGGCTCCGCTGGCGGCGTACAGGCAGGGCCAGGCGGCACCTCCGGCGGCGGCCATGCAGCAGCACGCCGTGGGGCACCACGGCGCCGTCACCGCCGCCTACCACATGACGGCGGCGGGGGTGCCCCAGCTCTCGCACTCTGCCGTGGGGGGCTACTGCAACGGCAACCTGGGCAACATGAGTGAGCTGCCGCCGTACCAGGACACCATGCGAAACAGCGCCTCGGGCCCCGGATGGTACGGCGCCAACCCAGACCCGCGTTTCCCCGCCAGTAAGTGAGGCCGCTCCGCTGCGGGGCCGCGGGCTGAGCACGGGGGGTGTGGGGACAGCCGCTCAGACGGCGCGGCGCCGGCCGGCTGCGCTCTGGGCATCAGGGTAGGCTGCCAGGCAGCGGCGCCAGGGAGTCGAGCGCAGGAGCAGAGGGTTCTTCTCCTGGCTGGGCTGAGGGGCTGGAAGAGGCATTTGGTAGGGAGGGCAGGTGCTCACTCTCGGCATCTCCCAGGCGCGACCGATGGCACCTCCGCTCTGCTCAGGAGACCTCGGGTAGCCAAAGGAAGCACTCGCCCGAGCGAAGGGAGCAGGGGCGAACAGGACTGGGAGAGGCACGGCCTGGCCGGGTGGGAGGCTGCCCTGCTGAGACGCGCTCGGGCGTCTGGCGAGACCGCTCTCCTGTGGAGTCTGGGCAGGTGGGAGGGCGCGTGACTCCGAAGGGGGCTCTAAACAGGCCGAGCAGGTGCCCCACACTGGGGCGGACAGGAGAGAGTGGACAAGTGGCAATGCGTCTGGGGCCTTGAGCTTTCCGAAGTGAACACCCCTGTCTTTGAGAGCTGCCAGAATTGGGATCTACCGTCGGTCCCCAGCTCTCTGCTTAGGCACAACGCGCCGCCTCTGGCCAGCTAACCCGGTGACTTCAACGGGAGCTGGGCACGAAGGGAGCAGAGCAGCCTTCCCCAGTGGGCTTTTTGGGCCAAGCACTGAGACTGAGGGAGGGTAACCCGGGCGGGGGATGAGGCGAGGGGCTCTCCTGCAAACCCCTAGACAACCTGGCCTCGGGCAGGCGCTGGCCATGCCCCGCGGCTGGGCTTCTGGAGCAGAGCGCGAGGCGGCCTGGGTGAGAAGGGCGCCATCGGGGAGGGCCGGGCGGGCCAAGGGTGCGGAAAGCAGGGGTGGCCTGGCCCAGCCCGGCCCCGGCCGACGCTGTGCGTTTGTCGCTTACAGTCTCCCGCTTCATGGGCCCGGCGAGCGGCATGAACATGAGCGGCATGGGCGGCCTGGGCTCGCTGGGGGACGTGAGCAAGAACATGGCCCCGCTGCCGAGCGCGCCACGCCGAAAGCGCCGGGTGCTCTTCTCCCAGGCGCAGGTGTATGAGCTGGAGCGACGCTTCAAGCAACAGAAGTACTTGTCGGCGCCCGAGCGCGAGCACCTGGCCAGCATGATCCACCTGACACCCACGCAGGTCAAGATCTGGTTCCAGAATCACCGCTACAAAATGAAGCGCCAGGCCAAGGACAAGGCAGCGCAGCAGCAACTGCAGCAGGACAGCGGGGGCGGCGGGGGCGGCGGGGGCGCCGGGTGTCCGCAGCAGCAGCAGGCGCAGCAGCAGTCGCCGCGCCGCGTGGCCGTTCCGGTCCTGGTGAAAGACGGCAAACCGTGCCAGGCGGGCGCTCCCACGCCAGGCGCGGCCGGCCTGCAGGGCCACGCGCAGCAGCAGGCGCAGCAACAGGCTCAGGCCGCGGCAGCTGCGGCTATCTCGGTGGGCAGCGGCGGCCCGGGCCTAGGCGCACACCCGGGCCACCAGCCAGGCAGCGCCGGCCAGTCTCCGGACCTGGCGCACCACGCCGCCAGCCCCGCAACGCTGCAGGGCCAGGTCTCCAGCCTGTCCCACCTGAACTCTTCGGGCTCGGACTACGGCACCATGTCCTGCTCCACCTTGCTATATGGTCGGACCTGGTGAGAGGACGCCGGGCCTGCCCTAGCCTAGCGTGCTGCCTCACCGCTCCCGCCCGCCTCACAGACCACCACATCCTCCCGCTGCTCCACGCGCTTCGACTTTTCTTAAGAACCTGTCCCCATTCAGACCAAGAAAAAAACACAAAAGCCAAACTGCTGGACATCTTTTTTTTTTTTTCCTAAAATTTATGTTTGTTTTTTTTTTTTTTAAGAAAATAAAAGCAACAACGAAGCGAATCCAATTCTTTAAGGAGCCTTTAAACAGAAGGACACAGAGAACAGCTTTGGGGGTGTCTCTTAAGTGATTCAGATGGGTTTCCCACGCCCGGGCGGGGCACAGTTTGGAGAGGACTCTACGCTGACATGGCTCTAGACTTAAAGATCGCAAACTTCTTTCTGGGTACACTCTGCCAGCAAAGTGGACTGGCTTGTAAATACCAGGATTTCTTTCGCAGAAGGGACCGGGGCTGGGGAGGGGAAAGACTTCGACGGGACCCACTTATCACTGACACAAAAGAAGCGTCCCCTTCCCGGTGCCCACTGGCCCGCCCAGGCTCGGCGGGGACTCGTCGGCCCCGTGGAGAATTGTTTTATGTTTGACGTGAACTCGTAGCTGTAAAACGCTGTCAAAAGTTGGACTAAACGCCTAGTTTTTAGTAATCTGTATATTTTGTTGTAAAAAGAAACCCAGTTCCAGGCCCCAGCCCCTCACATTTTTTATGGACATTGACAAATCTGTGTATATTACTTGGCAGTTTGGTATTTGCGATGTCAGTCTTTTTCTGTTGTAACTTATGTAGATATTTGGCTTAAATATAGTTCTTAAGAAGCTTCTAATAAATTATACAAATTAAGAAAATTCTTTTTCTGATTAAAAACCTTCCTTTTGGTTTGCTTTTGATTTGGTTTTAAGTGACTCTGTTTTGGCTAGGGTCCTCATCATTGGCTTGAATTGTTTAGAGGCTCAAAAGACTGGGAACCAGCTAGGAGGGCCAACCCCGTGGGAAGAGGGAGTTTTGTTTAGTCTCAGATTTGAGTGGAACCAAACCTTAACCAGTTCTACCACATGGCAATAGAGAGGAGAATAGATAAATTACCTCCACCATGAGGGAGAGGGAGAAAGGGGGGGAAAAAAGGAAATGAGCCAAGAACTCGTTTTTTCAGAGCCAAGTTGCTGTTTCTAGAGGCCCCAGAAGTACCTACAGTGGTCTTATACAGCTAGCCAACATTTTAAAACCGTAGTTTGGACATCCTATTTTAAATAACCCTGAATGAGCTATCATTTTTACTGAAGGGATCACTCTGTATATTTGAACATCAAACCTTTATTTCTAATCTGTGGCAGTTAGGTGGGAGGCTGTTTTTGAAACCGGGTTTTGTTTCTGCTCTAAAAAACAGTTCTCCCGCTCAGGGATCAGCCACAGACACCCAGCTTCTCTGGGCCTCTCTGGTCTCTGGCAGGGTGGGATTGGGCTGCAGGCTTGGGGATCCCCTGAGGAGGACTTTAGGGGCTGGGTTTTTGCCCTTTGTCCACTAGTTTCCACCTTGGGCTCCAAAATCTCTCTAGTAAGGAATCTTTCTCCTGTCCTCAGTAAAAAAAAAATAAAATAAAAAAGTAATATTGGCTCTTTCAACCTCTAACTCTTTGGTCTTTTCATTGCCCAGATGTGTGTGGAGGGGAGAGTTGGGGGAACTCTTTGAGCTGCAGGGCAGGAGGTAGGAGCAGGATTGGTAGTGGAGAGATCTGGAAATAGTGATTCTGGATAAGCTTTTGCCCCTTCCCTCCCACCCCTGACAAATCTCCAGAGGCAAGGCCTCACTGGTGAACTGGGGACAGATACACTTCCCGGCACATTTTCTCTAAGCCTGGAAGTGTTTGATTGTGGAAGATTCATTCATATTTGGCATGCGCTCACTTCTGGCCTACAGTTTCAACTTTTCTTTTTCTTCCCTTGCCTCCCTCTATCTTTAGTTCCTCTGCTTTTCATTACAGTCTCTGCTTCTGTATCACTTTTCCCCCCTCCCTCCCTCCCTCCCTCCCTCCCTCAGCTTGTAAGACTAGTCGACTGGCTCCGGTCCTTGCCCCCCACTCAGCGACCCTTTCGATAGCTTCTTGGGGGCTCCTTTTATTTGATGCCTTAGGACTGGAGGATAGGGTTTACTTTCTTCCCTAGAAACCCGGATCTGGTTGCTGAGATAGGGCTTCTAAGATGGAGAGAAAGCTCTGAGCTTCGAGTTTCCGAGAGGATGCTTGGTTAGGTTAAGAGTGTGTGCTGGTTGGGGGGAATTTCAGCAGGCCTCACATTTTAGAAGGTAAACAAAACACTGGAAAGTTTGAGCCTCTGCATTGGAATGGGCCACCGTGGTCCTGGGACAGGGAGTGTAGGTAGCTAAAGCACCGAGCTCAGGCCGGGACTGGACAGGGGAGGGAGGTACTGCAGCCGCGGTTTGGCTCTAAGGTCCCGATTCCGTGGGTGTGGGCGCTTGGTTCACCATGCCCCCTGTTTAGCTTAAGCCTGGGCGGAGGCCGGGGCTGGGGATGCGGTCGCGACTGTTGGAACTCCCCCACCCTATCCCAGCCCCGACCCGGCCCTTGGGAGTCACAATTTTAGTGGGCTGTGCTACTCTCAGCCTTATCACCCTTGCTCTTGGTGGAGTTGCTAACGAATACATTCTTCTCCCCGCCGTCTGGCGTCGGCTTAGTTTGAAGTCTGTTTACTTGTCCGGGGGAAAGGTGAATTCAGCCGGGGCTGCGAATGGGCCCTGAGACAAACGGGACCTCGGCCGCTTCTCGCCATCAATCACGCGGAGTCCACCAGCTCCCGCTCCTGGCCAAGGGCTCTGCTTCAGGAAGCAGCCCTGTAACGCAACCTGCAGGGTGTTGATCAGGAAATAGGTGCGCGCTGGGCGCAGCGCAAGAGGGTTCCGCAGCCTGGGGACACTCCCCCACCACCACCATTTCAGCCAGCCTCTAGGAAGCTGACTGTCGTCCCTTCCTGGAATCCTCCTCCTCTAAAAAAAAAAAAAAAAAAAAAAAATCCTCCTCTAGGTCTCCACAATTCGGACCCAGATCGGTTCTGGCTCACCCCGGGAATAATCAGCCTTCCGGGAATGCCCTTGCTGTGGTTGTGCGTGTAAGAGCCGGAAGATTCCCCACGTGTGCGGGTAGTGCCACTCGCCCCCGGACTCCTGCGAAGCTGAAGGCCCCTGACTAAGCACCCCCACACCATCTCTAGGTCCCGGCCGCAGTGGGGAGTGGGGGGAGATTTTGCAGACGCCGTCCCCCTTCCTCCTTTCCCCCACCCCCACCCCCACCCGCCATGTAAACACGAGGACTTTCTCGAGAGTCCTGGAGAGCCGCTCTAGTGGCTTCGGGGCCTGAAACCCCAGGCTTGGCTTATTTGATGTTTAGCATCCCAAAGCGGCTCCCCACCCCCGCCCCAGCCTGGGAACCGGAGCTCTAGGCCGGAGAGGCTGGGAAGCAGCCCTCTCAGCTGGTTGGGCCCAGGCTTGGGTCGGGCTCAGGCTCAGGGGAGGCGAGAAGAGCAGAGCAGAGATGCTCTGAGCAGGAGGGAAGGGAGCGCAGGAGGGTACAGCCGGAGTCCTCGAGGCCGGGAGGCGGGCGAAGGCAGAAAATGCCTCCGCAGCGGAGACAGCATCTCCGCGATAAGGGCTGGCGGGGTGGGAAGCAGCATCCGGTCCGCGAGTGAAATCCGAGCCAAGCCCGGGACGACTTTGCAAGAAACGCTCCTGGTGCTTACTCCTGGAGGCGCGCACCAGCCCAGGGGCCTCGCGCGAGGCAGCTCTTCTTACCACTGCTTAGGGCTTGACCTTTCAAAGGAAAAGACTTGTTCCGGAGCCTCCCAAGGACTTTTAAAGCCTCCTGGGGCAAGACTAGGGAGCTCCAGTGATTGCGCCTAGGTTTGGCAAGGGGTCTCCTACTCTGAGGCCCCAGTGAAGAATTCTAAGGCTTTAGAGACCCCACAGCTTTCGAGCGCGCTCACCCGCGTATGGGCGCCCGCGAGGGGCTATCTGGAGGCGCGAGTGCACACCAGGTAGCACGAGCGAGTCTCTTCTCAGGCGAAGAGAGGAAATGAGAGCGGGGTTTTCTGACTTCCACCTTATTAGGGACCAGGTAAGGTCAATGCTTTCTCTATTATGTCTTTATCTTAAAAGCAGGTCAATTTAAGATAAGGGAGAAAAACAAATCCAGGATCTGTGTGAACCTTGCTGATAAAGACTGACCCCATTCCTGAAATAAAAGCAAGCTAGGCATTCATTTTCTATAAACAAGAGAGTTGTGAGAAGCTGTCTTGAATTCTGATCGGATACCTCCCGTCTCTGTAGACATCGCCCCCCGGCTAGCAATTACTACCGAGAGGGAGCAGAAAGAACAGGCAGTTTTATGTGTGAACTAGAAAGCCCGTTGGGGAATGTGAATCTGGGGTGATATGGCTCTTAGGCATGGTTTGCTTGCTTGTTTTGAACACTGCTTTCTTTTAGAATGAAATGAAAGTGCCAGACATGGCATGTGGAGGAAAGGGCTGAATATTTTTCGTGCTCAACCCTGTTAGGAGACCGTCTTCCCCTGGCCCTTCCTGGCTTCCTGGTTGGTGTCTGTGATTGTGCAGTTTTGGCCCAGTTTGGGCTTCTGTGCCAAAATGGAGCACAGAAAGTTTTCTGGCACCTCTTCACTAGTGCCTTCTGGTAGGGGTGTCCCATTTGCAGTCACTCTCTTTAGAGAACTTGTTCACCCAAAGGGCTGGAGGAATTGAGTACTCATGGGAGTTGAGGGACATATGTGCTTTGCTGAAGGGAAATGAGACCCTGCCACACACACATGCACATAGTTGCATTTCTGAATTATCCTCGAAGATTCTCAAAGCCACGGAGGAGGTTCAGGCTCAGCCACTTGGAAGCACAGCTTCTGCCTCATTCGAAGCCATAGCTGAAGTGGTCAGATATATTTCTGTCTGATAGTGACCTAATGCTTGGCTTTGGAGGGCATCTAGGCACAGTTCCCTGCTTCTGTCCCTCTCCTCGTTTGAAAATGTTTTCCATTTGTTCTCTGCTTCCTAAACATTACTTGTGTTACTAAGAGTTGTAGCAGAGTTTTGAAGCCCTGGTGGCACAGTGGTTAAGAGCTCAGCTGCTAATCAAAAGGTTGGCAGCTTGAATTTACCTTGGAAACCCTATGGGGCAATTCTACTCTGTCCTATAGGGTCGCTATGAGTCGGAACTGACTTGATAGCAATGGATTTGGTTTTTCAGTTTAACAAAGTTTTGGAAAGGAGGAGATTAAATCCATTTTCTTTTCCTAGTTATTTGCAGGACACTTCAATTTACATTGATCATTATAGTGCTCTGGCTAAAATGAAAATAAAACATAAACATAAATATTGCAGACAATAGGCTTTGTTAAAAAAAGGCTTTGTTAGAGGGTTGTTTTCTGTGACATAGCTTTCACATATGATTCTGCTTACTTTGAATGTAGGTGTAAGCAGTTGTATACAGATGATTGTATGTATGTATGCAGATGTGTATTTAAGTATATACACATCTGTATCCATCTTATATACATGTATCTATCTTACATATCTATTTTATAACAGTCAAAGAGAGAAGTTTTAATACTAGGGGAACTTATAGAACCTGTTAGTTGTGAGAAATTTGAATTCATTCATTACCTCAATTAAGATGTCACATTAAACAGAGTTCTTTAAAAAATCAAATAAACAAGAAGTTCCTTTGGTTTTGCTCACTTTAAATTGGAAATTATTTTGTTATGTGGAACTCTGAAGAACTAATTATATTTTGGAAAATATTTAAATTTTATTATTAAATAAATTCAGTTTGGTGTGTTTTGAAACACACAGCTGTGGATGAGACTTCTTGAGGCAAACTAACAAAACTTGTTCTCATTGGCCACACCAACATATCCACTATTACAGATCATTGGTATGAACACTACTGCCCAAATAATAAATACAGATGGAAATGTTTCTGTTCTTCATTTGTAGCAAATCTCAGCCTTCAGAGAGTAGTGGAAGTAAGAGGACATATCTGAGTGTAGTCCCGCAACAAGGAAATAATAAACTTTTCTGACCACCACTGACCATTTCTACATTTTGGGGAATCCTGTCTTTGATTGCTAGAAAACATTACCAGTAATACCAGGATGTTGGCTGGCAGAGCTTTAAAAATTACATTTCAAAGGTTTTAGTGATTGTTGATAATACTTTTTTTTTTTTTTTTTTTTACAAAATCAGATGTCAGACCATTAAAAGTATCCTTGGATATCCTTCCCCAGTCACTATGCCCTGGAGTCATTCTGTGGAAAATCACCCAGAAGGGCTCTAAGGTGTCCAAAGATCTAGGAAAACAAGGACTTATTTGACCCGAGTGCTACTGATTTACCTGATCTCCCCAGCGCGCGCGCGTGCGCGCGCACACACACACACACACACACACACACACACTCCCGGCTGAGTGCACTCATGCAGATGTAAACCTGGGAATTACCGTAATAACCCGAAGAGGACCAAGAGCTGGTTCCTCTGAGTTGATTGCTCAGGTCAACCTTAGCCCAGGAGACAAGGTCCACGGTTTAACAAATCCAACTATGTCTGTATATAGAGTGAACCTGCACAGTTAGGTTCCCTGCAGCCCCCTCTCCCAGCACCAGGTTTCTCAACAGACTTGCAGTGAAAGGCTTTTTCAGAGGAGACTCTGAAGCTGCAGAGGATTAAACCTCTTTCCCCGCCAGGCCACTCAAAGGTGCCTTGAGGTCTGCAAAACCTGGGTGGGGACTAAGGGGAAGGGGGCTGGGCAGTATAGGCTTCTTCCTTTCCTTCTGAGTCTGCTTAAGAAAGAACCGCAGTCCTTGCACCATAGGCTGGTGCAGAGCATCCCTGCCTGCAGACAGAAGTTGTAACTAGTTCATTACTATCCACCAATCTGAAAGGTTGATTACCGCTCACTGGCAGGACTGCTAAGGCACAAGCTTGGATGTAGTAAGCTTTTGAAAGTGCCGAAATGTATCATACTTACAACTCACACAGCAGTTAAAGTTCAGATATTTCTCCACACATCCATTGTCTACCTACTGAAATCAAACGGAGGAACCTTTTTTTTTTTTTTTACCGTTGAACGAAAAGCCAACCCACCCACAACTGTAATCTAGCACTGGATCAGGAGAAAGAGGAAACCTTTGAGATCTGCTATGGTAGAATACAGGCAACTTCATGCACTCCAACAGTTGACATTAACCTTCTTGCATGAACCATTTTCTAACAAGTACAATGCCACAGCATTAGTCGTGGAAAATTCTCAACGTGCCCAGATTCTCTGTGGTTGTGTGTCTGGAAAAGCTGGGAAGTTTGCCTGCATATGGTCTTGCTGGTCAGAAAGCTAGAAGAGAGGGAACTGGAAAGGAGGAGAGGGGAAAGGAGAGGAAGAATTGGACCTGGTAAAAGTGGGCTGCATTCTGCTTGTGTGAGCTTTGCTGTTTATAGCTGGTCTTTGGGCCAAAATGTTCGGGCAGGGGTGGATGCAGTGTGTGTTGTGTGTACTCTTTGGGGGGTGATGCTAGGAGGGAGGGCTGGGGAGCCGGCTGGGAGGTGTGTGTACCGTGCCTGAGCCCTTAACACAATGGCAACGTAATTATCTAGCGGTAACATTCTCAAACGGCAAAAAGTTGCAAAATAGATCGACCTCCCCGAGAAGAGAGGGAACTGGTTACAGAGGTCTGCAGCCATCATCCTTTTTTCAATACATTTTAAACAAGAGGATCTAGTGAGTGATTCCGATTCAATACACATAATCAGTTTGCAAGTCTTATTTCCATTTGAAAACAGGGCCATTTGCAATCATAAGAGCCGGACAAGCTGAAAGATACCGGGCGTATTCCGAGCAGATGATGGGTGACAGATCTGTAGGCAAGCACTAAATATTTTCTTCCAGCCTCAAACCTCGTGCAGCGGTCTTTAATCTCGATATATTTTTAATCGAATATTTCTGCGAGTGTATAACGTACTTTGAGAAGCAAGGCTTTGATCCATAGCGAGATTCCACGGTTAAGAAAACAAAAACAACAGAACAAAACAAAAAATAAATGGCAAAAGAGGTGACAAACTCTGTTGATTGTGCTTCTCCTCGGCGCGGGTGAACAGTCCTTTAATTAAGAGTACACTGGGTAAAAGATTTGATGGAAAATAGGAACTTGCTTTTAAAGGAAAGGCCGCCAGGATAGGATGCCCAGGGCTAAAATTAGTAGGCTGGGGCCTGGGAGCCGGGATTTGGGCCTGCGGGGGCGAGCGGAACGTCTGCAGGGCGGGGGGCGTAGAAATCCCCGGCGGCAGCTCAGCGGCCGCCCAGCTGCGTCCGCACAGACCTGGGGCCCCCAGTGGCCACGCGGTTCTGAATTGGTTGTCAGGAGTCTTGGCTAGAAGTTTGGGCAATTGAAACCGCGAGCTATTTTGTGGTCACTCGTGTTGGAAAGTTTTGGTTTCCAGGGCCAAGAAAAGCAGCTGGCCGCGGTCTCCCCCTTCCTGCCTGCGGCTTTGTCCCCCCACCCCCTTCCCCTTTCAGCCCAGGGCCTCCCCTCTAAGCCCTGCCTAATGCCTCCTGCTCCCTCCCACCCGCGCGCGGCCTCCTCTCCAACCCGCAGACCAAGTCTCGCCCTTTCTCTCCTTCACTCCCCCGCCACCCCGCCTGCGGCTTCCTCGCCACGTCTCTCCCCACCAATCGCCCCGGGTATGGCCTCCGCACCCACACCTCCCGCAGCCCCGCTGGAGGCCCTCCAGGCCTTTCCCGGACCGCGTCCGGAACGACCTTGGCTCCGCGCCGCTGGCCGACAGGTCCCCCAGCCCCTTGTGGAGACCACACCAGGAAGCCTGGTGCGAGGAATAGTAGAGGCTTCCCGTGGGTTTTGACTCCAGGGTACATCGCTGAGTTACAGAGATGATCCAAACCGTAACCTGAAGTTCTGTTTTAAGATCTTAAAGCACTATCTTTCTTTTAACAAACAAAACCAAACAAAGCCAGCGATGAGTTTTCCTAAGAAATAGATGACGTTATGCCTCTGCCCAGATACCACATCTAGTGAACTTTGTAGTACGTTGAAACTCAATCTAAAACCCGTTGCCGTCGAGTCCACTCCGACTCTTAGCGACTCTATAGGACAGAGCAGAAGTGCCCCATAGAGTTTCCAAGGAGCACCTGGTGGATTCAAACTGCCGACCTTTTGGTTAGCAGCCTAGCACTTAACTGCTATGCCTGCTTAATAAAAAGGAGCACTGGTAGCACAGTGGTTAAGCGCTCCACTGCTAAAAATGTCGGAGTCCGGAACCCACCAGTCTCCTAGAGAGAAAGATGTGGCAATCTGCTGACTGCCTAAAGACTACAGCCTTAGAAAACCCTATGGGGCAGTCACTGAGTTGAAGGCCACTCCAAGGCAGCTTTTTTTTTTTTTTTTTTAATGTGTGTGTGTTTTAATGCAGTTGATGCCGATCCCATTTTTATTTCAAAGGGGATAATTTATTAACCTCCTCAAGTTGGTGCCTCTTAGGCAGGTGCCATGTTTGTAGATGACCTGGGGAGAACCAATAGATGGAAAGTGTATGTGTGTTGCGGGGGGGGGGGGGGGGGGGGGGCACCGGGAGGGATTCTTTCTGCACAGTTACCAGCCCTACTTGCTTACTTTTCTGCAAAACTCATTCTAAAAGCCATGGTACTCTCTTTAACCAGTGCCAAATTATAAATTATAGGAAGAATGTAAGAGGGGCTGAGACTGCACAGAGCAGGAAGCCCCCAGGCTCTCTATTCCTGCACTGTTAGGGCAGAACCACCAACTAGCAGGAAGTGAGGTTGAGGTGGGGAACAGCAAGACATAATCTGTGAAAGGGGGTGAGCTCCCCTGCCTGAAGATAGGGCCCAGTGTAGGCTTAACTGGGTGGACTGAGGGGGAGGCACAGGACCGTGACTCAGAGCAGCTGAGAAACGGAGCAGGCTCCCAAGGCAGGGAGTTTCAGTCACCCTACAGCCCCAGAGAGATATGGCACCCTTTGGTCAGCACTGAGTGGTGGGCAGTTCTAGGAGTGGTGGTTGATTTGCACTGATCCCTTCCCACGGTCCTAGGCTTCCCTGAGGAAAAAAGATACACATACCCAGACTGCTGGTTCAGGTCTTCAGGTGCAATCCAGGTCAGGGAGAAGAAGCCTCAGCCCATCTTTCTCAGGGAGTCCTTCCCCTGCCGCCCCAATGAAGACATGGGATGTACCTACAGGAGCATCTTATTCTTTTATTTATGGCCTGTATGGCTTCATTATATACTTCATTTGTTTCCTTACCCTCCTGGTTTTCCATTTCTTCGTTTCTATTCTTCACACCTATGCTTTACGTGCTTTCTTGTCCAGTTCCAGCCTTGTAGCTGCAGTCTTCATAGGCAATTCGCTATCATTTTCCAAATGTCAGCACTAAAAGGAAAAGCAGATAAAGTGTATGGGCTAAGACATAAAGAAAGAAAGTCAATAAGGCCCATATGGGAGGCCAGTTGGGGGTGGATGGGTAAGAAGGCCAGAGAACAGCCAAGGTCAGCATATCAGAAAATGATAGAAGCAAAGAGAAGCAGCAGCTCAGAAAAATTCAATTAATGTCAGTAGATGGGAAGGAAGGGAATACAGCCCCAACTTAAGGAACAAGCCTGGGCTGGACAGGCATAGAGCGGAACGAAGAGGAAGCAGATGTGTGTATGGTGGCCTGTCCCTGAGAAGAGAGGCAAATCTAGCAGTCCCTACTTTCCCTCCTGCCAGGCTTTAAGAACGGGGACGGTCTTGCCAAAGCAAATTAAAGGGCCAAGGAGCCTCCAGCCTGACCACCTCCAGGCTATGAGCCCTGGGAAGAAAAAATCGGGGGCACATGGGAGCAGGGGGCGCAGCAACGGGAGAAGAAAGCCTCGGTTCTGGAAACTTCCATGGAAACAGACAAGACTCCTTTCTTTCACACACGTGCGCCACCCCTCCTCCTTGCAGTAGGGAAAAGGCACTTAGGGAAAAGGATCCCGTTGGCCTTTGCAGACCCTTGCAGTTGGACAGCGCCCCCTTTCCTACTTGCGAGCGCGGCCTGGTGAGAGGCACCACGTAGAGGGCGCCCCAGTCACTTAGGAAAATGATGGGGCGAGTCCGCTGGGATTCCGAGCGCAGCCTGCCCGGCGGCCCGCACCCTCGGGCCTTGAGCCGTTTCCAAGGTGGAAGGAGGTCCCGAGAGAGAGCAAACCCGGCCCCGCGCCCGGGCCGCGCCGCGTCCGCGGTGGCCAGGCTGTAGTCCAAGGGAGGTTGCGCAAAGGAGGCTCGGCTCGCCCGGCGGTCCCGGCTCTGCTCCGCGAAGAGGAGAGGGGGAGCCCCCAAACTTTCCACGTCACGGCCAAATCCCCAGCGAGCCCGTTTTCGGTCCTCTCCGGATGTCTTGGGAGCCCGGGTCCCTTATTTTTTAAAGGATCACACACACTGTGATCCGTTTCAGCTGCAACACGTTAACTCTTAATGCCCCATAGCGTGACACTCTTAGTGGCCCCCATTGGGTTGGTGACCGCAGAAGTGCATGTTAGAGACACTTCCCGGCCTGTGAGGCTCAGGCCTCCTTCCTTCCCGCTCCGGGCGGGTGGGAGAGGTCGGGAGCGAGACCCGGCCCGGGCCGCCGAGACCTTCCCACCGTGGGCGCCCCAGACCTCCGGCACCACGGCCCCCGCCCCGCCGCTCCGCTGTCGGGGCTCCTCCCGGGCAGGACCAGTCCGGCTGCTCCCCGGCCTCCTAGGGCGCTGTGGGCGTGAGGCCCAAGTCCGCCCCTCGGAGCCGGGGGCCTCGCCTTCGTCCTCCCTCCCCGGTTAATATTCTTCGGTAATTTCCGAGGCAGAGATTTCCATCATTTGCGGGGGGGGGGCGGGATTCTTTTCGTTTCTCCTAAAATCAGAAACGGAGTCTTCGAAATTCTTAATGTGTGTTTATTTTTTTCCTTCTAGCATTCAAATGAATGCGAAGCCACGGATCGAATCCCGTCACTCATTTGGGGTTAGCTTCTCCCGATATTTCACACGGAAAACAAAACTGGGTCCCTCTAATTTGTACTTGTCCTTAACCTTTGCAGCAACTGCTGTAGATGCGGCTCTGTCCGTTCTCTAATAGATTTTACCAGGGGCTGGTGACAGAGAACTGATTTCTTTTCTATTAGGGTTTAGTACATCTTTGTTGAAGGCCCGTAGAATGACCAGGGATTAGATTTGCATCTCTTAGACGCCCTGTGTGGTCTTTGTGCGAAGCTTGTAACTGTTAAAAATGACTTGTTAGGAAGCGTGTGGGCTCTCATCGCTCTCCTTTTGACAGAATGATTGTGAAATTCAGATTGGCCCTGTAGGATTTAGCCCGCAGATTCCATCTGAACCCTAAGCAATTAGACCCTAATCTCAATGCAATCATATTTGAGTTAGGATTTGTTGCACTTTGTTTACTTCATTTAAACGCTGGGGAATAATTTTTTTTCCCCAGCTTTTAAAGTGAAATCTCCAGGCATAAAACCTCGGGACTTCTTAGAACCGTTTTTTGTGGGGATGGAATTTCTTTTCCGGGTGGTTTCCTCCTGGTCGTCTTCCCCCCGCCCTCATTTAAAGAACTCTCCTTTCTAACCCTTTTGCTCGCTAATGCCCGGAGCATCTTCACAGGGGTTGAATTCGGGCCTCTGGGGATGAACCGCTTGGAAGTGGCTCCCAGCCGCGAGGGGCCCCGAGCCCCGGACGTCCCCCTCCGCTGCGGAGTGTCGCCACCGGCCACCGGCGGGCTGGTCCCGCGCTGGCGCAGTGAAGTGGGCGTCCGTCTCGCGTCCTTCTGGCTGAACAGCAGCAGCCGAACAGCAGCAGCCACCGCTCCCCGCCCGTGGCCCCTCCCGCCGCAGCCCGCGGTCTGGGGAGCGTCTGTCCCGACGTCTGCGGAGGTGGCGTGGCCCGCGTGGCCCGCGAGGCGGCCGCGTGCGTCCGGGGAAGGCCCTGCCCGCGCTAGCCCAGCTGCCCCGGGCCCCAGCGCGGCCTCGGGGCGCTGAAGTACGGCCTTGCAGCGCGCGTCGTTGGAGCCCCGAGGGCCGGGCCGGGCGTCTAACTCCGCCGGGGCTTCCTGGGCTCCGGTACTGTCCAGCGGGCCTCGGGCCTCGGGGCCTGGCCTCGGCGACCCTCCAGGCCCCGCAGCGCCGCGCCGGGCCTCTTGCCTCTGTCTGCTTTCCAGGCCCCAGCGGCCCACAGCGCAGGCCTTTGGGCGCTGCCTCGCCTAGGTCATCAGGATCTCAGCCATCAATTCTTAGGGCACTTAACCTTGAAGCGGTTCCCGAGGGTCGCAGGTGGTTGCTATCAGGCCAGGACACCTCAGTATTATTTATCTGGTGTGACTTTGTCACTTTTAGTTCCTTAGAATACTTCCTCATTTGGTAGACGGAATAATGGCTTTGGGTTATGGTCTCTTTTATTTTGATCCATGACCACTATTTGCTACTGAGTTTGATTTGGTTCCCTAAATTACTACTTCACCTTTTACAGTTAATCATAATGTGAGAGCCCACATAGGACATAAACAAGCGGAGTTTTCCGACGCGGAGAACTTCAATGCCTCCCCTTTTTTTGGAGGGGTTAAGAGGACGATGCTACTTGCTCAACTATCCAGCAAACTTTTTAATAGGAAGCGCTGCCATTTTCGCTTGTCTCAGAAAGGATTAAAACAACAACAACTTATATATTTGATTCCATAAGGATTAAGGAAAGCCAGCATACAACCTGTCTACCTTTGTAACTAATAAATTTCAAATGAGGAGGAAGTACTTTGCGGATACTAAGTACTATATCAACGTCGAGCAATACTACCTGGTTTAAGCAAGTGGTGCTCTCTTCCAATAGCTTCTGAGGTGGAGTCTAGTTGAAACAGACCCATCTCGTTGGATAATTCTTACAGCTGGTTATACTTTATTAAGAATTCTTAAGGGTCCAAGGGGGTAAATGAGAGAGCTTCCCTCTTGTGATCGGGTGGGGGAGGTATGAATACAGTCTTCGCGGTGGGAAGGGAGGGGGAAGCATGGCTGCGGTAATCTGAAATCTCGATGTATTGATTGAGGATTCCTGCTTTAAAGCCATCCTGTGTGCAGTTCAGTGCAGTTTTTCTTTTGTGAATAGGAACTGTATCAAAACCCTAGTGTGACCATGACAATTGGGTAATCACGCACAAGGCATCTTTGCTAATAGATTCTGTAAATATGTTTCTAGTGAATACACAGATAACAGTCGCAGTGGAAGGGTCAGGTGCTACAAATCATAGATTACTCTGCCAAGGGTTGCCAGCCATCTGAGGTGTGGAAGGACATTAACTGCCTTTGCGTTCTCAGAATACTCTCCTCAGTTCTGATTTCACTTACTTGACCCTACTTCTGTTATTAAAAAGCTGCCAGGCACAATCAAGGGCAAGCAGGTTGGCTACCTACCCTTCTGGCAGCTCTCCAATATTCCCATTTAGCTGCCAGGAGACAAGGAGAGGGGTGATCACTCCTGTAATCCTGCAATAGCATCTAGAAAGTACCAGGAAAACTTTAGTGGCAGCAGGGGGTCCCCCAGTTGGCCCCATTTCTAAATCCTCTACTTCATATGTGGTTTAAATTACTCTGGGGGGTTCTCTCCTGGTGGTTTAACATATACAATTTGAAGGGCAGGGAGGGGAATGATCTGAAATGACTTAGGTGCAGGAGCTCTCAAGCATTTCCTTGGAAAGTGAATTGTAGGTTCAATACCTAATAGTCCCAGTTTTGAGAACTGCCACAAGTAGAAGTAGTATTCTGGGCACTAAAAGGAAGCAAAAATCAAGAAGGCTGTTTCTTATCAGATAGTAGCAGGAAAGAGAAATCAAGAGCTTTTAATGAAATTTTGGAGGATTTTCACTTCTTATAGACGAACTTATTTTTAACGTTTGCCTTAATAGAAAGAATTATTACTAAATTGCTAAGATTTAGGGACTCATTTTTCAGAGAAGAAATTGAAATCATGTAAAAAGTTTTCTTCTACCTTGAATTGAAACAAGCAGATATTTGGCATATAACACACTGCCATTGAGTCGAATTGGACTCCTAGCGACCCTATAGGACAGAGTAGAACTGCCCCATATGGTTTTCAGGGAGCGCCTGGTGGATTCAAACTGCCGACCTTTTGGTTAGCAGCCGTGTTCTTAACCACTATTCCACCAGGGTTTCCATTTGGCATCTAGGGGCATTGTAAAATACATTTCTCAAATATTAGCTTTTTTTTTTTAAGATGTAAAATCTAGCAGTATAACATCAGGGTAAAATGACACTTCCTTTTGTTGATAAGATAAACTCTTTTATCATATTCTAAAGTTGGAAGCGGCTTTTGGATAGAGAATGGACTAGCATCACTGGAGGTGACGCTGTAACTTTTGCCAGGAGGTACCATGAAAAGTGGACAGACTGCCACGAAATCTTCTCCAGGGGATTCACTTACATGAGAGGCCTCGTAGGACTTTTTGAACAGAAAAGAAAAGTACAATTCATTGAAGTATGAGTGTTCAGGAAGGCTAGCAAAGTGTATTTTTTAGAAGAATATGATATTTTCTAATATGCTAGGAGGTCTCTAGATGTGAGGTATTAAAACCAACTTAATTTTTTTTCAAAATTATGCTATCATTAGTGTATTCTTAAAGAATGGAGATAGACATTAGTCATCTACATTACCAAAAGGGAAAAATATTTAAAACCGGGTGACAGATTTGTGCCTTATAATTTAAACAATACTGAATGGTGAACAATCTTCTAAGTTCGTTTAAGCAGGAATGGGAGAGAGTCTCTATAAAAGTGAGTAAAAAAGGACCTATTGTACAAATAAGCCTAACCCCCCGTTTTATTAGCTTATAATGCAAATGATTACTTGCTCTTGCTATGAAGAGTCATTTTAATATAATGGATTCATTACCAGACCCTTAAGAAAACTAAAGGTTGTGTCTTTTCACGAGTTTATGAAGAACTTTCAAATGGTCCCACCCTAGATAGAGACATTTCTATTTCTTTCTTGCTTATTAAGTTATAAAGTTGGAATTTATGCTGATGAACATTTTCTATCTTGATAATCACTTCCTACCAGGGAAGTTTTTCTTTCAAAGGAACAGATAGCAAGTGGACAGAAGGAAATTCCAAACTTATGTAAAAAACCCATTGCCGTGGAGTCGATGTGTACTCACTGTCACCCTATAGACAGAGCAGAACTGCCCCATAGGGTTTCCAAGGAGCACCTGGTAGATTTGAACTGCCAACCTTTTGGTTAGCAGCCATAGTTCTTAACTATTATGCCACCAGAGTTTCCAAACTTATGTAGTGGTCACATTTCACACTATTAGATTTAGACCTGTAAACAACCATATATTCTCTCTGCCTCTGTATCTGATATTAATCACTACTTTATATGGTACCACGTTTAAGTGCCTTGTGGAAACCCTGGTGGTGTAGTGGTTAAGAGCTATAGCTGCAAACCAAAAGGTTGGCAGTTCGAGTCCACCAGGTGCTCCTTGGAAACCCTATGGGACAGTTCTATTCTGTCCTATAAGGTCGCTATGAGTCGGAATTGACTCCATGGCAACAGGTTTGGTTTTATAGTGCCTAGTATAGCACACAATAGTTGCTTAATATATATTTGCCAAATGAATGACTGTACACTGTGTTATGATCCTTTCTCTGTTAATCAAAATATAAAGATGAGAGTATTATTATATTATTAACTTTTTTCTTTTTATGTGAACAAAAAATTATTAAAATTTTAGGTGGCTTTGACTCAAAATGACAGAAAAGTAGCTCCATGCTATGCTAGTTAGCAACTAAGGAGACTCCTACTCATGTTTTCCTTACTATTTGGATTAAAAACTGAGGTGATGATCTAGGGTTTAAAGCAAAAAACTCTAAAACGCAAATGCAACACCAGATGGACCCTGAGAATTAATAACTCGGAAATCTTAAAGTTAATTTATATGTACATTCCAGACTTAAACTTTTTAAAGCACATCCACCATTCAAGGTCTTTACAGTTCTAAAAGGAAGCCATGTTCTGAAGCGAAGTGGTGAGGGAAACTTAAGGTCACAAATCCTACCTGTCCTTAGCAGGTGGGAGGTGGGAGGTGGGAGTGGAAATTGGCCAGTGTGGTCTCATCTACCAGGAAAGACTTTTAAAACTAGTGTTGATAATAATAATGGCACATACAGCTGTTTGGTGGAAGGTGGCCTGATGACCAAGGGGACCCGTTCCACAGGAACGATGTCTACTATGACCATGTTCCTAGCTTCCATCCCTAAATGGGCATTCCTCACATTTGAGTAGGAGCGGTAACCTGGGGCACAATGGAGTCAATGGAGCGGAGTCATGGGGAAATCAAGAGAGTGGAAGTGGCTTCAGAGCTGGGATACACTGTGCCTTATATTGGCCCAAATAGCTACTGGAACATCTCTTCACTGGTCATGTCACTGACTTGGGGGCCTCGCTCAAGGTTATGTACATATTAAGGAAAGAATATACTAACAAACTCCTTCACATTTTGAATGTGAAGCTTTTTATCTATAAGTACAAGAGTCTTATTTCAAGTGGAAAATATGTGCTTATATACCAAGGGCATCCCTGGCTTCAACAGAGCAGGCTCCCTAGAATAAATTTGCGCCTAGGCAGTGTTTGTTCAGAGACATGGGAAAGACTGGGAGAAGACATAGCAATAGAACCCCATATAACAAACAGTCTTAAATTTAAATTTCATTTGTTTAAAACTAAACCCTCTCTCTTAAAGTGCTGACTTGGCATGAAGATACTGATAACCACTTTCCTTTATAGAAAAAAATGTTTAAAATAATTTGTCAGTATATTCTTCTCTTAATGTGTACATGATCTTGAGCCATTTATGGCATTAGTGGGTTGTGGGTAATTCTTCAACTTGTGTTCCTAATAAGAAATGGGACCCTAAAAGGAAATGCTCTTTACCAATGTCTAAAACAACAACAACCCACTGCTTACCCAAGAATTCTTCTCTTCATTGACATGTATATAGGAGGTGTTACTTTGTCACCAAACTCATTCCAAAATCAACTCACTATAGTGAGACAGTGCTTGAAAAATTGTACTCTGAGAAAATGGTTGAAAGAAACCAAAAACAGAGGTTGGTGCAAATATACTGTTGTTAACGTATGCCCAGTTTAAACACTATACAGAAGAACTATGGGATATCACCCTAAGACTTAAAGATTTTGTGACAGAAAAAAAAAGATGGATCATTTATTCATTCATTTATTCAATCAGTTAACATTCACTGAGTGCTTACACCAGGCAACATACTAGGCATGGAGAAAAAGATGTCTCTGACCTCAGAAGCAATGCCCATGGGTAGACAGGCATGTAAACAGAAAATTATTCAATGTGGTAAGTGCCAGAAAGCAAGGTCTGTGCAAGATGGAGGGAGATCCCAGGGGAAGAAGCATCTATGTCTGGTGGGAGGAAAAGGTGATGCTTGAGCTCCCTTTTGAAGGAGGAGCAGGGTTTTATCAGGCATTTCAGGTGCCAGAAATAGCATGTGCAAAGGCCCAGAGGTGGTGAGAAGGCATGTTAGCTTTAGGGAATCATACTTAGTTTGTATTGCTGGACCATAAAGTGTGAGGAGAGAGCTGGTCATAAAATTGGAGGGGTAGTATGGGCTAAATATTTTGAAGACCCTTGAATGCCTGACCACGGACTGTAAATTTTATCTTGTAGGAGTTGAAAAGCCATTGAAAATTTTTGAACATAACCAGATGTGCATTTTAGAAAGGCCATGAGGTCAGCAGGGTGGAGAATGGTTTGAAAGTGGGACAAACTAGAGACCGTGAGATCATATAGTGATTGTTTTTACCTGCCTGCTTGGTCTAAGAGTGTTAGAGAACCAGTTTTCATTAAGTGGAAACAAATCCTCAAACTCTAGCAAGAATGAAGGTGTAAAGATATTTTCCAAAGAGGCGTCTTTTTTGAGGAAAATGACTGTTCACACTAGGTTAAAGGTGGCTGATTAATTTTATATGCCCTGCACATAGCTTTTAGGGTCAAGGGAACATTGCTCAGTGTTTTACTTAATTGTCTGATTGACATCCACCTGAGCTGTCATTTTTGTTACTGTGTTGAAAGACTGTGTAGTGTTGTAGAAAGAGTGTTACCAAGAGTGAAGAGCCTTGCCTCTCCTTTAGGTTTACAATTTAGTCTTTGTAAGACCTTGGAGACGTCACTTTACCTCTTCGAGCTTCAGTTTCCTCAGTTGTAAAGTGAGGGGCACAATGTAAACGATGTGTAGTGCCACTTTTGGCTTTGTTTACACTTATTAATGTTGTCTTAATGTTTATTTCTTACCTCATTTTAATGACATTTCACAATTTTAAAAGAAACACAGTATTTGCAAGATAACTCCTGGATGTGTTATTTAGGGTAAAATTCTATTTTTACTACATGACACTGAATACACTTAGCCTCCCTGTTGGAAATAGCTAGTAGAATGTCAGTAGCCATTTTGAAACAGTAGCCTTTCTGCTCATGCTTTATCCTCGTATGAACAAAAAGAGAACTATTTAACTACTTTCAAGGTCTACTAGGCTAAATTAAGGACTTAGCAGTAATTTTTAAGTTATGGATTTTCCTGTTCAAAATGATTTTGTTTCTGAGGTCAAATTATTGTGTGTTCCCAGAAAGCTAGTGCGGGGATAAAAGTGTAGCCTTTACAATTATTGAAAGTGCACTCCTTCTAAAAAGAAATACCTTCCTTCCTTATTTTAAATTCAGCGTTTCCTTGGAAAATTTCTGTTTTTTAATGTTTTTTTTTTTTTTCCTACTTAAGGGTCTGTTTACATTAGTAATGTAACTTGTAGAGCTCTGCTGGTTCACAGGGTTTGTACCTTCCAAACATCACAACACTGTTAACGTGCTTCAGAGATATGCAGCGGTTCCAGGGCAAATTGAAATGTTTTTAAATGTATGACATGTGTGAAGTTGATGAAAATTCATGACTTCTCTCTGCTAGGGCTGGGTTAGCTTAAATCATCAGAAAAAGGTGAGTGCAAAGAATTTTATTTAATACTTTTAATTCTGGAATCCTTCTCATCTCTTGCTCATGGTCCCATGTGTTAGCTCTGTGGTGTGCTGTTCTATTTAGCAGTCTGATTACAAAAATTAAAAATATATATATACGTGTGTGTAAAGTTAGCAGCATGCTCTAAATTGCTTTTCAGAATTTCCCGTGTAAACCATTCTTGGATGTATAACTTTTAAAGAGGAATTGAAATGTGGTTCGAGAATGTAATCATGTACTATAGAACATGCAACGTACATGTGAAAGACTACATGAGTGATGTTGATTTAACTGATTATACTTTAGAAATATTTTCAAATGTATCTTTTAAAATTGAAAAGAAAATATCGCAGGAAAATTTTAAGAGAGGGGGGAAAAAAACAGAATGCTGTGGATATTGAGATCAGCTGTTTTTAAGTAAAAATCCATTCAAAGCAAAATAAAAGGCATTGTGTAGTGTGTGCCGGCTAAAACTGAGAACACAAGAGCATTGCAGTTAATTAGAACCAATCAACAGGATGCTTTGCAACATTTCTCACATCAGTGCACCATCTGATCTTCATAATACAGATTTCCCACAGTCTTGATGTGAAAGAACTGGAAATAAACATTTGAGTCATTAAAATATATGTTGTATTTTTTCTTTCCAATAATTATTTTTAAGTCATTGTTATAAAAATAAGATCTTGAAAGTCCCTAAATGCTGTTCTACTTGTGTTTTAGGGGAATTTAAGCTTAATATATTTTTTAATTTTAATTTTGAATGAGAAAAAAATAGTAATTTTTAAAAAATAAAATTTACAGCATGAATTTGAATTATTATACAATTTATATCTGGTTGTACTTGTGGAAGACAACTGGGCTTTTCCTGGACTGTTGAGCCATTATATTATGAATGATTAATTGATACATTACAAATAATGAAGTGCTACACTATAGCTATTTTCATATTAACAGAATACTGAACTAAGTTAACTACATTAACATCTGTATCTGTATCATACACGTTGTAAAAGAACATGCAATACTTAGCAGGATTTTATTTCTTTAATTCATTTAATGCCTGATCCCGCTCAGGAAGTTCTGCTTTAGTTTCATTTATACTATATCAGGAATTGTTCTACGAGGGCAAAAACTTTGCTCTTGCCATATTTTTGTGAAGTTCATTATCTCTTCATTATAAACAGCATTCGTTTCCCTTTTTTTCCTGCATCCTATCTTTTTTTGGGGATAGATTCTTCGTTAATATTGTATTCTCAATTAGAGGTGCAGCTCGCTCTGGTCCACTGAGATGCTTCAAACAGATTTGTAAGATGCTTTGATAAAAACATTATTTAACTTGAATCAGAAATATATAAATCTTAACCATAGTTTATAAGTTCTTCCCCTCTCATGAAAGCTAATTTGTGAATGTCTAATAAGTGCACTTTTTAGAAGCAAAAATAGCTATGGAACTTGTGCTCTTAATAAGAGGACTGTCTGTCTAATGAGTTGATGATCTATTCGCCTGTATTTGTAAAGTATAACTGGTTGACGGCAGTAATTTACTCAGCGGACTCTGCAGTCATCTCTTGCCGGAAGGAGATATGCTTTAGAAGAAAACAAATACAGTCTGGTTTGTATGATCTTGTTTGTTGTTTTTTGGCCTCTGTGGTTCCTCCTCCCATATCACGATTTTTTTTCTACCCCCCCCCAAAAGACTTATTGCTAATTGTTTTCTTTCTTGAATGTTCGTTATATGTTTCTGTAGAAAGAAGAAAAAATAGTTTCAAGGAACTATCTTCTCTCACACTAAACTTTTCTCGTTATCCTCTCCTTTGCACAAATTGATCTACTTCATTGCAGGAGGGTGTCTTTTAGCTAGGTTCTCTTTAGGAAATTTACTCTTTTCTATTGCTTTAAAGAGACAGCTTTGATGACAAATATGTTAGAACACTTGTCTTATAAATACAGAAAATGGCTATATTGGAATATAAACTTTTTTCCTTACTAGAGAATTTTTTCTTACTATGTTAAAGGCAGAGTCACGTTTGTGTTTAAAATTAAAAAATCGAATATATTTGCCACTCAGGATTGGAGCGTTAGCTACAAATGCTCGCTGGTCCCGTGAAAAGCAGTTTCAACAGATAAGAGCCTAAAATTGGCTCCGTTGCCTCTAGTTTGATTTATAGGAACTGGAACAGTAATGATCTAAAAATGCATATGATAACAACTGCTTAACTCTAAATCATTATTTCTTAAATCAAAGAATTTAGATAAAAAAGTCATTTGACAAAAATAATTGGTTTAGGTGAAATAAGACTTCTGTTTTTCTGCCAGATAATGGTTGAGTGGCTATTCTAACTTCAGTTGCACTCCATAGACCGGAGCTCTCATTCGTCTTAAAGTCTTAAGAAAAAAAGGCACATCCTTTATTTTTAAAAATCACTTTAGTTTTAAAGAAATAAACAAAAGGGGAGAGTGGAATAAAACTTCTATTAGAATTTGCTTGTTATTCGATTTCTCAAAAATTTTCTTAAGGGATAGGAATGTCGTGTTTAGTTGCAGGATAAAAACACATTTTCAAATGAAGCACTTAAAGAAAATCTGTAAAGGAGTTAAATGGAAAATAGGCTAAACAGGCTTTGATTGTAAAAATTATCTAGATTACAAAATTAGAAAAAAACTCTAAAATTTAATGAACTGTAGAGTTAATTTAAGACTAGTTCTTTTTTTTTTTTTTTTTTTTTTAATAGAGAGCATCTTAGAAAAAAAATAAGAAAACTTCTGGAATTCACTTTGGGTAACATGGCCAGGGCACATTGTTTTACCGTTTTATTCTATGCAAAGCTGATGGAAGTGCTTGGGAGTTAAGAAAAAATTCTGTAGTGTCAGAATATTTCCGGGTAGTGACTTTATGCAGGACTAGTGGTACGCAGTTAAAACATAACAAAAGCAAACCTTAGAGTCATACATTATTAACTCATTTATCCATTATGGATTATTATTATTACTATTATTATTTTGCTTGATAAATGGCCAAGCTACATAGGTTTGGAATTAAAACAATTCAGGTTCTCAGCAATGTTATAAAGGGTTCATGTAATAGTTTAGCAATTAATTTAAAGCCCCTTGCATGTAATTAATTTTCATTTTTAGATCTCAAGATGTATGTATTTCAACTTTATAGATTGTTAAATGCTTTTATTGTTAAATGTTCAGTACTGTGTTCCAGTAAAAGATATCTATTTTAAGCTAGCTGAATTCATCTAAGAGTTTTTACACTTAATGTTGCTTTTTAATAGAAATACTGTTGCTAAATTCAACATTTTTTTTTTTTTTGCAAAAGTTGCAAACATTTTGTTAAAATGTTTTATTTGGTAATGAAAACAACTTTATAGATATTAATAAATATTCACTATTTTGACCACTTTCTATGCTAGGCAGTTTTCTGCATTTCTTTAAATGTATTAATATACTCCTATTTTCTTTATTTTAAAAGGAATGAGGAATTTTGTTTAAAATTCAGATTTACTGAAATGAGAGAGTTTAAAATCTGCAACAAGAGAGTGAATTATTTAGTTGGCTTCAATTGATCTGCCTCGTACATTAAGTAATTTGACAGAACTAAGTAGGAAAAGCTAACTAAAATCAGAAATCAAACTGAAAGAATAGTCAAGACCGAAAAAGGAAGAGTTGTAGGAAATGATATTTTCCCATCAGTGGATAGGCATGCATACATTAAAGGCATAAAAGGCAGCAGCGGGAGAAACAAAAGCTGTAGCTGAGGATCCTGCAAGTCTGAATTAACTAAATGGAAAAAAAGAAAAAATGAAATCATTCTGCTTAAACTTGTTCACTAATAAAAGGAGAATCGCTTTTGTTAAATATGCTTGGTGTGATTATCAAGCAAAATTTTTTTTTTTCTCCCAGACATCTATGAATAAAACATGCATTTGAGCATTAGGTAAACAAACAATAAATGGATGAGTTCAGTTGCAACATAATAACATTTTATTTAGAAAACATATATAATCATATTTGTATTGGCAATCCAAATTTAATGACTTCTTTCAGTAAAATCCAAGTGCCTCGCAAATAACATCTTATGCATAAGGATTGCTTATTCTTTGCCCATTTTTCCTATATTCCCAAAGAAAGAGATTTTTAACATCTCTACTGAACCATCCATAACTTAGATGAAGTACAGTTTCTTAAAAAAAAAAAAAAAAAAAAAGCTTCTCTTTTGCATCAGCTTTACTTTCAGGTTCCTGATGTTATAAAATTAAAAATACATTTTTGGGATGAGGGGAGAAGCTGTTCCCAGTCTAGTGTAGCTTGGGCTGATTTGAACAATGCTCTGTGTGTAGCTGAACCAGTCTTTGGCTTATTAGCCATTTCATTAGCACGACATCTTCTTCTGTAAAATATGAATGAGAAGAAACCATTTACAATAAGGAAAGCAAACAAGAGAATGAATTTCCTCTGTTGGTGTTTTATAAGACTGTTAAACAGAAAATGGAGGGAAGAACTCTCTTTAGACGATATCACTTAATTAAGTAAAGCATCCTAATCAGAGTCCCCTCCAATTGTAATGACTGTAGGGAGTCAAGTACATTTCTGTCTATATTAGAGTATCTAACTGCAATGATTTATTGATATTTATTTTAGAAGTACAACACAAAAGCAATAAAACAGAGGAAGCAGGAAGAGAGGGAACATGCCGTTGCTTACTGCAGGTACAACCCGGGCACTTCAACAACATTTCTGATTTTCTTGCAGGAGGTTTTGCTTTCTAAAATCAGAGCACATCTTTAGATGGGAATATTTCTTTCCCACACTTGAGTTTTCCAAATATTCACGGTGATGGTTCTTTGTCCACTGGGTGAATCATTGATTCACCTTCTTCACTGCAAGAATCACTGCAAATGAGTGGCTGAGCACCTGCTGTTTTCTGCAGCGACGTTACTGGATTGCATTCTACACTGATTTTAGTCTTAAAATACAGCTTCTCTGTATGGAAGAGAGGTCTGAGGAAGGAGAATAAATATACTGTATAGGCAGGCAGACATTGGCTGCCCTCCAAGTTGCACACAGCATAAACCTGTTTATCTGCCACATTTCACAAATCTCAAAAACATGTGAATAATCAGGCGAGCAACTGGATAAGTGATTCACACTGGGGAACCTCACCAATATTCTGATGAAAGGATACTATGATGCTAAAGACACTGGGGGCAAATAGGCTCGTATTGGAGAAACTGCACAAAATAAAGTTGATTAATGGTTCAAGGGAGAAAACATTTTATACAAAAATGCATTCGAAGAGGTATCTTAACCCTGTGGACTTTGGCATGGTCTTTATGGCAAGTTATCTGGAGAATTGAGTTCAAAAATGTACTTTCACCCATACCATTCCAATAATTGGGGTCAATGTACATTTTGACTTCACCTTAGTTGTCAAGAGAATATATTTCTGAGTACCCAGATCTAAAGACTGGGGCTGGTGCTTTAAGACCCCAAATTACACCAACACATATATTTGAAATTAAATTATCGAACATCTTTAGAACCTATTAATTCTATAGAAGCAAAATTTTCTTATAAAGTTATGTTCATTTTTTAGTAATTGTCAGAGATAAATTGGTTAAAGTGAATTAGGCAGGCAAGGCTATGACTATTGCTATATCACTGTTTTCTTTATTTTCTGCTGTTTTCCCTTCATTTGCTGCTTTTTTTCTTTATTCCAACAATTATTGTGCTTTAGAATTTAGTTGTAAAGTAGAAGCACTCAAAGTTTTGGGGGGCTAGTCTCAAAAGTATACTTTGGGTCTGAAAATCTCTTAAGGTTGTTTTTGAATTTCAGGCTGGGACTGCTTTCAAAAAACTAGACCTGGTTATAATCAGAGCAGATGAATTTTTTATTTGCTTGACATATCTGTCTATTAACTTCTAATAAACTTACAATCGTACTACCAAGAAAATGTAGGTTTCTCTACATTTTCAAACATAACATACTATGTAGAGAGAAGAGCACTATTACAACATGGCATTTAAATTAACATTGTGCAGTCTACCACTTTTTTTTTTCTTTCCTGCATTGCAGAGAGAAAGGCAAATTGCTAAAAGTTCTTTTACACTGGGTAACTTTGTTAGATTAGTAACCAAGGACTTCATCATCTTAGCAACTGGAAGTCTTAGAAAAGGTAGGTAACCTGGAAATTAATGTTCCAAATGAAATTTTGCTACCGTTGAGCTTTTTGATTAAAGCCTTACCTCAAGAGGACCTATGTTGAGTCTATTGCCAATTGTATCTACCAAGTTTTTTTCCCCCCACCTTGCCCTGACATTTTCTCATCTTCTCACTTCTTGTCTCAGGTTCTCTTTCTTCAGGATTAGACAAAGAGACTCACTGAATGGCTCCAGTTATCAGGATTTGAAAACCTAATGTCAGAATCTACCACTCTGTAAGTCTCCCCTGAGCAGTCTTTCCTTTAGCAGCAGGACACTTGCATAATGTGGGATCATCTTTCCTTCTTCTCTTCTCCCTAACCTTGTGAAATATGCTTTTTAAGTCCATTGCATGGGACATCTTACAGGAAACATAATATAAGACCTAAAAAGCATTCCTTAAAAGATGTGCTCAGGTAAGTGACAAGTGGAAGTTTTTGGGTGGTCAAGAGTGGTACTAAAATTATTGACAACTTCATCAACAGCCTGAAGGTTCAACACATTGACTTTTGCAATCATAGGACATTTTATTAAGATTCTTGTATGACCCAAGTTTTGAGTATATGCCCACAATGCTGAAGTCAGTTCTATGAACATCAATTAAGGTCAAGCATAGCTATTTTCCTCCAGTTCTCCTCTTTTCCTCCAGCCCCCTCAATCCTATTCCACAGTGGTAACCATTAATAATAGTTTCTTGTGTAT
Source organism: Elephas maximus indicus (assembly GCF_024166365.1). Taxonomy (NCBI): domain Eukaryota; kingdom Metazoa; phylum Chordata; class Mammalia; order Proboscidea; family Elephantidae; genus Elephas; species Elephas maximus. The sequence goes on along the minus strand of NC_064828.1, from coordinate 48,839,022 downwards.
TTTTACAGATTTTTTTATTCATATGCAAGCATCTTTTTTTTAATCACAAATAAGACCATACAATACATTTACTGTTCCATGTAACTTGCTTTTGTTCACTTAACAATGTATTTTGACTATTGTTACATGCCCCAGATATGGGTCTACCCAATTCTTCCCATAGTTGCACAGAATATTATATAATATGGTATTATGGGTATTACCGTTCCCATATAGATGGATACCTAGGTTCTTTTGTTTAATTCTTTTTGATTTTCCAAATAATACTTAGGAGAACATATAATACTTTTTGTGTACTTTCATAAGTACATTTGCAGAATCAATTCCTTGAAGTGGAGTTGCTAGATAAAAACACATTCAAAATTTTAGAGTGGTGGGCACTGGGTACTGCCACATTATTGATAAAACCAAATAGATTGTTCCAATTTGCCTTTCACCAACAGTTTGTGAGAGGCAGGGATTTTGACAAGGGCTGGCATGAGTTTTGTGTGTGACATATCTGCCTGCCATTCCATCTCTTCAAACTGGGCAGTTGGAATTGTTAATGATGACCTAGTGGAGAAAGGGAATAAACCTAAGTGTTAGGAGAGCAGCAGTGGCTGAGGGCAGCACTGGGATGGTAAAGAAATAGCTGGGGAAGTATGGCTGCTGTCAGTTTGGGGCTGGGTCTGAGTTTTTACCAAGGCTCCTTGCTAGCAGTCTTCCTGACAAGTTTGGGGGCTACAGAGCAAAACGAGTAACCACTCACACAGGCTATCATGAGAACGGAAATGAAACTGAATTGGAGTCATCTCTCTCTTACACACACACACATCCTTTCTGCTCAGATTCAAATCCTGGTTTGCATTTATCTTTACTCCATAGCTTGGGGTCAGGCTTCTAATGAAGTGCTGTTCTCAGTCACTGGTGGCAGGAGTTCTCTGGACTTCCTGTCCATTTTACCAATCAGCTTCTCTATGTGCGATTGATTCAGAAAACTTACCTGACATTGATCCAGTCTCCGGGTTTGAAGAGATGTCCTTATCCTTGAAACTTCCATTCCTTATTCAATACTTTTATCTCGTGTGGCATTTTATGAGCCCCATTTTCATCTTTAAATAGAAACTCAGGAAAGCCTCTTGATCTATACCCTAGATCTCAGCCTTTTAAGTTGGGGGTTACTTTAATGTTCTCAGTGTTATAGTTATACTAGGAAGTTTAGTTTGTTCTCAGCATTTACATGCTAGGTACGGTGCTTGGGCCATGGGTGCAAAGATGAAGGAAACACAGCCTGTTCTTTCCAGAAGCTCATAAAGTTGTGAGGAGAAAGTCAGATAGCACTAACTAACATATGGGATATCCTTTGGTAAGTGTTAAAACAGAGGTATTTAACCAAAATTCTATGAAGTTTTGCTTCTGGAAATTTATTCTACAGGTATACTTGTACATGTGCAAAAGGACTTAGAGACACGTTTTTCACAAAAGCATTATTTGTAATGATGAAAGTTAGGAAACTTCCTCAGTGTCCCTCTATAAGGGGACTCTATATCATTTAATAAATTCTTCTATGTACTGATATGGAGTGATCTACAAGATGTATTGTTACATGAAAAAAAGCAAGCTGCAGAACATATATAGAGTATATTGCCTTTCATATAAGAAATATAGAAAAATAAGAATATGGATTAATCTTTGCATATATATGCATAAAAATATTGGAAGAATCCATGCAAAACCAATGTAAGTACTAACCTACAGGGGCAGCAGGGGCTAGTGGGGTGGATGGGATAATGGAGTGAAACACAGCTTCTGAATGTGTACCTTTTTATGCCATATTGACTTTTGAACCATGTTAATGGATTATCTATTCAAAAACATAATGTTAAAAAAGCTAAATTATAACATTTCCCCTCCCAAAACTCTGGGATCAGAGTTGCATTTTCTGGGGTGTTTGGAGGTACTTGGCTACCTTTACTTGGGATAAAGAACATTACATGGGACTGGGCAAGAAGGCTCTGAATAGGAGATAGAAGCTTTCTTAGACACCACAGGGTTTTGCCTACCATATTCTTAGATTCACCGTCTCATGAAAATGATTATGAGAAGACCTAGGAGGAGGAATACTGTTTTCAACAAAGTTCTCAGAGATGGCGTTTCTTACAAAAAGGATACATAAGACATGGGAACAATTTTAGGGGCAGGCTTCATTCTTTAACCTTCCTATAGGCAAGCTTGTTCAGAGTGACCTCCTCAGGTTTCTCATGATGACTTGGTAGGAAAGGCATGGTTTTCCCATACCTTGAGTTGATCTGCCTAAGCCATGGAGTTGAACAATGGGAAACTTTTCTTCTTTAAGCTTTGAGTAAAGGTCTTACCCTTAGGTATGAATAAGAGAAATTAGCTACCTTACAGAAATTCTACCTTTCTTTGACAAGGATGCAACCCATAAATTTCCCAGAACACCACATTAAAATGATTTGAGGAAAGGTAGTGGAATAGAATTATATCTTTTCTGATCACCTCCATGGACTGAAATTAGGAGGTTATAAAGAAGAAGGTAGAGAAAAGATAACTTTTGAGAAAACATGTAGATAATGAATTCATGATTATAAAAGACAGTGTAGGAAGATTGTTAAAGTATGATATAATCATCACACAAGTCACATGAGGAGATAAAAAGTCACTGGTGGGCAAATGTATAGAGAATAAATTTACTAGTGGTTACCAGGGCAGGAAAGAGGGAAAGGGGGGAGGGTTAGTGATGATGGAAAAATCACATTGAATAAGGGTAGGGTTGCCCAGCTGATTATTGTAATAGCTATCTATAAGTTGTACACCTGTAAAAAGTTAAATTGGCAAAAGTTGTGTGATGTTGTCATAGGCTAGGTTCTATAGAGAAGCAAAACCAGTGAAGAATATATATGTGTGTGTGATATATATACCTAGAGATAGATAGAGAGAGAGAGGAAGGAAATGGCTCACACAGTTGTAGAGGCTGGCTAGTCCCAAGTCTATGGGTCAGGCATCAGGCTGGAGGTTTCTGACTCATGTAGCTACAGGGTTTGACAAACCCAAGACTGGCAGGTCAGATGGAAGCCACTGGCTCACAGGCTGCAGAGACTGAAAAATCGAAGATTGGCAGGTAAGACAGCAGGCTGCTGGCTCACAGGCTGTGGAAGCTGATGAATCCCAAGATCAGCAGGCAATATGGCAGGCCACTGGCTTAAGTCCCAAGAACCAGAGGTCAGAAGATGATGAGTCAGATGCAGGATCCACACCCAGCAAGCGAGCTTTGCCAGAACATCAATATATATATTGGATGCAGGCCCCCCCTGAGGAAACTCCTCTTACAATTGCTTGGCTTACATCAGATCACTTCATGGAAGATGACAGTATAATTACATAACTGCCAAACTACATCATTACATAACTGCTAAACCACTGAGAATCATGGCCTGCCCAAGTTGACACACAACCTTAACCATTACAGTCTACCCTTTGTCATTTTGTCATCTGTATACATCTCCTTAAACCATATACAATCTCTAAATAAAGACAATTACAAACTCATACTTGTGCCTAACATGATACAACTAACATGTGTGCAACCTAAAATGCACTAGCCCTATTTACATCTTCTATTTTACAAGTGAGGAAAACAAAAATATTTGATGCACACATACAAAGAATAAATACTCATGACAATTACAGTTCTCATTTCTGCAACTGGTCACATGGTCATAACTGGTATTTAGAACTACCTTACCTTTACCCTTAGTAAGCACCTCAGCTGATTGTGTTTCTCTGCCTGGTGGGGCGACTTAAACCTTCATTCCTGAAGGATCTGGGGCATTAGTAGTGATGTTGGAGTTGAGTTGCTGTTTTTCCATTGACTTTAATCACAGGTTATGGAAGTACTAAAAAATGCCCTAAGGGGTCTCCTATATTCCAGACATAATCTCCTTTACCTCCATTATGAAACATCAATCTTATTTCCCCTTGGTAGTCAGGATCAATCACCAGCCAGTATGGTAACTCCTTTCTTTGCCTGTTGATCCAGTGGCATGACGAGCCCAAAGTGGCTGGGTGGCATTCTTAACTTCCAGTTCAATGAAATCCATGTTGTGTCTCCAGGAGGAAGTATTCCACTATCTGAAACTAAGACCTGTAGACCCAAAGAGCATAGGATTGTGGAGACAGGAAGCAAAAAATTTTCAAGTGAGTCACTAGGGGTAACAGAGAGTAGTGCCACTCCCACTTCCACTCCTTGATTACTGGATCCGTGAATTCTGGCTATGGGAGAAAAAGCGCCATATATCGGATGCTTGTTTAGAGCATATAGGGCCTCCTAAGGAACATTGCCCCAAACTGCAAAGTATTGCCACCCAGCTGGCTCCATCATTGTGTCTTTAGGAGGCCATTTCATCATTCTATCAAGCCAGATGCTTCAGGATGATGGGAACATGGTAAGACCAGCAAATTCCATGAGCATTGGTCCATTGCTGTACTTCATTGCTGTGATGTGAGTCCCTTGATCGGTGGCCATGCTGTGTGGGATACCATGATGGTGGATAAGTCTGTAAGTTCACGGATGGTAGTTTTGGCAGAAGTATTGCATGTAGGGAAGGCAAACCCTATCCAGAGTGTGTCTATCCAAGTAAGAAAGTAACAGTGCCCTTTCCATGACAGAAGTGAATGTAATTAACCTGCCCTCAGGTTGCTGGATGATCGCCTCAAAGAATGGTGCCATACTGGGGACTCACTGTTGATCTCTGCTGCTGGCAGATTAGGCACTCAGCAGTGGCTGCAGCTAAGTTGTACTTGGTGAGTGAAAGTCTATGTTGCTGATCCCATGCATAACCTCCATCCCTGCCACCATGGTCACTTTATTCATGAGCCCATTGAGCAATGATGGGAGTAGCTGGGGAAAGAGGATAACTAGTTTCCACAGAACACGTCATCCTATCCACTTGATTGTTAGAATCCTCTTCTGCTGAGGTCACCCTATGGTAAGCATTCACATGAGACACAAAAATCTTCACTTCTTTGACCCATTCAGAGAGGTCTATTCACATACCTTTTCCCCTCACCTCTTTGTCACCAATTTTCCAATCATGCTCCTTTCAAGTTCCTGATCATCCAGCTAAACCATTGGCCACAGCCCATGAATCAGTATACAATCACACATCTGGCCATTTCTCCTTTCAAGCAAAGTGAACAACCTGGTGCACTGCTCAAAGTTCTGCTTGTTGGGAGAATTTACCTTCACCGCTGTCCTTCAGGGAGGTCCCAGAAAGGGGCTACAGTGCTGTCACTGTCCACTTTCAAGTGGTGCCTGCATATCACACAGAACTTCTGTTTTCTCTTCCTCAGTCAACTGATCACAAGAAACTACCCAGAAGGCCATAGGTACAGACTGGGAGAGGGCAGGTAATGTGGCCAGAGTGGAGACCATGGACACTTGGGGCACTTCCTCATGCAACTTACTTGTGACTTTAGGTCCTGCTTGGACCGAATCTCATATATACCACTTCCATTTAATGATGGGGTGCTGCTGTGTACGTCTGACTTTATGGCTCTGTGGGTCAGACAACGCCCAGTTGATGATGGGTAGCTCAGGCCACATGGTCACCTGGCAGCCCATGGTTAAGCATTCATTCTCTACTAAGGCCCAACAATAAGCCAAAAACTGTTGCTCAAAAGAGGAACAGCTATCTTCAGAGGATGGGAGGGCTTTGCTCCAAAATCCTAAGGGTGCGCACTGTGATTCACCAATAAGGGCCTGCCAAAGATTCCCCAGCATTTCTATTGGCCACTGACACGTCAAGCACCATTTTATCAGCCAGATCATATGGCCCAAGTGGCAGAGTGGCTTGCACAGCAGCCTGAACCTCTTGCAGAGCCTTCTCTTGTTCTGGGCCCCATTCAAAATTAGTTTTTTAAGTCACTTGATAAATAGGCCAAGTAGCACACCCAAACGAGGGATATGTTTCCTCCAAAATCCAAAGAGGCCCACCAGGTGTTGTGTCTCCCTTTTAGTTGTAGGAGGGCCCAGATGTAAAAACTTATACTTCACTTTAGAAGGAATATCTCAAAATGCTCCATACCACTGGACTCATAGAAATTTCACCGTGGGGTAAGGTGCCTGCATTTTTGTGGAATTAATTTCTCACCCTTGAGCACACAACTCTTTCACCAATAAGTCCAGAGTCATTGACATTTCTTCCTTACTAAGTCCAATCAGCATAATGTCATCAATGTAATGGGCTAGTGTGACATCTTATGGAAGGGAAAGGTAACCAAGGTCCCTGTGAACTAAATTATGACATAGGGCTGGAGAGTTGATATAGCTCTGAGGTAGGACAGTGAAGGTGTATTGCTGGCAATATGGCTTCTGGTGTTCCTTTGAAAATGGAATTGAGAAAAAGGTATTGGCCAGATCAATAGCTACATACCAGGTACCAGGAGATGTATTAATTTTCTCAAGCAATGAAACTACATCTGGAACAGCAGCTGCAATTGGAGTCACCACCTGGTTAAGTTTATAATAATCCACTGTCATTCTCCAAGATTCCTGTTTTTTTTTTTTTCTTCCACAGGTCAAATAGGCGAATTGAATAAGGATGTGGTGGGAATTGCCACCCCTGCATCCTTCAAGTCCTTGATGGTGGCAGTAATTTCTGCAATCCCTCCATGAGTGTGGTATTGCCTTTGGTTTACTATTCTCCTAGGTAGGGGTAGTTCTAATGACTTCCGCTTGGCCTTTCCTACCATTATAGCCTTTACTCACATATCAGGGATCTAATGTGGGGGTTCTGACAGTTGCTGAGATATCTATTCCAATTATGCATTCCGGAACAGGGGAAATCACTACAGGATGACTTCAGGGACCCAATGTGAGATGAACCTGAGTTAAGACTCCATTAATAACTTGACCTCCATATGCCCCCACTCTGACTGGTCGCCCACAGTGACATTTTGGGTCTCTTGAAATTAGTGTCAGTTCAGAGCCAGTATCCAGTAATCCCCCCCAAAATCTGATTATTTCCTCTTCCTCAGTGAATTGTCACTCTTGTAAAAGGCCATAGATCCCCTTGGGGAAGTGTAACACCATATATTTTTGGCAGTGTAATAGGGTCCTTCCTCAAGGGAACACGGCCTCCCCTTCATTCAAGTGATTGTGGGTCTGTAAACTCACACATGTCCGGGAATTGATTGAGAGGCCATGACTCTCTATTCTGGTAATTCGAGTTAGACTTTAGCTCACTTGACCTAGAATTCTTCCACTTGTACATATCATGTAAATAGTATATTTTCCATCTAATTTACTCCTAGGGACACCATGACTGAGTAGCCAACACATAAGTCCATACAAGTCCAGGCTATGCTGATGACTGCTTTGACTCCACTGTCCATTATGGTAACCACACACACCTTGTCTTTGTCAACTGAGTACCACCACTTGGCCTCTGCCACCATGGGATCCAATCGGCCCCACTGTAGTTAGGTGTCTTTATTCATTTAGGGCAGTTTCCACTGTCAAATCTGACTTCCAAAAAATACCAATCACAGCAGTGTTCAAGGATGCTGGGGCTCCCTTCATAAATTTGTTGCTCACCATCGTGGTAAAAGATGTGTCCTTGGGCCACTCCCTGTATGGGTCTGTGGGCCTAACCTGAATAATCCACTCTAACACGTCCATTTTCCTAACCCTTTGGGTACCTTCTTCTATGGTATACCAACGCAGGTCTAGTACTTCAACTTGATTTAGTGTACAAAAAAACCAACCCCACTGACATCGAGTAGATACTGACTCATAACGATTCCACAGGAAGAGTAGAACTGTACCATAGAGTTTCCAAGGAGTGCCTGGTGGATTCGAACTGCCAGCCTTTTGGTTAACAGCCATAGCACTTAACCACTACACTACCAGGGTTCCCTAATTTAGTGTAGGCCACCATGTAATCCATGCGTCAGCATACCTCCTCCTGGGTTACACTTTATAGTTCACCTTTTGGGGCTCACTGGGACTTAAGTCTAGTTATAGGTCTAGAAGCAAAAACGGATGGTGGGGGTGGGTCCTGGGAACATTCAGCAATGTCTTGTAAGGCAACTAATCCAGCAATACCCCAGGCAATGACTTAGGTGCCGCCCTGGGTGATAACTCAGATGCCACTGAGGAGATATCCCAGTCAAAAGCTCTTCAGACACAACTGGGTTAATCTCATCAGATGTGGGTACAAGGAATAACGGTTTTACTGGGAAGGGTGGCTTAGTAGACAAAGATGGAGTAATCTCATCATATGGGAGAAAAAAAGCAGGAGTGATTCAATGAAATTTAGGGGCTTAGTGTACCCAGCTTCCTGATTATCTGCCCATATGTCCTCATCCCAAGTTTCAGGACCCCATTTCTTTCGACTGATGCCCTCACTTTAACTTCAGACAGTACTTGTGACTGGGAATTCAGTTGGTGTTGTAATTCAACCACTCTTATGATAAGACCCTGGGTTTGGTCTTCAGCAGTATCAGCTCTGTTACTACAAGAAATAAGGCTTTCTTTCAGGGCATAAGTGGCAACTTTGAGTTCTTTTATGTGACACTCGAGCTGTGACTCTGAAGCCCTGAGCTCATCTCATCACTTCGTCTAGTAAAATAGGACCAGCCAATCAGCTTCTCTATACAAAAAAATTGTTAAAAAATCAAACATACAATTATACAGAGCCTTGCTTCTCACCAATATTGGGTCTATTGGTGGTGATGTTTTGCATATTAATATTACCACCTCATGCAATGGATTAGTAGTGCCATCTTTATTACTGGAGGCAGAGTCACCAGCATATTTAAGACTAGTCAGATTTGAGAACCAATTTAGAAAACTCATCCTTATGATTTTGTTTCTCTAGAACCAGTACTGGTACCAAATGTCCTAGGCTGGGTTCTCTAGAGAAGCAAAACCAATGAAATGTGTGTGTGTGTGTATATATATCTGTTTCTGTCGAGTTGATTCCAACTCACAGTGACCCTATAGGACAGCATAGAACTGCTTCATAGGGTTTCCAAGGAGTGGCTGGTGGATTTGAACTGTTGACCTTTTGGTTAATAGCCATAGAATGCCATAGCTCTTAACAACTGTAATCTCGTAGCTCCAGGGGCTAACAAACCCAAGACTGGCAGGCAATATGGCAGGCCACTGGCTCAAGTCACAAGAACCAGAGATCAAAAGATAAGCTGGATGCAGGATCCACAGCAAGCAATCGAGCTAGCCAGAAAGTCCATATATATATTGGATTCAGTCCACACCCCCGAGGAAACTCCCGTTACAACTGATTGGCTGATCACATCAGGGCACATCATGGAGGATGACTACATCATTACGCAACTACCAAATTATATCATTACATAACTGCTAAACTACATCATTAAATAGTTGACAAACTACTGAGAATCTTGGCTCAGCTGAGTTAACATACAACCTTAACCATGACAGATAAATTTACAATAATGACAAAAAAAAAGAGTAGCAACTGAGGCTGCTTATGTACAACCAAACACCTCATGGGATTTGGTTCCTTGGTTTGTAGGTTTAGGATCATGTTTTCATGGGACGTACCAGTTAATGGACCTAATTTGGCCTAAAAATGTGTTTAGTGCCTCTATTTTACCTCCTGGTTCATTGTGTAGCACCTGGGGTCTTAAAAGCTTGCAAGCAACCTTCCAAGGCACTACAATTGGTGTGTATTTGCCTGGAGCAACAGAGGAAAAAGGGGAGTCAAGAATAGGAGGAGGAGGTGGAATGTATGGCTAATTGTCTCATTGAACAACTGCCTCCCTTGTCATGACACCAGAAGCACTATCTGGAACCCAGCTACCATTATTACACATTTTGATGAAAGATTTTTAGAAGAATCTTTGATCAAAAGGGAGAAAAAACAGAACAGAATTTCAAATTTTCATGGACTCCAGACTTTGTGGAGCAATGGAGGCTAGATGAACCCCTGAGATAACCTTTAAACATTAAACTGAAAATATCCTCTGAAGTCTTCTTAAAACCAAACAATGAGTTCAGCTTAACTAGTAAAAAATACCTGCCTTGAATATTATGCTGTCTTTAGAGCCATCTATATAGGATCAAAGTGACAACAGCAACTCGAGAGATTAGATAGGAACCTTAGGGAGGGCAAGTTTATTTTAATGGGGAGGAACAACTCAGCAAAGGACGGTGAGAACAGATACCCAAGTTGAATAATGTAAGCAATGTCACTGAATTGTACGTGTAGCAACAGTTGAATTAGTGTGTGTTTTGCTGTGTATATTCTCAACAACAACAAAATAAGAAAAAAAAAGTCACTGGTGGATGAGAGAGGTTTTTACTTCCCTGTGTATTTTTACACTGTATCTCTTCTCTTAACTTCAGCCACTGCCTTTATGCCTCATTTTAGCCAGAGTTTTGAACCGGTTTGTTCTGTTTCAAATCCGTGTTGAGAATTTGTATTTCAAGCAAGTTCCCTGCTGAAAATTTGCGTTTATAACAATTTTCCAAGAAGTTATACACAAGAATCACCTGGGGGATCTTGTTCAAATGTAGATTCTGACTCAGTATCTATGGGGTGGAAATGCATATTCTCAGCAGGGAGCTTGTTAGAAATGGAAATTCTCAGCAGGAAGTTGAACTGGTGGGAACTGCTTCAAAGCTCTGATTTTAGCTACTTTTACCCATATGCCTGAAGTGGAGCCCTGGTGGTGCAGTGGTTAAGAGCTTGGCTGCTAACCAAAAGGTCAGCCATTCAAATCCACCAAGTGCTCTTCGGAAACCCTATGGGGCAGTTCTCTTCTGTTCAGTTGGATTGCTATGAGTTGGAATCAACTTGACAGCAACAAGTTTGGTTTTTTTGACCCATATGACTGCAGCCAGACAATAAGATCTCATTCCAGGAAACTAGTGGCAAGTGGCTGGAAGCGTGAAGACAGGTGACTCAATATCTTCCATTCACCTTTCTTTCATTGACCTTCCCCCTACCCTCAATGTCATTTAGTCTTTTGGCTGGTAACAAGTCAGTCCTGTGGAAAAGGGTTTGAGAAGTCTTGGTGATTTTGGAATGAAACTTCCAGATATGATAAAGTGACCACATAACTTATCTAGCTTAAGCCTAGTGTCGATTTGTTTTTTGAAGTACTGGTGAGTCACTATTTTATTTTTATGTGATTACCACACAAAAAACACGTTAAGTAAGCTATTGCCAGTAATCAGGGCCACTTGTTGTATAACATCAGTAAGAGGGACTCAGGTAAGAAACAACTCTGATTGTAAGTATTTAGCCCAAATGTACATCAGTTGTAACTCCTTAAAATTTTTTTTTTTTAGAAGTTAATTGAAATACTTGATCAGCGAAAGTCTTGACACACAGTTATACAAACATAAATATAAGAACATGGGGAAATTAAATGAGACTTATAATATACACCTTAACAAAATGATGGCTTAATTTGTACCCCTTTTGTAATTTTAACTAAATATTGTGGTGAGTAGCTCTTACTCTAAATCCTAAGTATATGGGCATTTATTACACACAATATGAAAATACTTCAGGAGGCTTGTGATTAACGCTGTGATATTCAGGCACAGTTTATAGAGACTTTCAATCAAAAACAATAGACCCAAGTAGATGATAAAACACATGAAAAAGATGCGTATGTACAACCAAGGACTTAATTCAGACTTCCTCATATCAGCACTTGGCTGTCAGGGATGGTCCTGGGCAAGCATTCTCTGCACCTGGCCCAGGGGGTGCGCTCTGGATTAGCCCTTAGCGTAGGGTTGCCAGATAAAATAAAGAATGTTTAGTTAAATTTTAATTTCAGATAAACAATGAATCACTTTTTAGTATAAATATGTCCCAAATATTGCAGGGGACATACTTATAACTAAAAAAAGTATTTGTTGTTTGTTAGAATTTCAAATGTAAGTGGTGTCCTATATTTTTAGCCTACCCCAGGGGTGCTGAACAACACCTGCACACCTCCTTTCCCTGCCCTCCATGGCTGAACTTGAGATCTCTGAACCATGCAGACATGTACCTTAGTTCTTATGTGGTTATTAAGGCAAGATGCCTCACAGTTTTGAAAGTCTCAAATCTAGAATTTCAACCCAGCCCGCTATTTTGGATTTCTCGTTGGAAATTTTCTCATCTTCTGTTGCTTAGATTGGCTTCTTCCTAACAGGGCATTTGGTTCATACCACATATTTTCAAATAAGTTTTAAACATTAGTGATTGGAGAGAGATATCAGCTGCTTTCCTACTAATTGTAATACAGAGAAAATTCTAAGAACTTCCTTCTCTCTCTCTCTGCCTGAACTTAGATGCTAATTTTTATTTTTCAAAGACATGTACTTAAGGTTTGGTGCTTTGATTTTAAGTGGAACATAGATGGGGAATGAGATAGGAGGGCTTCTTTCAGACGAAGTTTCTACCCCTGGACTGGTCTCTTGGGGCGTGGGAAAGGCAGCTACTCAAAGGTTCAATTTAAGGTTTTCTAAGTTAAACCAAATGCCACTACCACGGTTGTTGTTGTTGTTAGGTACTGTTGAGTTCGTTTCAACTTGTAGCGACCCTATGTACAATAGAAACACTACACAGTCCTATGCCATCCCCACAACTGTTGCTTTGTTTGAGTCCATTGTTGCAGACAGTGTGTCAATACATCTCCTTGAGAGTCTTCTTCTTTTCTGCTGACCGTCTACTTTACCAAGCATGCTGTCCTTCTCCAGGGAATGGTCCCTGCTGATTACATGTCCGAAGTACGTGAGGCAAAGTCTCACCAACCTCGCTTCTAAGGAGCACTCTGGCTGTACTTCTTCCAAGACAGATTTGCTCGTTCTTCTGGCAGTCCATGGTATGTTCAATATTCTTTGCCAACACCATAATTTGAAGACATCAATTCTTCCTCAGTCTTCCTTACTCATTGCCCAGCTTTCGCATGCATAGGAGGGTTGGATCAGGTGCACTTTAGTCCTCCATGTGACATCTTTGCTTTTTAGCACTTTAAAGAGTTCTTTTGCAGCAGATTTGCCCAGTGCAACACACCATTTGATTTCTTGACTGGTGGGCATTGATTATGGATCCAAGTAAAATGAAATCCTTGACAACTTCAATATTTTCTCTGTTTATCATGATGTTGTTTATTGGTCCAGTTGTGAGGATTTTTGTTCTCTTTATGTTGAGATGTAATCCATACTGAAGGCTGTGGTCTTTGATCTTCATCAGTAAGTGCTTCAAGTCCTCTTCACTTTCAGCTAACAAGGTTGTGTCATCTGCATATTGCAGGTTGTTATAAAGGTGTCTAAAATATTCACAGTTCCTTCTTTTGCCTCAAAAAGTGACATTTATTCAAAGAAAAAAAATGACAAGAAGTCCATCCCTTGGCTCCCTTCCCTCCCCCTCCTGCTTCTCTTTAGCCCCCCAGGATTGAACCCAGGCCAGGGCTAGGTAGCAGGATATATATAGCCTTTCTCAGATGAGGTCAGCAACATTGAGGGGTATCTCCTCAACAGAGGTGTTGTAGATGGTCTCGAGGTCTGGAAGAATCCTCTTGTCTTCTTTTGTCACCATGTTAATAGACACACCCTTATAGCCAAAACATCTACCAAGATTGATTCTGTGGATACAGTTTTTCCTGTTGGTGGGAAGGTCATAGTTGATGACTAAAGAAACCTGCTGCACATCAATGCCTCTGGCCAGTAGGTCAGTGGAATCAGTACTCTGCTAGAACCAGAATGGAACTGTTTCATGATCACGTCTCATTCCTTTTGGTTTAAATCTCCATGCGTGACAGAAACAGTAAAGTCTCAGGCATGCATCTTCTCAGAGAGCCAAACAACCTTCCTCTGGGTGTTAATAAAGATGACTGCCTGGATAATGGTCAAGGTTTCACACAAATCACACAGTGTATCCGATTTCCACTCCTCTTGTTTCACATTGTCGTAGAATTGGCCAGTACCCTCCAGGGTGAATTGTTTCTTCTTGACAAGGATCTGAATGGGGTCCCTCAGGAATTTCTTGGTCACCTCAAGCATATCAGGAGGCATTGTACCTGACAGCAAAACTACCTGAGTGTTGCAATCGAGCTTTTGGAATATGCCATAGATATGGTCCTTGAATCCATGGCTTAACATTTGACCAGCTTCATCCAGTATAAACATCCTGATGTATTTGGGAGGCAAGTATCTTCAATTAAGCATATCAAACACACAGCCTGGGGTACCCACGATGATAGGGGGAGCCTCCATTTGCAGCTTCTGCACTTCAGCACACATGTTAATGCCCCCAATGCAGGCATGGTGGGAGGCACCCATGTAATCTCCTAATGTCAACACCACTTTCTGTATCTGCTGGGTCAGTTCTCTAGCGGGAGCCAGAACCAAGGCTCGGGTGACCCTTAGATCTTATTCTATCTGCTGTAGGATTGATATGGGAAAAGAGGCCATTTTTATGGTCCCAGATTGGGCTCGAGAGATCACATCATAACCCTCGATACAAGGGAGAAGGCTCGTTGCTGGATGGCAGAAGGCTTCTTGAAACCATACGTGTAGATGCCTCAGAGCAGGAACTCTGAGAGGTTCATGTCATCAAAGCTATCAATAGTCTCATTCTAGTTACTCTTGATGACACCTTTGGGCTCCATCCCATCAGGACCACCACTACTAAAATCTAGCAAATAAGGAAATAAAATAGCAATGTGGTGGAATAAGGAATAAAAACTGTAGAGTTGGAAGATTTGGGATCAAGTCCTGGCTCTGTACCTGAACTAGCTGTGAGGATCCTGGGCAAGTCATTTAGCCTACTTGAGCCTCAAATTCCTCCTCAATCAAGTGAGGATAGCAATAGCGCCCCTGTAGGGCAACTATGAAGAGAGATAATATGTGTAGAAAAGATTTGTAAACGTCAAGTCTTATTCATATGTTTCTGGTGGTGATGATGATGAAGATGAAGGTCAAGATGTAAAGAAACATTAGAGGAAGTCAGTTATTAAACAACTAGTTTAATTTAGACCACCAAATTTTTATTACCTGCTCAGTCCACAAGAACTACATAGATAGCAATAATGTTCTTGTGTGGATTGGGAAAAGAAAAGAACACCAAAAAAAAAAAAAAAAAAGGAACCTAATTCCATATGCTTTTATTAGTTATTTATTTTTATTGTGCATTAGGTGAAAGTTTACTGAGAAAATTAGATTCCCATTTGATGGTTTGTATGTAAAATGTTTCATGGCCTTGGCTTCGTTCCCCACAATGTGTCAGCCCCCTCCCCATTGCTGCCATGGTTTTCCAGTTCCCTTTTGTCCTGATTTTCTACCCTTTCCTGCTTTCTCATCTTTGCTTTTGGGCAAATATTGCCCTTCTGATCTCTTACAATCGGTTATTCTAAAAAGCCATGTTCCTCTTGGGTGTTATCGTTTATTTTATGAGTTTGTCTATTGTTTTGCTGGAAGGTGGTCCCTGGGAATGGCTTCGGTTCCAAGTCAGAAGGGTGTCTTAGGGCCATAGTCTTAGGGGTTCCTCCATTCTCTGTCAGACCAGTAAATCTGATCTTTTTTTGTGAATTTAATTTTTTGTTCTACATTTTTCTCCAACTCTGTCCAGGACCCTATGCTGTAACCCTAGTCAGAGAGGTCGTTAGTGGTAGCTGGGCACCATTTAGTTCTCGTCTTGGGGTTGTGCAAACTGAGCTTCATGTGAACCATTAGTCTTTTGGACTAATTGCTCTCTTGAGTCTCTTTTTTTCACTCTCCTTTGCTCCAGACTGGAAGATACCAATAGTTGTATCTTAGATGGATGCTCACAAGCTTTAAGGGCCCAGCCATTACTCACCAAAGTAGGATATAGAACATTGTCTTTAAGAACTAGTTGTGCCAGTTGACGTAGATGTCCCTCGAGCCTATGGTCATTTGCCTTCAAGCCTGGGAACTTCATCCCATGAGGTATTTAGTTATGTCTAAGAGGTTTCTCTGACTGTGCCACTTGTGTGCTCTATAAAAAAAAAAAAAAAAAAAACTATATTAATACTTGAGGAGCACTTAAAATCCTGTATTTTGAAATATCTACCATGAAACCTGTATCTGTCAGTGGGCGTGCTCTCTTATACCCTCCTGCACCTCTTGGCATATCTATCTATCTATGTATCCACTCATAAATTATTGTTTGTCAATACTATTGTTGCAAGACTGTCTATGCTATAGAAGTTACCATAGTTGTCTGTCATGGATTAAATTGTGTCCCCCCAAAATATGTGTCAACTTGGCTAGGCCATGATTCTCATTATTGTGTGATTGTTCACCATTTTGTCATCTGATTTGATTTTCCTATGTGTTGTAAATCCTATCACTATGATGTTAATAAGATGGATTAGCAGCAGTTTTATTGATGAGATCTATGAGATTAGATTGTGTATTAAGTCAATCTCTTTTGAGATATAAAAGAGAGACATGAGCAGAGAGACAGAAGGACCTCATACCACCAGGAAACAAGAGGCAGAAGAATAATGAGTCCTTTGGACTGGGAGTCCCTGTGCTTAGAAACTCCTTGACCAGGGGAGGATTGATGACAAGGACCTTCCTTCAGAGCCGTCAGAGAGAGAAAGCCTTCCCCTGGAGCTGGCACCCTAAATTTGGACTTCTAGCCTCCTAAATTGTGAGAGAATAAATTTCTCTTTGTTAAAGCCATTCACTTGTGGTATTTCTGTTATAGCAGCACTAGATAACTAAGACAAAGTCCTTTATTCCTGCATTCCTGTCAGTGTCCTCTCTTGCCTTGGTCTTGTTGTGCTGACTTCTCCCATGTTGTATACTGCCTTTCCCTTCACTGATATTAACACATGTCTGCTATCTATTTGGGGCCCTGGTGCCACAATGGTAAAGAGCTCAGGCTGCTAAACAAAAGGTTGGCAGTTTGAATCCACCAGCTGCTCCCCGGAAATACTATGGGGCAGTTCTACTCTGTCCTATAGGGTTACTGTGAGTCAGAATCCACTCGTCACAATGTAGTTTTTTTTTTTTTTTTCAACCATCAATTTGGTAATTTTCCTTCCCTCTCTCTCCCATTCCTGGTAACCATTGACATTTTTTTTTTCTGTGTATAAACCTATTGTTTTTACTTTATAAAAGAAGCCTCATACAGTATTTGTCCTTTTGTGACTGACTCTTTTCACTCAGCATAATGTCCTCCAAATTCATCCATGTTGTGAGCTGTTCCACGGATTCATTATTATTCTTTATCGTTGCATAGTATTCCATTGTGTGTATGTACCACAGTTTGTTAATACATTCATCTGTTGATAGGCACTTAGGTAGTTTCCATCTTTTTGCTATTGTGAATAATGCCACAATGAACATGGGTGTGCATGAGTCTATTTGTATCATGGCTCTTATTTCTTTAAGGCATATACCTAGGAATGAGGTGGATTATATGGCATTTCTATTTCTAGCTTTTGGAGGAAGTGCTATACCATTCTACATAGTGATTGTATCATTTTACACTTCCACCGGCAGTGTATAAGAGTTCCAATCTCCCCACAACATTTTTTTTTTTATTTGGTGCCAGTAATGTTGGGATGAGATGGTATCTAATTATAGTTTTGATTTACATCTCTCTAGTTGCTAATGATTTTGAGCATTTCTTCATATGTTTCTTAGCAGCCTGAATGTCTTCTTGCATGAAGTGTCCATATCCTTTGTCCATTTTTTAATTGGATTGTTTGTCCTTTTTTGTTGCTGTTGTTGTTGTTGTTGTTGAGGTGTTGAAGTTTTCTATAAATTCTGGAGATTAGACCCTTGTTGGATACATCATAGCCAAATTTCTTTTTTTACTCTTTTGGAGAAATCTTTTGTTGAGCATAACTGTTTAATTTTTAGGAGGTCCGATTTATCTAGTTTATCTTCTTCTGTGTGTGGATTTTTTGTTATGTTTGGTATTCCATTTGCTTTTAGAAGGCAGTTTACTAAAAGATTTTGTGTCTAAACATGGGATGTTTAGAACAGAGTATTTTATTTATTTAGGGCATCCTGAAAAATGGGTATCAGAGAGGAGCACTGAGACACAATTTGTTTAAAGCCTTTTACTTTTATTTTTGGGTAAACACTCATTCAACGTCCAGGTTATTTATTTTGTAAAAAATTAGGAAAGCATTCTCAGGCACATTATTATTTATTTAATATAACACCTTGGAGTTTTCAATGCATAGTGAAGGCTTTCATGAGGTGTTCTGTGTGTCCACTGGCTCAGTGAAAAAGCAAAGGGAGCAATAGAAAAGGCTGGACCAGATGTCCTCTGGTTCCCTTTTAGTACTTCCATTCTAGGCTCAAGGAGAAGGGATGGAAGAAGCTCACCAGCCAGCTTCCATGGAGGCTGCAGGGATGACTGAGTCATCAGTGCAATGGGTGCCAACTCTAACTGAAGAGTATTTATTTATCCTTGTTTAATTTTACTTCATTTTTACTGCACAACTAATTGGTATGTGTTATGACATCTTTTGCAAGAGTTTTAAAGAAGAACCTTTGAGACACATCCCAAGACTTTTCCCTCTTTGGTGAGAGGAGGGCAAACTCTAGAGAAGGCTCCATTTCAGACATCTTACTTGACTTCCTCTTCCCTAAAACCAATCCTAAAATTTGTTACATGACAAAATGATAGTCTTTTCCTGGCATTTGATCAAGCCACTCCTGGGCTCAAAGCTTTCCTCTGGTTTCCTGTAATACTTGGAGTGGATTCAGGCATCTCTGACTCCCATCCCAGAATTTATGGCCTAATAATATTTTTTTGTAGGTCTGTCAGGAGGATTAAATGATGTAGTACTGTCAAGGGCTTAGAATGGTATAGGCACATAGTAAGTCTCCTCTGTATTAACTCTAGTATGCTTGCTGTCTGCATTCACCTCCTAAATAGGCCCCATTTTCTGCTTAGTGTGCCATGAGACTGGCTTAGGTTTAAATTGTGACTCACCATATAGTAGCTGTGTATGCTTGAACAAATTACTCAGCCTCTTGGTATTCTGAATTAATTCCACAAATATGGAGCATACTGTGTGCCAGGCATTGTACCAGATGCTGCAGACACATGGATGAGCAGCTCAAACATGGTCTCAGCCTACAAAATGCTTACTATCTGGGACTGGGGAACAGGCAACTAAAGAAGCAACTATAATACAGAGCTGTAAGGACAGCACTTACCTAACTTGAGCTGGATCAGTAGCTGATAGATCAATTTAAAAAGTCAGTAAAAGTAGAGAATCACAAAAAATTTTATCCATGTGCCTTAAATGTTCTATTTCAACCTAAAACATATAAATGTACATTAATTTGTCAATCTTTTGATGTAGGACCAAGGTATGTGTCTAATAATCTAAATTTCAGGTCATATTTCTGACATAAACAACACCCATAATACACTTTTTTTAATTTCCAGTTTTAATTTCTTTAAATTGGAGTGAGAACTTAGATACCTGCAAAGCAACCTGAAGGTAGAATCTGTTCAGACTTTTTAATGACTTTTTCCATTTACAAATGTCACATCCATACCTAATGTGACAGCAATGTTTAGCAGCTCACATTTATATTTTTCTACATAGTTTTTCATAGAAATAACTATTTATATACTCATATTTTATGAATCTACATAATATTTCATTGAATGACATAACAAGTAAAACAGGCATAAAATACATTTGGACCAAACACATCTGACTCTTGGCAGGCACACAATTCAATTCGACTAGAGAGAGAAGTAAGTGGGTACTGGAAAGTAGCTTACCAGCTTTGAGCATTGGTGAGTCCAGGGCTTTAGTCAGACTGTTTTACAAAGGAAATGATGTGTATCAAGTGAGCTGGTTAAGTACAAGTTGATTTTGAGAGCATTCACAATCCAAAGTATGCCCATAAAAAGGATATCTAATGTGGACTTGGGAGTCAGAGAAGCTTTCCAGGGGAAGTGATTATGAGTCAAGACCTACAGGTTTGGAAGGTCCTAACCGTAAGAAAAGTCAGGAAATAATGTTTCAGGCACTGGGAACAGGCAGAGAAAGAAGAGAGCACCTACAGCAGAGAAACTGAAAGAAGTATTGCTGGAGTGTGGCATACAGAAGCAGAATCGCTGAAGATGAAACTTGAAAGGGATCTTGCAAGTCATTTAAACAAGTTTAGACTTTATTTTAGGGACAAGAGAAAGTTAAGGAAAATTTCTAAGTAGGGGACTGACATTATCAGATTGCATTTTAGAAAGATCACTCTGACTGCATTTCAGGGGAGAGAGTAGAGATGGTAACAGGGTAGTGAGGGAATGCAGATTAAGAAATTCCAGAGACCAGGAGATCAGGTGAGTGATAGTGGTGACCTGAACTAGGGTAGTGGCATAGGGATGGAGAAGAGTAGGCATCAGATTTGAGAGGCAGTTAGGGGGTAGAATATTTTATGAATATTCTAGGAGGGTTTGGTAACCAATTGCACTTTGGGAATAAATAAGAGGAAAAAAAGCCTGATTAAAGCCACACAAGCCTTGGTAGTGTGCCATTTATTGAAGTAGAGAACATCAAAGAAGAGTAGGTTTGCAGGAAAGATGAGTGCACTTTGGAGCATACTGAATTTGAGGTTTAAAGAAGCCGTAGGATATCCATTAGGCAGATAGACGTGTGCCTGTAAAACTATATCTCAGCTGTTAAAAGTGGATAAAAAAATCATGTAAGTTAAGGAATGAGAAGGATACAATTAATTTTATCAATGAGAAGGCTACTGGTGACCTCGGTGAGGGCAATTTTAGAAAGATGGCGGGTACAGGTGCCAGATAATAGTGGGTTGAGCAACGCCTGGGAATGAGGAAATGACTGTATGGTTAAACATTTAGAGAGCTTGGGCTTTGAAGGGGAGGACAGAGTAGCTGGAAGGGGAGTAGGAGATGAAGGAGAACATGTTTAAATATTGCTGAGATGAGGTCCATAGTGGGGTAAAGCTTACAAATGCGAGCAAGAGAAAGAATGAGGAGGAAGTTAAATGGGGAAAACTGTATTTGTTATGGAACGTTGTTGAGAGGGATAAATGAGAAAGCCCATATAAAGTGCCAAGCACAAAGCCTACATATGGCTTGTTAGTTCCTTCCATTCTCTTTGTGCTGCCCTCCCCTATTTTGTCTCATTTTGTTTTTACCTACAATCCGGTATGGTTACTCTCGCCTGGGCCTTCTTGGCTGCATACCTGTAGTTTTAAAAACCCCCCATGTAATCCTAGATAGGCATCTAGGTTTAGGAACTAGCAGAAATTGGCCTAATGTCTTACACACCTCGTCTTCCCATATATGTCCACAATGCCTACACCCAAACTATGTGCTTACTCTTGTATTCACTGTCATATTCAGCTGCTTGGCAAAGATGATGGGTTCCTAACTGTGCCCAAGTCATCTTGTCTACTCACTCAGACTTCACTCAGAGTATCTTAGCCTCCCTAATTCTTTCACTAAGCCAAAAGCGGAGGCTTCTGCATATTGAGGAAAGAGGCTCTCTCCTCCTTGTAGCCTTATTCCAATGCTTGTCTTTAATTATTTAAAAAATTATTAATAATATTAAATGCTTAGTCCATTGCTTTCACATAGTAGGTATTCTAAAAACTGTTGTTTCCCTTTACTTAGTTCCTTTTGACACATCCTGTTTCTTTATTGCTTACCGCTAAGCCATTGCTCTGACATCATTTAGGACCCACCCCTAAATATTGGTTTTTGGCATTTCTGTGTATTTCTTTCCAGGTTTTTTTTTTTTTATGTTTTAGAAAAATATAATTGAAAACATACTGCATGTATTTTTTTCACTCGCTATTTTCACGTGAGAAATTCCCATCTGCTATTAAAATGATTACATGTGACTTTTGATGACTGGTATATATTCCATCTTACAGATGTACAAAACTTCACTTGGCCATTCTCCCATAGTTAGGCTTCTAGGTGCTTATGTCTTTATACTTAAATCTTTGTTCACATTGCTGATTATTTCCTTATACTAGTCTCCTAGAGGCTGGATTACAACAGTAAATATTTTAAGAGAAACAGGGAAGCTAGTTTCACTTTAAGTATTGGACATGATGCTGCTACTCGCTCACCAGCCGAGAACTAACTTTTCAAGTCCCATACATATTATTACAAAAAAGAATGGCTTTATGCTTCTCATTCTTTTTTATATTTTATAAGTTGCATCATCAACTTCATCCCCAAAACAAGCGTCTAATTGTTTATGGGGTTGTGCACTGTTCAAAGAGAATTACTTAGGTCTGACCCCTGCGTTCTAAAAGTTTACAGTACAAGAAAGACATGCATCATTCAGATTCACCAAATGCAAACAAAAACTATTAAAGCTACCACACGCATGGGCCTCCAAATAGATCTCGTGTAATCACGTATAAAGGGTCAGGGCCAAAGTACATTTATTACATAAACTGAGGAGGGGAAGAGACCAGTAGGTACCAGCTGAAACACCCAGCCTTCACCTGGGCCAAATGTAACTGACAAACGTACAGTCTGCTCCAGTGGTGTCACTAGGGTTGGTGTCAAACAGTACAGTAACTCATGGTGTCATCCCCCCCAATGGCCCTCCTCCCATACCAGACCATGCAGAATCCTTAGTAATATTTTTGTATTAATGTTACTTACAAATCATAATTACCATATATCACTGAATGTAATGGCAATAGTAGTGACATAAGCAATGAGCAAAATCAAACCTTAAAATTGCAATACCATACTCAGGCATAGTAGTTAAGAGCTATGACTGCTAACCAAAAGGCCAGCAGTTCAAATCCGCCAGGTGCTCCTTGGAAGCCCTGTAAGGGAGTTCTACTCTGTCCTATAGGGTCTCTATGAGTCCAAATCGACTTGATAGCAATGGTCAAATGTATTCACATTTACATAGTTTCATGTGGTTAAAGTAAAAAATTGGTAAGAAAACAATAGAATTCAAAGTAAAAATGTTTAAGAACTACGTCAAAATTACATTCACTTTAAACTTTACCATTACATGAGATACAATAATGGATTAGTTTTGCATAATCAATAATGGTCCAAATAATGTAGAAGTTGTAGGCAAATGCATATGGAAATATATTTATAAATAAATAATACCATAAAAATAAATAAGAACAAATATATAAGCATTTCAGCCCTTAGGGACCTTCTCAGCTAAATCAGAATTTTTCTTTCCTGGCCTTCAAAGCTGTGAACTTGTGAATGACTTCATCAAAATCAATGCCTTTTGCCAAATCATTTTTTAATTTGTCATTATTTTTTTAAACCATAATTCAAACTTAAACCCTGAAAATTTCATTAAAGTCAAATACTTCCAAGACAGTGATTTTTTTTAAAGACATTAAAAAGACTAAATTAAAAAAAAAACTGAATTTAAGATTCAAGTTATATTCCTAATCCTGTACCAAGAAACATAGCATTTCCCCCACCTCATATTTTAAACTGTCAATTTCTCTATTTCTTTATCAAAGAGTTATATGTTCCGAAAAGAATGGTTTTGATTATTTGGGTACTGCAGTCATCCATACTATCTCTCTTAGCACTGACTGAGAGTTGATTATTGTCAATTCTCCATCTGCTTAGGTCAGTCACAAGCCACTCCAAGTGCTTAGTGAATAATACTAGCACAATTTATTTTACCGTTTACTCTCTCACTTACAGTAATCAGCTGGTAAAACGAAAATTGTAGATGAGTGCTTAAAAATTTTTGTTTGTAAGTCTCTGTCCCATCCATATTAAATTTAAGCTTTTTTTTTTTTTTAATTCTATTTTACTATTTTTGCTTCGTTTTCATGAACATCCTCAGGGGCACTGGTAGTGTTCATATGTATGTTTGAATGAATTTTTATATGCTTTGAGATGATAGCTCTATTTTCCATTTGTGGTAAATATTTTTCTTTTGTTTTTATCATTACTTGTTCCTTATTGCTTAAAAGTTAAAAAATTTATGTAACTATATTTAACCATTCTATTTCATTTGTGATATCTCCTTTTTATTCAATTGAAACAAAATGATTAACTTAAAGTGGGAATCAGCGCCCTATTCTTCCCTTAGGGTTTTGTTCCCCACCCATCCTTGATATCTTGCAATAACATTCTCTGGGCCTCAAATCCCAGGGCCCATAACTCTTCAATACATTATTTTCACAAAGTTTAACACTGTGTAAAGACTTCAACTTTAGGAGTTACCTTCAGAGTCCCTTGTTCACCTGTTTATCCTGTATTTAGAACCATCTCACATCCATCTCACATGTTTTTTTAAAGTCTAAGGGGCCTATAGTTTATCCAGCTTACACCCAAGTTGGTACCCAGGTTCATTCATTCACTCATTCATTCATTTAGTTATTTGCTCATGCATTCATTTATTTATCCATTTACTATGTGTGGTAGATAGGCTCTAAGGTAACCCCATTGATCCCTGCTTCCTGGTGTTCACCCTTGTGTGCAGGCAGAACCCGTGACTTGCTTCTAACCAATAGAATAAAAGTGACGGGGTGTCACTCTTGTGATTATGTTACCTAATATAAGACTCTGTTTTGCTAGCAGATTTCCTCTAGAGACTTTCCTTGCTGGCCTGATGAAGTAAGTGGTCACGTTGGGGAAGTCCATGTAGTGAGAACAGAGGGCAGCTCCAGCCAATGTACAACAAGAATCCAGAACCCTCAGTCCTACAGTCTCAAGGAAGTAAATTCTGTCAAGAACCTGAGTGAGCTCAGAAGAGAATTCTTCCCCATTTGAGCTTCCAGATGAGAACACAGCCCAGCCAACACCTTGACTGCAGCCTTGTGAGACCCTAAGCAGAGGACCCATCTCGACCGTGTCTGGACTCCCAATCCTTGGAAACTGTGAGATAATGAATGGGTGTTGATTTCAGCCACTAAGGATTTGGTAATGTGTTACATAGCAATAGAAAGCTAATACATTGTATTATGCTAAATATCATATATACATTATCTCAGTGCTGGAAATAACCATATGAGGTTGATACTAATATTATTCATATTTTATAGACAGGGATTGAACTCTAGAACACTCTGCTCTTAACTATTGTACTATTATGGCATGTTCCATTTTAATATATTTCATAATTTCATGGATTCAAGTTTATCGTGGTTTAAACCAGATCTCCTGAAACATACCAATCATATTTAGAAATAGTCCCACTTGGCACACCTAGTACACAAAGCAGACATTTTTATAAATTCAACTTTATAAGAAACTTTCCTGTAATTCTTTTGTGCTGTATTTTTACCATATATGACATAGAAATAATATTAGATTTACAAATAGGAGAGTTTCCCTTTTGTGTTAAAGTGGTGAGGAATTTGGAACTGTTTAGGAGGGAGAAAAATCATGACAAGTTTGAGCCCCAAATGCCTGGGAATGGAAATTTTTCTATTCCAGCACACTCTGGAGTTAGAATGTTCAGGTAAGCATCGGTTAGAATATGCTGGAGCTTGAATTCCGTCTTTCACTTTGGTGTATGACTAAAACATTTCATCTTGTGCCCTAACTTCCCCACTTCTGATCAGGTATAGGGAAAAATTAGGAAGTGGAGAGACATAAAAACACTTCACTTACAACTAAAATCTCATTTGGTTCAGTGTTCTGAGGTAGAATTGTGACCCTAGTACTGTGTCTTCTAATGAGAATCCTTTCTAGTCTGCATTTATCAGATGTTAATTATTCATACTGCATGATTGAGGACTTTGGAGTCAGAGATTCACCTGCAGTATCTGGAATACCAGTGGAGGTCTACATCAACACAGAATTTATACAGCAGCTGGTGCTAGTCAAAGCTAATGATGGAATTTCAGCTTAATAAAAAGACCCCCAGCTGAGCACACCATCTTGAAAAAAGTATACTTATCAAACAGCTTTCAATCAGTTCAAGAGAGACACCTTAATTGGGAAGAGAAGATTTTCAGAGTAGTTTGTCACCGTGCCAATTCCAGATCAATAACTGCATGTCTGCTCTATGGTAGACTTAGATTTTGCTTTTTATTAATTAAGCCACATCTACATTTGGATAAGGAGATCTTTGTTTCACTTGACAATGTATAATGATATCTTCTTTGAATTCACCTGTGTATCTTTATAATAAACATGAGTAAAATTCAGACTTGTGACTAGAAAAATCAATATATTTTTTACAAATTTTATTTTTTATAAAAGGAAAGCAGTGCATATTAAATATTTATATTTTCAAAAGTTGTTTTGTTGAAATAAGGTTATGTGAGTATAAAATTAAATTGCTGTGAATTAACTATAAGGAGAGAATGCCAAGGAATAATAATCTTAATTTATATAAAATTATTTTGGCGAAGATGGTACAGAGTATCTACTAACAAGAAACAAAAGGGGCTTAACTTTTTGCAGGAAGGATTTGGAATAATAAAGAAAAAGATGACTCAATCATCAATCCTTAGTTTCCATATTTGTTAAAAGGAGATATTCATTCAAACTGGTGACTTTCAAACTCCTTGTAGACTACTTAAAGGTGCATTAAGGAGTACTAAGTGGCAGGGTAGGGCAGGTGGAGGGGTGGGAGGGATGTGAAGCAGGAGCCCAGTACGGAGGTCGAGGCAAACCTGAGGGAGAGGGCTCTGTACTTCCTTTTCTCACGTCAACCAGGGCAAATCTACTCTTTTAAAAAAAAAAAAATCTATATCTATTCGAGGAGCCCTGGTGGCACAGTGGTTAAATGATGGGCTGCTAACTGAAAGGTGGACGGTTTGAACCCATCAGCCACTCTCTGGAAGAAAGATGTGGCATTCTGCTTCCTAAGAATTTACAGCCTTGGAAACTCTATGGGGTAGTTCTATTCTGTCCTATAAGGTCGCTATGAGTCGGAATCAACCCAACGGCAATGGGTTTGGGTTTGCTTTTGGTTTATTTATCTACACAGATATAAATTTAGATATAGAAATTTTGAGTTTGTGTATAAGATTTCTTTTGAAAAATAGGGTTCCATGCTAATATATTTTGAAAATCACTGAAATAAGTGATTTTGCTCCTATAAAATTTCAGCTAAATATGTACCTCAAGTTTCATTGCAAACCTTTTCCTAGATAGGTTTGCCATACCCCTATCAATCAGAAGAGAACCCAAATTTAAGCCATCATTATTTAAATTATTAACTAATATCAACCACAATGAAGCCATTCTCCTTGTTGGTGATGGAGCCAACTGGCATAGCCTTTAGGCCAGGTGGATAGCAGAGAGTGTGAGATTATTTCCTCTGGCAAAGAACCTGAAGAATCAGAGTAAGGTGGTTCTGATTGGTGGTAGATCCACGTACTTTGGAGATCCATGAAACACCCAGCGTAATCCTTTCATGAATCCCACCTACCCCTGGGAAGCCCCTGCTGTCAAGTGGTAAGTCCTGTCAATTTAAATCCCTTGTAGTGCTTAGCGGGATAGGTGATTGACCTCCCTCAATTTAAAGCCTGAATCATAGCCAAGTGACATTGGTTTGGAATATTTTCTTTATTTTTATATGATCAGATTTATATTTTCATTACATTTATAAATTGTACATATACACTCTATCTAGATCTTTGCATTAATGAATAAATGGTATTATAGCATACATATTGGGATTTTTGTGCAGACTTTTTTTTCTCTTCTTCCTCTTGATAAGACTCCACCCTCCGCATCTCCTCTCCTGTTGGTCCTGCCCCCATGATAATCCATTTTATCAAACTAGCATGAATCTTTCTGTATTTTTAAATCCGTGTTCATATTATCATGGGAATGTATATATACATTCCTATGCGTATAGTTTTTTGTGCCGTTAAAAAAATAATTTAGGATCTATTATGCACTCTTGTATTTTTCTTTTTTCACTAAGAATTACCTCAGGAGAATCCCTCCAAGTCAACTGATACAGTCCTACTTCATTTTCTACTTCTTTGGTGGTAGGGAGGTACCAGTGATTTATTCAGTCACTACCTTTGAGCATCTACTTTGTTGCCAGTTTTCTGCGACATTGAACAATGCTGAGATTAACTTCCTTGTACATATGCCCCTGTGTCCTGGGGCTTTTACGTTTATGGGGTAGATTTTCAGAAGTAAGAATTCTGGGTCAAAGGGGTGTGGCTATTTGATTTTAATAAATGTTGCCAGATAGTTTTCCCAAGAAGATTGTAACAGTTCTTGTTTTCCACCAGCAATAAGAACACCATTTTCCTTCTGTATCCATACCAAAATGGATATTATTGCTCTTTCTTATTTTTGCCAGACTGATTGGTTTAAACCTCATTGTTACTTTAATATCTCTTTCCCTAACTACTAGTGGGAGCCCTGGTGGCCCAGTGGTTAAGAGCTCTGATGCCAACCAAAAGGTCGGCAGCTAGAATCAACCAGCCGCTCCTTGGAAACCCTATGGGGCCATTCTACTCTATAGGGCCGAATTGTAATCGACTCAGTGGTGAGAGGTTTAACTACTAGTGTGTTTAAATGTGTTTTCATAAATTTGTAGGCTATCTGATTTTGCTCCTCTGCAAGTTGTTTTTATTTTGGGTTATAGGTTCAAAGTGCTCATTGTACATTAATCTTATATTTGTCATCTGTGTTAAAATATTTTTTCTAAATGTATCCTTGGTCTATTTTTGATTATCATTTGAAATACATATTTTACTGTAGTTAAATATATGTCTTTTTCCTTTCACAGCTTCTGGGCTTATGGTTTTACAGAGATTTCCCCATCAGGTAGTTTTTAGGATTTTCTTGTAGGATTTTTATTTTTTTATTTTTATGTTTGAGTGTTTAACCCATGTGAAATTATTTTTTATATAAATTCAACTTATTTCTTCTAGTACCATTTAAAAATAATCCACTTCTTCCCAACTAAATTGGATATCATCTTTGTCATATATTAAATTCTCCTACATATTGGAATCTACATCTGGATTCTATTTCCCATTTACTGATTTGTCTATTCCTATGCAAATATCTGATTTGTTTTAGTGTATTTTATGATATATTCTGATATTTGATAAAGCATATCCCTCCAAAGTATTCCTCTTTTTAAAAATACTTCTAGGTGGTATTTTCAGGCATTGTTTCCTGTAAGTAAGATTTAAGGTCAATGATTGTAAGTAGAAGTTATATGTGTCACTCCTGAATAAAAACTTTAGAAATCAGTCTGTGACTTGCCTCGCTCACTTTTCTGGCCTCCGAGATGGTGGAAGTATGTGTCGAGATGAAATGTTTTCAACGTGGTGGGTTCCTGAATGACAATGATGAGCAAAGTCACCATGATAACCTACAGTGGACATATAGAATAAGCAAGAAATAAACTTTCAATTTGTTGTGTCACAGAGATTGTAGAGTGATTTATTATTGAGCATTACCTAGTTCTTTCTGGCTGATGGGATTCTTATGAGTTTTAGTGGGATAATCCATATAAAAATATGTATCACAAAGTCAGGGATCACGTTAGATCAATAAATATTAAAAAAAAAAATTAGCTAAAAAAAATTTTTTTTTTAAATATCATTAAAAGTATTAGAGAACAGCAAGCATAATAAAGCCACTCTCGTGTCTGGAAGGTGCTCTTCTGGCTCATCTGGTTTAATTTTGGGTGGTTAAGAAAGTACACGTGCCAGAAGGAATATCTGCTCTGTCTGCTCACATTGCTCCACACTGTAGTTAAAAGTTTAATGTCGTTAAAACGACAAATCACCTCACATTGAGAAAATGATAGTCTATTAATATCATGGAAACCCTGGTGGTGGTGTGGTTAAGTGCTATGGCTGCTAACACAAGGGTCGGCAGTTCCAATCCGCCAGGTGCTCCTTGAAAACCCTATGGGGCAGTTCTATTCTGTACTATAGGGTCGCTATGAGTCGGAATCGACTCGACAGCACCAGGTTTATTAATATCATAAGGAAAGAAATCTAAAATATATCTGAAGATAATTATTTATATCAGGGGCCTCAAGCTGTTGGCACATGGGTCACATTTGGCCCGTAGATGTGTTTCACTTCGAGCACAGTGTTTTAAAAATCAGACACACACACACATACACACATTCTTTTGGCTTTTCTTGAAAAAACTGGAAGAACTTGAAACCCTTTAGATCATTTCCTGCATGATCAAAATCTCTGGAGCTGAATAACTGCATTGTCTGTTTCACCAGAGCCCCACCACTCCTTACTGTCTTACACAAACTCAACTTTGCTCATTTTCATTTCCTATGGGCCCAGGGTTGAATGCGAATATGTGATTCCTGGGTATTTACAATGAATGAAATTATGATTATTTCTTGAGCAGAAGGGTCCAGTGAGCCCCAGGTGCAAAGAAGATAAAACACTACAACGGAAGAAAAAGTGAGGTGCTGATGCCTAAGCCGTTTGGTATCTTCTCTTATTTAATAATTTATTTTGTTGTTGAGAACACAGCAGAACATACACCAATTCTACACGTACGATTCAGTGACACTGACAACTTTCTTCGAGTTGTACAACCATTCTCACTCTCCTTTTCTGAGTTGTTCCTCCATCATTAACATAAAATCACTACCCACCTAAGTATCCTATCTAATCTTTCAATGCTGTTGCCAATTTGATCCCATATAGACCTTAAGAAAGCCCAATGCTTAAGGCAGACATTCTTTAATAGTTAAGTTAAACAATTGTTTGGTTTTAAGAGGATATCAGGAGATATTTTTGGGTTAAGGGTTAAAGATTATTTCAGGGCAATAGTTTCAGGGATCCATCCAGTCTTCATGGCTCCAGAAAGTCTAGAATCCATTAGAATTTGAAATTCTGTTCTACATTTTCCTTCTTTTGATCAGGATTCCTCTATAGAATCCTTGATCAAAATATATAGTAATGGTAGCTAGGCACCATCCACTTCTTCTGGTCTCATGGCAAAGATAGCAGTTGTTCATGGAGGCAATCAGCCACGCATTCCATATCCTCCTCTTATTCTTGACTCTCCTTCTTCCTCTGTTGCTCCAGGTGAGTAGAGACCAATTGCTGCACTTTGGATGGCCACCTGCAATCTCTTAAGACCCCAGGCACTATGCAGCAAACTAAGAGGTAGAACAGAAGCACTAAACATGTTATTAGGTCAGTTAACTGGGATGTCCTCTGAAACCATGACCCTAAACCTCCAAACCAAGGAACCAAATCCCATAAGGTGTTTGGTTGTATATAATCAACCGCAGCAGCAACTCTTTTTTTTTTTTTTCTGTCATTGTAAATATATCTATCACACAACTTTTGCCAATTCAACTTTTTACAGGTGTACAACTTATTGACAACTATTACAATAATTGGCTGTGCAACCCTACCATTAATCAACGCAAATTTTCCATCACTGTTAACCCCACCTTTCCTTCTCCTTCTCATCCCTGGTAATCACTAATAAACTCTGATCTCTATATATTTGGTTTTTCTTGTCTTTTTATATAAGTGAGGTCATATAATATTTTTGCTTTTGTGATTGAGTTATTTCACTCAGCGTAATGTCTTTGAGCTCCATCCACACTGTAGCACATATTGAGGCTTCATTTTTCCTGCTGGCCGAGCAGTGTTCCATTGTATGTATGGACCACATTTTGTTTATTCTTTCATCTGTTGAGGGGCATTTAGGTTGTTTCCATCTTTTGGCTATTGTGAATAGTGTTGCAATAAACACTGGCATACAAGTTTCTATTTGAGTCTCTGCTTCAAGTCTTTTGGGTATATACCTAAGAATGGAATTGCTGGGTTATATGGTAGTTCTATTTTTTGTTTTTTAAGGAATTGCTGCACTCTTTTCCAAAATAGCTGTATCATTTTGCATTCCCATGCCTGATACCTTCTCGGTAGAACCAGTGGGGAGAGGAAGAGACACTTCTCTTCCCATAGAAAAGAGTAAAAATAGATCTTTGATATCTCAGCAGTGATTTTCATCATCAAATTAGTTCCAAACCACATGGGCTAATTAATTCTCTCAGCCCCGTCATATGGTAAGAATTCCAGAAATACCATTAGTCGGAAAATGAAGTTAGGGAAACATTTGCAAAGTCTCTTGTCACCTCATAAGGATCTTAACACAATAAGTTCAGCTCAAGCGGAACTTCCCCCATTTTGTTCATTTAGGAAGGGTGATCTGACACAGAAAAGGAATTGGATAGAAAGGCCTATAATCTAGAGTTTTCAGTGTATAATTCCTATGCAATTGCTTGAGCATTATTTAAAACCCTTCACATTCAAATCCCTTGAAATCCCTCTTATGTTAATCACATTCATCATTTTGGCTCCATTTTCATTAAATGAGAAAACATCTTCGTGTCACTACCACCTTCGACTTATGATCTGTTAACTGACCCAGTTTTCAAAGGCAGAATCTCCCAGTAAAATATGCCTCTTGTTGTACATCCAAATAGTGAGACAAAATCAGCCTTTGTCGTTTAATGTAGACTAACAGCAAATACCCATGGGATTTATCACTATTTTATTAATGTCGTAATCTAACCAAAGGCGTTGGAAACCAAGGATGCTCAAAAAGAATGACTATGTTTTTACTGGCAGTGGGACCACCTAGGATCTTCAATGATACACTTCTTTCCATTTGCTGATTTTTTAAAAGATCATGAAGTGTTGGTTGAGAAAGGAGGGAAGATAGAATACCTGGTTTTAGATTTTCCAAAAGTCAAATTTATCTCATTAAAAAAAAAATCACTATAGTTCTGCCTTTTTGCTGGATAGGAAGGTGGGGCGGGGGGAGGCCTGGAATAACCTCGTGGACTAAAGAGAAAACTTCTCAAATCAGAAATGAGGACTTTTCTACCTGCATTTTTCAAACACAGACTTTTTTAAAAATCCTCTTAGGAAATCACATTATCACTGTTATATATATATTTTTAAATAACTTTTTCTTCCTCAAACATAAGATCATTGTCATAGATCGGTTGTATAACCTCAGATGGAACAAATACAATAGCTAAATGAGATTCTCTCTACTTTCATTCTAGTTATAGTGAAGGAATTTTTTGGATTCTGGATGTTAATAGTTTCTTTAAAAAAAAAAACACTCTGGAAACTCTTTATAAATGAAAGGGCTGTGTATAGTATGCAAATTCAAAGTGTGCTGTCCTCATTTACCCAGTGGAATTCAAAATAAGCCTCAACCTGTGAACATATTAAAGCAGATTGAGACGGATATTAGCAGGATTTATAAGGAGAAACACTCCAGTCCGTCAAACATGCTATGCAGGAGAACTTTGATAATGTTGTTTTACTGATAATTACCTTCTGGCTGTCATCTCAAAGTGGGATTTCATGCAGGTCCCAATATTTAAATATTATGCTCAGAGCCAATCCTGCAAAGACACTTACACCAATCTGGCCATGTCTATTCTATTTCACAATTATCCATGTCTTTCTTGGTGAAAAACAATGCAGTTAACTCCCTCATAATTGCGTTTGATCTGCGTGGGCACAAGAACGTCAGTGCCAAGCTCCCTCTTTCCCGGTCCAGAGAAGGTTTGGCTCCCTCTCACTCCCAGCCGTCTGCAGACACCAGAATTACTGGAAAGCAGCACTTCTGGGCTAGCGTGCATATTCATCCGACCTCAGAAACTAGTAGCCGGGCCCCCGCAAACACCGTACACTTACATTCATTAAAGGTGGTTTAAAGGGGCAGGACCAACTTATGTGGTCCCCTTGGGTGACTAGTATCTGTGGGTCTTCCAGCTCTCCAGAGAATTTTCTCTTCCTCTGCATGACCACCCCCTCAACTCCCTTATACTGAACTCCTAATTAAATTTAGCCATTTCAAGAGTTTAAACTGTATACCTTTTTAATTGTCTCCTACTTTGTATTGGCTGATGCACAAGTCTGAAAATGGATATTACAGCTTTTTATGATATAATATCACCGTAATTGGTGCTTCATAGGCCGTGACTGAATTCTTTTCAATTAAGCTCTAACATACTGTAACTGTTCCCTCTGTAAATGCTGGAAAGCCATTCACAGGAGAGGACTGGTACTGCACAATTCCGAAGTACCTTAATGTGTCAAAAATGTTCTGTGAAGAAAGCTACACTGTAAATGTAATCACCTACATTGGTGTTCCCATTGTTAACAGGGAGTGAAAGTATTGCTAATTGTCCTGCGTTTTAGCTGGGTTTTTAAAGCATTATGTAGTAAGTACACCGGAGGGTCAATTTGTGAAGTGAAATACTTAGCATGCAAAGCGTAATACAAGATGCTGTGTAATACTTGACCTCTCAGCATAATCAATGTAGCAGTGAAACGCTGTGCATTCAGTAGTCACTGAATAGAGCCTCCGCAGTGGAACAAAACCAGAAAATGTTCTCTTCACTCCCCCCCCCTTTTTTTTTTCACTAAGCGAAAATTATTCTTTATAATGGCCATCGCAGCAATTAGCTGGCATTTGGTAGAATAAATGTGCAGAAATAGCAATTTCTTATTTTAAATGAGATTTTGTATGGAGCCTGCAAATTACTTGAGGTATATGAATAATTGTGCCTTAGCTTTATGCTACAGAATAGGGTGTGGGTGGGTATAAAGATTTCCTATTTGCAGTTAAATGTTTAGACATTTTATTATTTTAATTTCACTCACAGTCTGCTTGGATTGACCCGGCTTTCCCATTGATCATTTTATTTGTGCCTGGAAGCAAGTGTGCAGATGGCGGGAGACTCCCAATTAGTGCACTGTTTTTTATGAATGTGACATGTAAGTGCAATCAGGTCTTCTCTGGAGAAGGTGGTGATGTTTGGAGGTTTGGATCCTAAATCAATACAGTTTAATAATCTGCATGGAGTGAGTGCTTATCAATATCCTCTGTGGACAAATGCAACTGGAAACTTCCTTAAATTTGTATCCAAAGTTTTTCACCTTATTGAAATGCATTCTTCTAAGAATTCGTGATTCATCTAATTAGCCTTAAGTAGGGTATTTTATCTCTCTCTCAAAGTGATTCAGCTAATTATGTCCATATATTCATAATTATAAGGTGGATGAGTTCTGTAAAGCTGAAATTATGAAATCTGCCAAGAGTCTTTATGAGGTTTAGATCGTAGAATATAGAAAAGGATGACTAAAAGTCAGAATAATGAAATGCTGTGTTTTAATCCCTCCCACCCCCCCCCCCCACCCCAGCTGCTCCCTCACAGGGTTTTCTGTTTTTATCCATTCACTTTACATTTGTAATATGCCAATTTCTAAAATCTGACTTGAGGCAAGCACACAGTGAATTAAAAAACAACAAAACCCAAACACTATGAATGTCTAAAAAAATTGACTAATTCATTTAAAGTTATTTTTAATTAAAAAATTTAAAGATCATATATGGTCATTTAAAGGTACAGTATTCAAATCATAAGAAGTGTTCTTTTCACTTCCTGACGGCCAGTCCCCAGTTCTTCTGCCAGGTATAACCACTTTAGTCAGTTTCTAGTGTGTCTTCTTTCTACATCTTTAGGCCATTTCTTCTTATTCTAGTCATTTACACGTTTTATTTGCATATTCTAATTACAAATATTCTATATTATATCTTAAGTTTCAAGAATTTTGTTTTCTTTTTCTCCAGGCAAATTTTCTAGCCTAAGAATTTTTTTTTCTTTAAAATTATGTTTTAGGGTGTTTTTTCAGCAAAACGAAAAGACAGTCTACCCTGATTTTCATTTTACCGAAGTATATACAACTTGTTACTCAAACTAATTTTTGTTCTATTATTGAAGTGATGCCAAAAATGCCTCCACTAAATGCTATAATAAAGGCAACTCATTATCAAACGATTTCACTCATCTGTTAAACCTGACCGGTGTTACTACAAAACTGGAAACACCCTCAATTAGTTGTTGTTAATCTAATCTGAGTAAAATGATGTTCTCATACAACAGGCAGACACCAATCCTTTATTGCTCTATAAACTAGGCTTATCAGTGATACTGCTTTACAACAAGCCCCAGGGAGGTTCTGGGTTGTCCTATTACTGTCTTTGTCCCACTGGCCATGTTTAAGATCTTTAGCAAATTGTGCTGCCACTTGCCAGAAAGCATTTCACGTGATTTTTATCCTCTTGAACGCCTCACACTTTCCCCCCACCCCCAACAGGGCAAATAACAAGTCACAGTTTTCACTCCTTGGAAACTCTATGGAGCAGTTCTACTCTGTCCTATGGTGTCACTATGAGTCGGAATCAACTCTACGGCACTGGGTTTGGTTTTTGTTTGGTAGGTAGTTGACTGTAAGAATAAATTTAATTAAAAAAATTACATAGATGAAATGAAAGAATGTCTTCTTGAAGTTTTCCAAAGGAGAAGAATGTGGTGGACTAAAGGTAATATTTCAACCACATCTTTTGGGGTATATGCAAGTGCTACATATATAATTGTATTGATATGTTAAAATAGAGAAATGTCAACTGTGTTTTCATGTTGCTGTTGTTAAAGAATAATATCCTGGTCATGGTGATCTCCTGGATAAT
This sequence comes from Elephas maximus indicus, assembly GCF_024166365.1. Taxonomy (NCBI): domain Eukaryota; kingdom Metazoa; phylum Chordata; class Mammalia; order Proboscidea; family Elephantidae; genus Elephas; species Elephas maximus. The sequence continues at coordinate 48,802,543 of NC_064828.1, read as the reverse complement.
TCTTTTCACAAGCTATTTCAGTGTGATCATCTAACTAATCTTTACCACATCCTGAGAGCTAAGCAGATGGCTTTAAGGATAGTTCATTTTAAAAAAAGAAAGAAAGATGACACAGTAAAAAATTGTGGACTCTGAGTATTGTTCTCGGCATCATCAGAAGTTTTATGACACTAGTGCCTTAAAATCTGATGATGGTATTTTCACTTGGAACTTTAGCAAAGTATATAACCTTTTTCTTTTAAAAATTGAGTTGAGGACCTTTGTAGGGGAAGCTTCTTGTGATGAGTGTCTATATCAAGAGAGAACATTTCTTTTCCTGTCCTAAGGAAAAGGAGCCCTGGTGATGCAGTGGTTAATCACTTGGATGCTCAGTGAAAGGTGGGTGGTTCTAACACACCACGAGCTCTGCTGGAGAAATATGTAGCAGTCTGCTTCCATAAAGATTACAGCCTTGGAAGCCCTGTAGGGCAGTTCTACCCTGTCCTGCAGTGTTGCTATAAGCCAGAATCAACTCGCCGGCAGTGGGTTTTGTGGTCTTAAGGAAGCTCTAGGAGAACATTTTTTTGTGTGTGTATGTGTTTTGAGGGCTTCATTGTAGTTCAGTCAAACTGAATGACTTCCCACATCCTGCCTTCCCCTGGGATGGGCCTCCTCTCTGGGAATCTTCTCACCCCTTCCTCTGGATATCCAATTCCTTCTCTTTCAAGACCTAGGTCAAATGTGCTCTCCTCCATGAAGCCCTCCCTGCTGTCGTTGTTGGAAGGAATAACTCCTTTTTTTAGCTATTTACCTGGACCTCCTCTCTACCTTTCTGTCACTTGATTGGCAGTTTAAACTCACCCAGTCGCTCCACGGAAGAAAGACCTGACAATTTACCCCTGTAAAGAATTATAGCCTAGAAAACCCCTTTTCTAGTCACATGGGGTTGCTATGAGTTGGAACCACCTTGATGGCACCTGACAATAACAAACCTCTCGGTTATTTACGTACATTTCTTCACACCTGGTGGACTGTAGGCTTCTGGGGAGTAGGATCCATGTCCAAACTGATTCCATTGCCTTACGTGTTGTGGGCACACAGAAAATACTTCTCAAATGAATAAATTTTACCAGCAAGATGCTGGTCAATGATCCATTATTATACATGGTGAAGAGTTCCAAACAACAAAAGAAACATTGTAAGCATCCCGTTGTTTTTGTTGTTAGGAGCCATTGATTCATAGCGACCCTACAGGACAAAGTAGAAATGCCCCATAAAGTTTCCAAGGAGTGGCTGGTGGGTTTGAACACCTGATCTTTTGGTTAGCAGCCAAGCTCTTAACCACTACATCACCAGTGCTCCATGTGCATCCTAACATGATTTTATCTACTGTCTAGAACATACCATTGAGTTTTTCTAGCATTCTCTTAAGTTCCAGGTAACATGCAATTCTTTGTGCTTTAGATTTTTCTGGATCAAAGACGAACTAATTAGCAACTCAGCTGGGATCTTTTCTACCCCAAGACTGTTGTGCAAAGCAATTTAAATTATAACTTAGTAACTCTTCTCAACCAGACCTAAATCATGAACATCATATGGAAGGACACGTGTAACCTTGAACAAGCTGTTTAATCTTGCTAAGTCTCAGTTTCCCCACCTGTAGATTGAGGACAATAATGCCTGCCTCACATGGTTGTTTTAAGGATTAAATGAGACAACAGCACCTAATGTATAGAAGAATGGTACCATAATGGCAAGGCTGTCAGGAGCCATGTGTTACCCTTGTGTTTATTAGAAAAATTCACTCCTTTCCCATCTGTAAGAAAATTATCCTAACAAATGTATAAATTTATGATGTCTGTGAAGGCAATGGTGCCCCTTAGATTGTGGTACCTTTTTGTACTCCACAACTATACATGATGGCCCAGTATCTTGAGCATAATGGTGATGATGGTGGTGGATCCTTCTTTTCTCTAGCTGCCTGAGAAAGTTCTAACATTATTCCTGTAACTTAATTTCAGCAGGATCAAGCCACGTTTGTTAACACGTATCTTTTGTATTATAATTATCTGAAAACACTGAGGGTAGAGGACAGGATTCTATTTATCTCTGTCTCCCCAGTGCCTAGCCTGGGCCTGGTATGTAGAAAATGCTCAGTAAAAGCTGGTTAAATGAATGAAGAGTTATGTATGTACCTCCACTACATTTCTACTACTTGTTTCTTCTCAACATCCAAGAGGTAGCAGGTTAAGATGTTGTCATGGATTGAGTCGTGTCCCCCAGAATTATCTGTCAACTTAGCTAGGCCATGGTTTCCAGTGTTGTGTGAATTGTCCACCATTTTGTCCTCTGATGTGATTTTCCTATGTGTTGTAAATCCTGTCTGTATGATGTAATGAGATAGATTAGTGGCAGTTATATTGATGAGATCTACAAGGTTAGGTTGTGTCTTAAACCAATCTCTTTTGGGATATAAAAGAGAGAAGCAAGCAGAGAGACATGGGAGCCTCATATCACCAAGAAAGCAATGCCAGGTGCAGAGCACGTCCTTTGGACCTGAGGTTCCCGTGCAGAGAAGCTCCTAGACCAAGGGAAGGGTGATGACAAGGACCTTCCTCCAGGACTGACAGAAGGTTCTCCTTTAGAGCTAGTGCCCTGAATTTGGACTCCTTTGGGAGCCTACCAGACTGTGAGAGAATAAACTTCTGTTTGTTAAAGCCATCCACTTGTGGTATTTCTGTTACAGCAGCACTAGATAACCAAGACAGATGTGGTATCAGAAAAAACATTACACTCACACCTGTATCTACCAACAGAGGAGCTCATTCACATACAACTTACTCTATATAACTTTGGATTACTGAAAGATGGTGTCATTGATGGAAATCGATCTTCTGTTGTATAGGGTATACATCAGTGTGATAAAGTATTTTATAAATATGGAACCACTACAGGTTGCTATCAAAGGCTGTTAAGCTTTGAGATGCAAACAAGGAAGTCTGCATAGTGCCCTGAATGGCTGGGGCTTACTGCTCCCTGATCCTTAAGGGGACAATGATTCTCATACTTTTGGCCTTCTGGCCACTTCCCTAGAGTAGGATTCCTGGTAAGATATCAAAGAACAAGCTTTTGGTATTTATTTTAAAATGAAGACTGTGGAGGTATGCAGTGAAGCCATGTCAAATGGTCTCCCCACTTGGATCAATGTCCTAGGCTTTGAAGTTGTTGCAAAACAGTTTCCTATATTTGATGTTTCCTTCTCAGTTTTTAAAAACATTAAAAAAAAAAATTTTCTTTATGTTGAATCCCCACAATATAAATTTGAACTTTTTTTTTTTTAAATTCATCCCTATTGAGCCTGATTTTTCACGTTGTTCACAATACACATATAGTAAGTACATAGTTGCCGACATGTCCTCATTCCTGGAGAAGAGGCCAGGTTTGAACAGTTCTGCTTCTCCTGTGGCAAAAAAGTTGGTGTACACGATGGGGAGAAACTATGGGGTTTCTCCCTTTGTCTGCATGCCTGGTTGATAGTAGATTAAAAAAAAAATAAAAACCAAACCTGTTGCCTTCGAGTTCATTCTGACTCACAGCAACCCTGTGGAACTTAATAAACCCTAGCTTCTTTCATGGATGTTTATTTGCCATTCTGGTCATCTGGCAGGAGAAGACAGTTCATTAAAAAATAATGATAATAAAAGATAACTAACATTTGTTGAGGGTTGTGTGCCAGGAGCTGTACTAAGGGCTTTACACACATTGTCTCATTTGATCCTCACAAAAAATCACAGGAGGGTGAGATTATAATTACCTCCACATGGCCAGTGAGGAAACTGGGTTGAGAGGTTGGCTGGCTTTTCCAAGTTATGTTAAGAGTCTAGGAAAGAGCAGAATGAGGATCAAGGTCTGTTGAAATCCAGAATCTGAGCTCTTAATCCTCATCCTTATCTCCCACTTCAAGGTTTTCTTCACTCCTCTCCTTGGCTCCTCAGTGAAATTCTCATTGAATAATTTAACTGAGGAGGTGTTTGTAAACCTTTATAAGAACTGATACTGAGAGGAGACCAACCTCTGGGGGCTAAGGGCAATGACACGTGGGGTGTCCAGCAAAGAAAACGCCATTTTCAACCAAAATAATTGACAGAAAAATCCCATTTCTGCCTACTCTTGTGTGGAATGGGTTGTATGGGAGGGGCGGTTAGGGACTGAAAGAAGCCTGGGCAGGGGTGGTGGTGCAAGAGCCACAAAGAATGAAGGTACCACTTTCTCTTCACTCCTGAGGGAGGGCTCTCACACAGATGAACAAGGGAGTGAAGTTTACACCAGGGAGACGGGCCCAGGCCTGAAAGAGATGATCTCCTAGCCTACCTGGGGAGCTGTGGCTCTGAATCTGAGGCCCGAGATACCCAAAACCCCTGTGTATACGAGGCGAATCACTACTGCCAACTCTTGGAACCCAGATACACCCCTCCTAGAGAATTGGAGTTAGGAGAAAACAAGGGAGGAAGAAGTGAAAGAATGGCAATACACTTCACCCCTTCACAGAATTGTCCAATATGAGGGAGAGAATAAAACTAAGCAATTTACTCAAAGAAACACCTAAAACCCTGCTGGTAAACCCCGCTTTACCATTTATACCAGCAGTTCTCAAAATTTAGCTTGCAAAATAACCTGGGAAGCTCGTTTAAAATGCATATACCCAAAACCCATTCTCTAAAATTCAGATTCAATAAGTTTGAAGAGGGTCCTTAGAGCCTGTCTTTTAGGCAACACCCAAGAGATTCTTACGTATGTCATCAGAGAAGTAAATGCTGAGAAAAACAACCCCAGAGTTTGGCAAACACATGCTGAGCTGGCATTTTGTGGGGTTATTTAGGGTGAGGCCCTATTAATATTATTCTCCAGGAATGAATGCTCAACTTTGGAGAGCTGGTGTGATGGTTAAAGTTGCGTGTCAACTTGACTAGGCCATGATTCCCAGTGGTTTGGCAATTATTGATGTAGCTTGGCAGTTGTGTAATGATGTAATCACCTGTATGATGAAATCTGCTATGAGTAGCCAATCATTTGAAAGGGAGTTTCCTTGGGGGCATGGCCTGTACCTAATATATGTGGACTTTTGGCAAAGCTTGCTGGCCTTTGCTGTAATCTGGATCCTGCACTTGGCTTGTCAATATCTGGCCTCCGGTTCTTGGGACTTGAGCCATCAGCCTGCTGTTTTACCTGCCGATCTTGAATTCATTAGCCTTTGCAGCCTGTGAGCCAGCAGCCTCCTGTCTGACTTGAGGATTTTGGGTTCTTCAGCCCCTGCAGCTGCGAGAGTCAGGAAAAGCCTCCAACCTGATGCCTGACCCATCAGCTTGGGACTTGCCAGCCTCTGCTTAGAGCATCTTAAGTTTCTAGCAACAAATCATTCATCCATTCATTAACTCATTCATCTGGCAGTTGTAGAGGGTCTGTTATGTATCATTATGTTTTATGCCCTGGGTCTCGCACAATCTTCCCCCCCCCGCCTTTTTTTATTATACTTTAGGTGAAGGTTTACAGAACAAACTAGTTTCTCACTGAACAGTTAGTACACATATTGTTTTATGACATTGGTTTACAACCCCATGACATGTCAACACTCTTCCTTCTCAATCTTGGGTTCCCTGTTAGCAGCTTTCCTGTCCCCTCCTGCCTTCTAGGCCTTGCCCTTGGGCTGTTGTGCTCCTTTAGTTTCATTTTGTTTTATGGGTTTATCTAATCTTTGGATGAAGGGTAACCCTTGGGAGTAAGATAAAAGGGTTCCCGGGGGCCATTATCTAGGGGTTTCTTCAGTCTCTGTCAGGCTGGTCTGGTCTATTTTTGTGACCTGGAATTTTGTTCTACATTTTTCTCCAGCTCTGTCCGGGATCCTCTATTGTGACCTCTGTTGGAGCAGTCAGTGGTGGTAACTGGGCACCATCTAGCTGCCCTGGACTCAGTCTGGTGGAGGCCGTGGTAGATGTGGTCCATTAGTCCTTTGGACTAATCTTTCCCTTGTATGTTTAGTTTTCTTCATTCTCCCTTGCTCCAGAAGGGGTGAGACCAGTGGAGTATCCTAGACGGCCGCTCACAGGCTTTTAAGACCCCAGATGCTACTCACCAAAGTAGAATGTAAAACATTTTCTTTATAAACTATATTATGCCAATTGAGCTAGATGTTCCCAGAGACCATGGTGCCCACAGCTCTTGGCCCAGAAATTTGTTCCCTCAGGGAGTTTGGATGTGTCTACATAGCTTCCATGACCTTGCCTTGTACAAGTTGTGCTGGCTTCCCCAGTGTTGTGTACTGTCTTATCCTTCACCAAAGTTACCACTTACCTATTGTCTATTTAGTCTTACGCATTCTTTTCTCTGTTCCTGGAAGGCTGCTATCTGCCAAGTTACCTCTGCTCTTCCAACCTGGTCTCCTTAATGAGGTTGGTTTTCCCAGGATATGCCTTCATGTAAGCACTCAACAGGGTTGTAAAGTTTACATTTGTCAAATATGATTCTTAACTAATGCCTGTCTCCTCAACTTGACTATAAGCTTCACGAGGGCAAGGACTGTTTTTCAGCTCTAAAACCAGTGCTAAGTCACTTAAAAATTATTTCCTGAAATTCAGTTTTCTGAATGACACATTGCAGTATTTACCAATGTACCAATTTAACAATGAATTATTTTTCTGTTTATAAAGTATATAGAAATTTCTGTTAGATAGAATATTTAATAGCTTTTTATAATTTCTTTAAAGGTTTGACTGGTTTGAACTTTGTCTTCATAATAGCATTTTAATGAATGTTCACTTACTAACAGCTAAGGGTCATATGGTGGTCCAGCCTTTTAGAGTGTGTGCTTAATATTCAGGAAAGGGTATTTAATAATTAGTAGCCAAAACTTTATCTGAGATTAGTACCCCCATTCTGACATTCATTGTCTTAATTATGAAATTTCTAAAGAAAGATACATGGCAACCACATCAATATGATATGCAAAAGTGTGAGATACTAATTGCTAGTCATATAAAATCAAGGCCGATATGCCGTTTGAAGAATTTGTGAAAGAATGTAAAAATATGTAAAGATAGAAATTCTAAATGACATTTGGAAAGATGGAGGAAAGTTGAAGTCAGCTGAAACAATCTCATCCCATATGTAATACTGAAATTTAAAACTTTAATCACCAGATAGAAATAAAAAATGCACTGTAAAAAGAATGTTACAATTTGAAAAAATTAGAGACGTACCTATATGAACATCTGAAAGAGAAGTAGATGAAGATGAAATACTGAATTTTTATTTTCCAAAAAATTAGAAACTGAGGTATTTCTACCTGGTTGTAGTGCACCAGAAGATTTGAAATAAGGCAAGAGTGTTCAAAGATGCATAAAGGAATAAGAGATGCAAAAAAATATTGCCATAGTGAGGCAAATGATAAAAACCTCAAATTTGATGTATACATTACTATAAAAATAACACTTGCAAAAAACAGATTATTTAAAAATCCTAAAAAAATTATAAAAGATGGATAAAATGAGAAATGAACTAGGAAATGAGAAAGCAACAACATCATGTACTAAATTTGGCTACCAGTTGCTAGGAAAAAAAAAAAAAGAGCCAATATTCCACTTAGAAAATTGGCAAAAACAATCCTAAAAATTCCGAATTGTTGACAAAAGAGTAAATGACTTAAAAATGAAATCTGCATAAGACTGAATATGTCTAAGGAAAATAAAATTTTGGGTAAAAATATGAAATATTTTCTGTGTATAACATTTATTCTTACCAGTTACCAGTTGCCATTGAGTTGAACCTGACTCATGGCAACCCTATGTATGTCAGAACCATCAGCCTTTCAGTTAGCTGCCAAGCTCCTGAACCATTTGCATCCCCAAACCAAAATCAAACCCATCCCCATATAGTCAATTCCTACTCATAGCAACCCTAAAGGACAGGGTAGAACTGCCCCATAGGGTTCCCAAGGATCATCTGGTGGATTTGAGCTGGTTAGCAGATGTAGCTCTTAACCACTATGCCACCAGGATATCCTTGCACCACTCAGCAACTCCTAAGTTTACTCATAAGAAGTGTAAACCACCCTTAGCTTTTGACAAATTAGCCATTCCTTAACATGCTACTATAAAGAGCAAATGAAGACTGGTCTACTAAAAATATCCTATTCAAGTTGTAAATTTTACAAGTAGTTTAAAAATTTTTGGGAAATCATTACGTTCGGTAAATCTGGCAAATTAGTCAATCCTTAAATCAATCATTTGATGAATTGATTTTATGAGGTTGATTTTTGGTCACTTGGTCAGTTTCTTTTATTTGAGAACAAGCATTTGCCCAAACAAGTATCTGCCAAAGCTTGTTGCAGTGCCTGGTATGCAGTAGGTACTTGATAAATAGTTCGTGAATAAATGAACTGTGCTGAATGAGGGGACTACGGAGGGAAACAAGACTGTCAGACCTCCTGGCCTCATGGAGCTTGCATTCTAGTGTAGAGTAAGTAAACCCAGAAAGTAGTAAGTTCAAATATTTTTGTTAGCAGCTATATAACTACAATGCACCTTTATCTACATGTTGTTCTTGTCCTTGGATTCACAGAACCAAGCTCACTTTACCATTATATCATATTTGGGGACTATTTAAATGGAGATATAACTTCATTCCACAGAGAGGTGAAAAATATTTTTCAAATAGTCCAGCGTGAGACAATGTTACACTGGGTGGTTTGACAGTAACATTTCTAATAAGATGATGAAACCTCTGAAAGGAAGTTCTTGGATATGTGACGTTCACGAAGCACTTCATTCTGAAGTGACTGTTAAACGGATTCCAGTGAGAGAAGCAAGCAGAGAGGAAGAGCCTAGCCGGCACTCTCTACCCCTGTGAATCATGGAGGAAGTGCTCAAGCAAATATCATTCCAGGAAGTCACAGCTAGGCTGAGCTTTTTTCTTTTTTTTTTCCTTTCCCCCTACCCCCTCAATTCACCTCCTTGCCCATGAGCAGAAATGAAAGGAAATGGGGTAAAGGCTAACTCCATCCCAAGCTTCACAGAAGACAGGTAGGATGTGTAAAGAGCTGGGTACCTGGGCGCCCATGTTACTGTGAGCTGGTATGGAACTGGTACAGTAAGAGCCAGAGGCTTTTCCTGTGCAGTGAGTTGGAATTAAATATGCTAATTTGAGGTCTCTTTCAAGTATTTTGTTTAACTCCGTTGGCCTTTAATTCCTTTATATGGCATCATTTAATGTAATGTTATTTATATATGAAGCATGTTATGCTTATTAACCAATGCGCAAAAATCTAAACTACAGATTTTCTGTAATGGGCTAATTACAGGACTTTAAAGCCACCTACTGAGTTTTGCTGAGCTTCACAACAGGTTCACTGAACTGGATAAATTTATTCAAACGTGTGGAAATGAACCCCATTCTATGTGCAACGGTACTGGGAAAACACACAAATTATACCTCAATACCAGTTTAATGGGTCACACAGTGAACGTGAATGCTGAACTTATCTACATCTTAAAATAGTGGGGAAGCCTGTGGTAAGAAAGGGAAGGGCTCACTCAAGGGAGTTTCTCCCTGTTTGTAAACAGTGGCAATAAAACAATAAGCCTGGCGATTAGGAGCAAGTTCTCCACACTCAACAAACAGAGGTGGGTTGCCTTTCAATGACCTTTGAAAATACACAACTTTCGTAACTGAACCTAAGAGTGGAACGAAGGGACGAAAGCTCAGCAAACATACATCTCAAGCGCAGCCCTTTAATCTTTCCTGTTGAGGACAAGAGGCAATTTTTCTTGTTTCATGGTTTAGGAAGAATTCAGCACAGAGTGTGCAGAGTTAGAAATATAAATAAGGTATAAATATGGGATGGAATTAAACACTGTCTTCAAACCAGCTCTTTTTCCTGAGCTTGATAAAAACCATAGGAATATGTTGACCTTAAAAACATGTTAGTATTATTTCTTAATTAATCTATTCTCAAAAAAATATATATATTTTAATTTCAGAGTTTCAGGGGACTTTACACTTAAGCTCTGTAGCACCGTATTTAGAACTATTATCCCGTTATATAAATACAAAGATTGGGGGGAGAGGAGAGGATGGAGGCAGAGAGAGGTTTAAGAACCTGGTCAGAGACAAAGTTAAAAGATCCTATTTCCTATGTTGCATCATTGCTAATAGAAGTACTGTCTTCCAGTTAGATAAATTTATGCACACATGGATGATCATTTATGAGCCATAGATGAAGATAGAAACTGCTTTTTTTTTCTTTGATAGGTTTGTGTGCTAGTGATCTATTAATTTTGTCCTAAAAAGGACAAGAATGTCCTTTCCAAGCCTGAAGAGCTCTAGCCTTGTCCTCAGGGTACCTTATTTACGATGTACAATCCACCCAGTGGCTGACAGTTGGCTGTTGATGACCTAATTCAAGCTCATCCCTTCAGGGAGACGCTGACGTGCCCAGGTCTGAAAGCAGTGAAGGCTGGATTTTTAGAACACTTTTGCAAATGCAATGTATACCGATAAAAAAAAAAAAAAAAGAGCTCTTCAGGAAATGAGATATGACGCAGGCCAGCTTCACCAAGACTCTCGGACCAAGAAATAAGAATTTAAATATGAAATACTAAAATTTCACACATGACCGAAACAAAGTAGATGGTGTACTATTGAAAGCATTTGAGGTAATTAATCAATGCTGTGTTTGTACATATCATTAAATATATTATACTCAGTTTAGATTTGATTTCTATGCTCCTTTTATAAAGAGTTAAAAGCAAATACATTTGAATTCACGCTGATATCGAAAACATGCTCCTAGCTTCTAGTTTTTTGGATTTCAAATCATTTCCATTAACAAACAGCTATTTGCCCTCTAATAAAATATGTCATTATGCTTTATTCACATCGCACAAAAGAATCACTGAAAAATCGCCCCAATGATGGCCAATAATTACACATTTTGCTCCTGTGCTAGCGGTGAAGAAATCTGTTCATTGGAGAAAGCAGGTGCTGGGGCATCAAGCTAATAGTCAATGTGTGCCATGGTAATTAGCCACTGCGATTGCTAAAATTAACAATTAGCTAACATGCAATTCTCTTTTTTGCAGGCTGCAGTTTACTTTGTATAATCCTTGCATGTTCTTAGTAATTATTCTGACAGCTTATTATTTTTATTTTTTCTGGTTTGAACACAGCTTTAACATTTGAATCAGGCGACCCAAATGTTCAACAGGCAGGGGTGAAACAACTGCTTGACTAGGCATTTTTCTGAGGCACACATTTGGTCGCTTTCTTAACTTTTCATTTTTGGGGAGGGGAGTGGTAGGGGTGAGAGACATAATTCTTTCATAGTTATTGTCTGGTAACCTAGCGTGTTCTCTCCGGGCAGCACACTCAGTCATCCTGAGGCTTTTAGGAAGAACCTGCTTAGTCAGCGGCAATTTAAACTCTAGGGAACAACTCCAGGGATGAAGTCCCACAGTCAAGCTGGTCAAAAACACCTTCTTTTCATTCTTCTTCCCTAGGGTGTGTCTTTGGTTAATACAATCACTGCCCCTGCACAACACCCTCCCACAGCCCACCCTCCTTCCTGATGGAGAAAATATAGGATCGTCTGTAGATTGTTCTTGTCAGGGACTATATGCTGAGATAATATTGCTACAGCTTTTCAGCGGATAGAATAAGGCCTCAGCCTACATACCAAAAACCCAAACCCATTGCTGTTGAGTTGATTTCAACTCATAGCAATCTAAAGGCAGAGTAGAATTGCCCCATAGGGTTTCCAAGGCTGTAAATCTTTACAGAAGTATTTTCTCCCATGGATTTGAACCACCACCTTTCTGTTCCCAGCCGAGTGCTTAACCACTATGCCATCAGGGCTCCTTCAGCCTACAAAAAAAAAAAAAGGCAAGGGAGTAATTTATTTCCTGAAAAACTTTAGGAGGGAGAAATGTGCTGTAAGCCCTCAAACAGGGGCAGATTATTCAATAGGCAAGGTAAGCACATTGCTTGCCTTGTTTACCAGATCATCTGTAGTGAAATTGTTCACTTCAGATTAGTAAATAAACATAAGTAAGCCTGTGCTTACGTTGCTTAATGGGTCATCCACTCCTGTCAGGAACTGTAAGTTTGAAAAAAGGCTTCCATTCTGTAGGAAGATGCTGTGAGGTTGGGAGAGAAACAGATGCCAACCAGAATCTTTGATGTAAACAAACAAAAAAAAAAAAAGTGAAATTGTTCACTGCATATGATCTGGTAAACAAAATAAGCACTGTGCTTCTCTTGCCTATTGGATAATCTGCCCCTGCAGTCTCAAAACATTTTAAGTAAGATAAATTGTGGCAACAAATTTAGTAAAATGCTATTACAAACTGTATTAGTTTTTCTGTGGCTGCTGTAACAAATTACCATAAACTGGCTTACAATATAAATTTATAATCTTACAGTTCTGGAGGCCAGAAACCCAATGTGGTTCTCACTGGGCTAAAATTAAGGTGTCACCAGGGCTGGAAGCTCTAGCAAAGAATCTGTTGCCCTGCCTTTCCCGGTTTCTAGAGACTGCCTACATTCCTTGGCTTGTGGCCCCTTCAAAGCCAGCAAGGTTGCATCCCTTTGTCCATTTTTCTGTTGTCACATCTCCTTCTGTGGACAATAGAGAAAGGTTCTTTGATTTTAAAGACCTATATGATAACACTGGGCCCACCTGGATAAAACAGGATAATCTCCACATCTCAAGGCCCTTAACGCAATCAGATCGAAAAGTGTCTCTTGCTATGTAAGGTAACACATTCACAGGTTCCAGGGATTAGGACGTGGACATCCTTGAGGAGCTAGTATTCTGCCTGCCACATAAACTAGTGAAAAATTATACACAGTAAGGGTGTACTCCTCTAGAGTTGTAAATTATTGCCCGTTTAATGTCAGAGAATTGGATTATTTAGGTGTGGTGGGCGTGAGGGGGAGTGGATTTTCATGGCTTCCATAGACAATAATTCTTAATGGCCCTCCCATGCCAGGTCTCTTAACTGACACACAGAGCCAGTGTAAGCCATGCTTTGTCCTGTCTCTCCCTGGCTCGAGTTTGGAGGGCCTTTTTACCCTCTTGATGAGAGTGCTGCCTTTACAGTGCAGGCTTGGCCTGGCTAAGAGCTATCATCATGTGTACTGTGCTTTATTACAGTGTTGGACTGGCTTACTGTGTGAATGAGTGACATGGGCTGCTGTTCACAGAAACCCTGAACTCCACAAAGGAACACTACTCACTGCAGCCTTGACTTCTACAGTGTGGTAACAGAGAGGCAAAGTGCTGGATTCTTAACGAGAAGCGCTGAGACTTTGTCCATGTGTTGGTGTGAGCCGAATGTCAGGGCTCAGAAGGGCTTCAGCAGACATTACCATAAGCTCAGGGGCTCTGGGCCTTGGGACCCACTGCAGGCTGTAGAAACTCAGGAGGTGGTGGCTTAGCAGGCAAGGTCAGGTAAGTGAGCTTTGGCAGAAGTTGGGACCAGACTTGTGGTGGTACAACATAGCAACACATTCTGTTTGCTTAAGGGGGAGGAAAACTGGAAGGAGCAGAGTCTGCTCAGAAGAGTTAGGCAGAAAGGAGTGAAACACTCTGACCTAATCACTATTGAGTTTAAATAAAGTGAAACCATGCAGAGTCTCAGATGTTCCTTGCCAAGCAGAAGGAAGAGATGGGGTATTGAAGTGTGCCTTGTTTTAAGAAAACCTACTCTTTGAAATAGAAATTTAAGTGATTTTTTTGTTTTATAAAATGATTCATTGATTATGTTGTTGATACAGACAGCTACTATTTTGTATTTAAAATAGAATTCTATCTACACAAAGATGTACTGTCCACACCCAATGACACATCTATTGTGTAAAGTGAGGCATCCACACAAGCTAAGCCTCTTGAAAAAAGTGGACCGAGAGAACTTCTGGGCAGGATGGAGTCAAAGGCTAAAAATTTTTTGTTAAAATATCAAAGTATATGCTCAAGAGGTTGGCCAGGGTATGGAAGGAAGATTAGGAAAGGCTAAACTGCTCCAGTGGTGAGACAAGGCCATTTGAATGATGGCACTGAACCTGGTCAATATGTCTAAAGAAAAATGTATTCCAACATGAGGACATCTTACCAGAGGATTTCCATTATTTCACATAAGAACAACTGTAGTTTTACACAGAGGAACCACATGGCTTGGAGCATGCACACAACATTTTTCATTCTCCAATAACCACCAGTATTTCTTTATTGGTGACCGCTTACCAGTATTCCAAGTCATCATCATTATTATTGTTTTAATTTGTTTACAGATGGAGATGCCAAGACCTAGTAGGTTAGAAAATAGTTTGGGTTTCTGGAGACAGGCCTGGTAGAGATGGGGTTAGAACCTGGAATTTCCAAATGGTACTTTAGTTTTGGTCTCTTTGAGCTTCGTGTTCACAATATGGGTGTGAGGTAAGGTGAGAAAGTTGGTGGGGATGTGGGAATGAAAGGTAGTGGAGTGGGCAGTGGGAGAGTGTCAGAGGAGCAGGAGAGGCTGCTATTTATGAAACAACGAATCATATATACTACTTAAAGAGCTAGGGGCCATGCAAATCTAGGCAATCACGAGCATCATGGAAGATTCTCAAAACAGGCTTCAAGGGACAAAAGTTGACAAACTACCCACTAAATGCTACCATGTAGACAAAGATGGCTGAGCAGAGAGAAACTGTCAAAAGTCAGTATAAAGGAACCGGAAGGACAGGGGGCTAAATAGCCAGGGAAGGGACCACTCTACACGTTCTATGTGGCTTTTGTAAGTGGGTGAAATAAAAAGAGTCAAGTTTACTCATGATCAGATTACTTAACTTGCCTGCCTGTCAAGTGCAGCAAAGACAGAAGGCATAATTCCCAATGTTCTCAAGCATAAGAAAATTCGCTTTCAGCCTATAACTGTTTGCTGGGGAATGCCATTCATCAGAGGTATGTACCCAGAACCACTCCTAACTTTGCTGCTGCCTTCTCATCCTTCAGCCTCACTAGTTCACCTCTATACACCAGGAGATAGTTTACTATTAGAAAACACAGTGTGGAACTGGAAGTGGGGTAAGCCACTTCAGGGAAAGATGGCAGCATCAGTGCATTATGGACCCTTTCAGACCAACAGTATCCAGTCTAGGGCAATATGTCAAGTAGAAAGAATGAGAATGTAGAGGAGGTGTGTATGTGTGTGTGCGTGTGTGTGTATGTGTGTGTTTTGGGGACCCTCAGAAATTCAGAAATATTGGTCTCTTGATTCTTTTTCATTTCATGTCAGACTGAGTTTTTACAGGAGCTCAGTTTCCTCTGCTTCCATTTAGTACATGGATTGGTTAGGCTGCATTTCCTCCTTGGTTAAAGCCAGGATGACAGAACAATGTACTGTCTATAGATTCCAGTTTTCCAAAGTTCTCTTTGCTACTTTCCCCTCTTACCTTCAATCACTACTGTCAGAACAAGATATCTAGCATTGTGCCATATCCTTAGGAAGGTTCTCCACATCTTGAGATTGGATATGGGATCAGAGTCAATGAGGCCACTTGGTCCCTACCTGACCCATGGTTTCTTAGTTTGTGACTGATGGCCTTCTTCTAGAATACAGATTTTCCAAATAGTGTTCAAAAATCCTGGGTTCAAATGAGGACGCATTAGCTTCATAGCAAAGTCATATTGAAAGGGAAATCACTGAAAAATTTGACCACTGAGGAAATAGGAAACACTACTTGCATTAGATCATGAGAAGAAGATCTTGGCATTAGAACTTTAGGCTTGGATGCAATAACTCCACAATCCTCATTCAGGTACTATACCTGCAGCGTTGACTGTGGGTTATCTAACCTCTTCTTTGCAATAGCTCAATAAGAAGCAGAGTCCTGTCACACATGGCATTCCCACTGATTTTACGTCTCCCTTTTAAAAATTTAGGCAGCCAGGGTCTTTTATTAAGACTTCTAAATGTAGAAGTCTAATTTTAAATCTTAACATTAAATGTCTCCATACTAGTGTTTTGGGATGATTTAATGAGTGGCACCATTTATAGGACACAAGGTTATAATCTGAATTTATGAACTGTAAAGAAAGTACCAGTATGATGACTAACTAATGAGCTTTTTAATGATGAGAAATAGATAAAGCTTAAAATGCAGAATGCTTATCAAGGACCTCAGACAATAGCAAAGTGGAGCAATTTAGAAGTACTTACCAGTGCTACTGCTGTGACAGTGAGAAGTGAACTATTTTCTTTCATTTTAAAGCACTGCTTTTCATACATAGGAGTAATTTCTATATTTTCTTAACTGAAATTAAATGCCCTGGTATAATCCTCTTTTCAATGGCGCTCAAAATATAAATAACCTATTGCTACCACTTGTGATAAAGCAAGAGAAGATGCCTCTAAAAAGAGGGAAAATGCTGAATATCAACATGAGTTGTTGGGATCCGGGTTTTAGATGAGGTCTGATGGTTAAGACTTCACTCAGGGGAGCTTTTCCTTGGAGCAGCTTTAAGCACAGGCGTGATCCCTCAGGGAGATTGTCAGGGCATCTCAGGTGGTTTAGAGGAAGTCTGGAATTCCAAAGAGAGTATTTGAAGTTTGCTTGTGGTTGCCTTTGCTCTCGGGCTCTGGGGCATAAAAAGAAATTATAAAATAACACTCCCTTGCTGTACGGGGCTCTTCATCTAGTGGCCTCTGGAACATGGTACTCCAGACATCTCAATGATGTAGTGCTACTGTGGAAGAGATGAGCTCTTTCAGAGCACACAGATACACAGCCAGTTCTTGGGATCTGAACCTACTTTCTTCAATTTTTCAACTCCAAATATGGATTCACTTGACCCAGGGGTAAGGGAAGAGTTGGGACATACTAGCATGGTGTGCTTTGCTTTGTTGTTGTTGCTGTTGTTGACAAAGAATTAGATTGAGCTTGTCTATGCCTTCCCAGGAAGTGAGCTTTCCAGCTGATTAATTTAATTGCTCTCCCATGGACAATGGAAAGGCCCTGAGAATGGGGCTTTCATAGTTTTTTTTAACATACAACACTAACCTGCCTGCCCTGACAATTTCAACCTTCTGACAAACAGCAGAAGTGGCAATGGAACGAGTGAGGAGAATAAAATCGTGGGGCAATAAATGCTAGAGAAGCAGTGAGGTACAGTGGGAAGCACAAAGCCTTTGTGCTTTAGAGTATGTCGGCCCTGGATTTGAACCCCAGCTCTGCAACTGCCCATCTAGGTAACTTCAGGCAAGTTGCTTACCCTTCCTGAGCTTTGGTTCCTTCATCTCTTGTGAGGATTGAGTAGACTTGGCTTCCTCCACGTCAGACGAGGGCAGGGTGGTGGTCAGGAGAGAAGAAGTCACTGAGAAAGGTCAGGTGGAAAGCAGATGTGCCCTGGATTTTCGGCAGGATTAACTTTCTGTGTGTGCCTCCAAGGATCCTCCCTCCTGCCTTTGATTCATCTCATTCCTTGTCCTCTCTTCTTTACTTTCCTCTCCTTCCTTTACTCTCCTTTCAATCCTCTAAGTCCTTTTTGATTTTAAAACAAGTCACCAAAACTAGCTACTTCTGAATTTACTTAAAATTATATGACCATAAAACAAATGGTTATTGATGTCAATTATAATCTATGCTTGGATTTATTTGCCTTATGTACATTGGATAATTTAGGGTTTCCAGATAAAATACAGAAAACCCAGTTGAAGCTGAATTTTAAATAAATCAAAACCCACTGCTGTTCTGACTCATAGTGACCCTATAGCACAGAGTAGAGCTGCCCCACAGGGTTTCCAAGGCTGTAAATCTTTACAGAAGCAGACTGCCACCTCTTTCTCCTGTGGAGTGGCTGGTGGCTTCCAACTGCTGATCTTTTTGGTTAGCAGCCAAGCGCTTTAACCACTGCATCACCAGAGCTCTTTTCAGATACAAAACAAACAAAAAAAAAACCCCACCATAAATAACTTTTTAGCATAAGTATGTCCCACGCAGTATTTGTTTTTTATTTTGCTAAATCGCCAACCTTAGTTAACTAAACGTAAGTTCTCCTTGATAACAAGGAACCTTGGCCCCTTTGCTTTTACATCTTGCCAGTCCCAAGATATTTTATTCATTAAATCATACACCTTCTTGCAAAGTTGTATGAGTCTTGTAAAAGCCTCGTGTAATGCAAAGAGGCACAATTCATGTGCTTGTCCAATTGTACTTTGTGCGGGGCTCTCCTTTCTTCATGCTTCCGTGGTGTATATGGTGCTTGACAGATATAGACCAGAGTTGTATAGATGGGCCGGGGGGGGGGGGGGCCGCTACCAAACCTGTTGCTGTCAAGTAGATTCTAATTCATAGGTACCCTATAGGACAGAGTAGAGCTGCCCCCATGGGGGCTTCCAAGGAGTGACTGGTGGATTCAAACAGCTGGCCTTTTGATTAGCAGCTGAGCTCTCAATCACTGTGCCACCAGAGCTCCTGAGGGTTGGGCAGGGGAGGGGGGGAACACTAGGAGGAGCAAAATGCTAGAAAGGAAATCTGTGCTCCATGAAAGTCAGTATTGGCACATGTGTGGTAGGGTCAGATCCGGGGCACTCCCAGTGGGGCACCTGCCGTGCTCATTTCTCCTCTTTCCTCTCCCTAAAGGTATAATGACAGGGGACCGGGCAACTGATTGGCATTGGAAGAGGCCATTATTGCAGGTGGCGGAGTCCCTTGGGTTTGTGGACAGAATTTAGGGTGTCCCTGAATTTGGATGCAAAAAAATTGCATCTTTATTTTTCACTAGCCCCTTTCAATTATGGCTGCAGGCAACAAAAACAGTATCATTAGCAGTACCTTGACTTTGTCACCAAGAGAAATTATAGATATTCTTATAATGCATTAAAGTTATTATAAATGTTCAAAATTTTAACTCACACACATCATTACTTCAAAATCACAAGTGTTATCAGACCCATCAATAAATCTTATTTAAAGCAATAATAAACACATTCATTAATAATAAATAATACTTTACAATTGCTGTATATAAATTTGTTTTAGGGGTAATATTTTGATAACTCTTTTGATATGATTAGTTTTCTTTGTAATCTTGGGTATTTTATTTTATGCATTAAAATCATTATTCTGAGAACACTGAATATTGAACAACCACAAGAGTGTCAACAAATTCCATGGCACCAAAAACGAGTAAGAACTCAGACTAAAGGAAGACCCGAGCTTATGTATATATAAATTTACTCTCCTGAACAAACTATTTTCAAAGCAAAATGTGCAGAAATATTCTTACTTTCTTTTCTAAATGCACACTTCGAACTGCAGACTGCCCTCTCATGACTTCCCAGTTGCCTTTAATATTCCTCTTAACCAGAATTTTACCTGTTTAGAACTTTTTGGAGGGGGCGTGAGATTTCTGGAGGACAAGTATACAGCTTTAGGAAGACTGAGCGGAGTAAAAGAAAAAAAAAGAAGACCTGAACCCAGATTTATCTTCACTGCTTGGCTACCTTTGCAATCAGCATTACTATTAATATCTAACATACCAAACCCAACCCAATGCCATCGACCTGATTCCAACTCATAGTGACCCTGTAAGACATAGTAGAA